>NC_092389.1:24645428-24955337 GCF_030028105.1 Mobula birostris
TGATTTGGATGATGAAATTGATGGCTTTGTGTTCATGTTTATGGAAGATACAAAGATAAGTGGAGGGGAGGATAGTGTTGAGGAAGTAGGGAGTCCGCAGAAGAACCTAGACAGATTAGGACAATGGGGGAAAAAGCATTAAATGGAATATAATATAGGGAAGTGTATGGTCATGCATTTTGGTCAAAGGAATAAAGGAGGAGACTATTTTCTAAACGGGAAGAGAATTCAAAAATCAGGGATGCAATAAGATTTGAGAGTCCTCGTGCAGGACTCATAAAAGGGTAAATTGCAGATGGAGTCGGTAGTAAGGAAGGTAAATACAACATTAGCATTCATTTTGTGAGGACTTGAATATAAAAGCAAGAATGTAATGCTGAGGCTTTGTAAGGCATTGGTCAGACTGTACTTGGAATACTGTGAGCAGTTCTGGGCCCCTTATCTAAGGAAAGATGGGTTGGCATTGGAGAGGGTCAAGAAGAGGCTCACGAGGATGATTCCAGGAATGAAAGGCTTAACACATTTGATGGTTCTGGACCTGTAGTCGCTGGAGTTTAGAAGAATGTGGGGGCAATTCATTGAAACTCATCGACTATTGAAAGATTGAATATTTCCTATATTTGGTGAGTCTTGAACCAGAGGGCACAGTTTCAGAATAGAGTTTAGAACAGATGAGGAGGAATTTCTTTAGCCAGAGAGTGGTGAATCTGGCTAAAGAATTCACCAGGGATAATTCATCAGTCATGATGAAATGATGGAGTAGACTCAATGGTACGAATGGATTGTGTCTTATGGTCTTAAGGAAGCCCATAATGGGAATACCTACTGTATCTTTCTTAGAGAGATCTTTCATGGAGCTTAGGCATTTGATAAGGTTCCCCGTGCAATGCTCATTCAGGAAGTAAGTAGGCATGGGATCCAAGAAGTCCTTGCTTTGTGAATCCAAAATTGGCTTGCCCACAGGGGGACAGTGACCAGTGGTGTTCCACAGGGTTCTGTTCTGGAACCCTTCCACTTTGTGATTTTTATAAAATGACCTGCATGAAGAGGTAGAAAGGTGGGTTAGTAAGTTTATTGATGACACAAAGGAAGTAGGTACAGAGGGGACGTCAGGGATAAGCTTTTCACACAGAGAGTGGCGGGTGCATGGAATGTACTACTGGCGACAGTGGTGGAAGTGGATACAATAGGGAATTTTAAGAGACTCTTAGATAGGTACGTGGAGCTTAGAAAAATAGAGGGCTATGTGGCAGGGTAATTCTAGGCAGCTTCTAGAGTAGGTTACACGGTCGGCACAACATTGTGGGCCGAAGGGCCTGTAATGTGCTGTAGATTTCTATGTTCTATGTTCTAAGAGAGATTTCATGTTGTAACTCGTAAAACAATGAAGGAATGTCTTAGCATGAAATAAATGAAGGAATATATGGGCTGAGAAGAGTCAGATGGAGTTCAACCCAGAAAAGGGTAGTGTAATTCACTTTGGAAGGTGGAATTAAAAGGCAGAATACAAGGTTAATGGCAGGATCCTTAGCAGTGTGGGGAAATAAGGGGATCCTCGGGACCACATCCATTTATTCCTCAAAGTTGATACAGGAATTGATAGAGTTGTTAAAAAGGTGTACGGTATGTTGGCTTTCTTTAACCAGGAGACTGAGTTCAAGAGCTGCAAGGCAATGCTGCAGCTCCATAAAACCCTGATTAGCCCACACTTGGGATATTGTGTTCAGTTCTGATCAACTCACTATAGGGAGGATGTGGAAGCTTTAGAGGTGATGCAGAGGAGATTAACTAGGATGCTGCCTGCAGTAGAGAGCATGTCTTATGAGGAAAGGTTGAGTGAGCTAGAGCTTTTCAATTTGGAGTGAAGAAGGATGAGAGATGACTTGATAGAGGTGTACAAAATAAGAGGCATAGATCGACGTGATAGTCAGAGACTTTTTCCACAGGGCAGAAATGGCTATTATAAGGGGGCATAACTTTAAGGTGTTTGGAGGAAAATATAGGGAGGATGTCAGGGGATGAGATATTTATGAGGTGATGCTAATAATTATACCTTCCTGGCAAACGGGTCTATTTAAAATTAAGGAAATTGGAGCAGAACCCTCCTTTCTGCATCACACTAGTTTGTGTATAACTTACCCCACCACTGCTAAGATGAATTGCATATTTAGAACATAAAACATTACAGCACAGTACAGGCCCTTCAGCCCACAATCTGTGTGCATATTTTAAGCTACTCTATGATCAATCAAGCCCACCCTTCCTACATAACCCAACATTTTTCTATCATCCATGTGCCTAACTAAGTATTTCTTATATGTCCCTAAGGTATCTGCCTCTACCATCACCCCTGGCAGGGCATTCCCTGCACCCACCACTCTGGGTAAAAAAAATTACCTCTGTATTAATTATAATTTGATATGTCCACATCAGGTGCAAGTACTGTATCTATCAGAAATCTTTCATTCATAATTATGCTTGTCCAGCTATGCCACAGAAAGCCACATACATGTACTCAGCAAGGGAGAAGATAGTTTAACCTGTAATATTGTACCTATGAGGTTCCAACCTTTAAAATTAAGCTACCAGTTCAAATCTTCATCTTATCATTTTCTTTGTATCCATTCATATTGAAGGCAATGTCCTTCCACTGTGGAGGATGGATATTGGTAGGAGTGTTTGGATCAGGATCTGACAAATTTAACCATTTCAACAACAAGCTCAGACTACACTCCTTTAATCAGCATATTGTCCAAGAGCTCTGCAATGGTTCCTCCGCCCAAGAACTTACAGGAGAAGCTCAGTTTATTTAGTTATATGTATGAGCTATGAAGCAGTTTAAGTATAGACATGTATAAATTTCAAAAGTTCGTAGACAGCAATGCAAGTTTAATTTTAAATAGTATCATAGTGTGTTACATGGAGGAAATGAAAGCACATAACACAAAAACAAAAGAATTGCTCTTATATATCATCTAAACAGACGTCATAATATCCCAGTGCACTCTACAGCTGATTATTGCATGTGAAGTCTGATCACTGCTGTAATTTCAGAAATGTGGCAGGTAATTTATGCAGGACAATATCCCCCAAATGGGGTGATACATCACATGCATCAGGATGTCCTAAAGCGAGGCTGTGTTGCAGAGGTGAATATGCAGTCTGTAATGCATTATTTATAAGATAGCAAGCAGACTGCAATCAATAAATGCAGAAAACTGTGCAGACTTTGAGCTCTTCCATAAAGTGTAACACATAAAGGAGAACGGGTTGCAACTAGAAACATATTAAAGTGTTTGAGAAATAACCATTAGCAATAATACCAGTTCACTTTATTTAATTTGGCAACCTTTCTTTTCACTGCCACCAGGTATGAGGGCTTCCTCAATCACTTCATCCTTGAAGTGAAATGTTATTTCACTAAAATGATTTTGGATTCATAATGTTAAAAGGTGGACTATCAGTCCCGGGATCCCCTGTTGAGTTGTTGGTGTCAGAGTTCAGTTGGGCTATTACTCCTCTTGGTCGACTCGGAGGCAAAAGTTAGATTAAATTCGACTGCTGAAAGATGATGCATTAAGGGTGATGGAGACAATTTTCAACTTTAAGGCTGGAGTTAGCAGCTCTGTTAGTTGGGTGGCATTCATGTGTAAAAATTTGAGTTTTGAAGAATTATCACTTGGAAATTAGTACCTGCTTTAAAAGCAACAAGTGATACCGTCAACTCAGCATTGAAATCATGTGACCAAATATGATGGATCATTTGATATAATTTCATTTTTTCATCTGTTTTTATACCCAAGGAAAATCAACTCCTCTTAGCCATGCTTTGAAAAGTGATCCTGTGAGTCAATGAGAAATAAATAGTCTTGGCAAGTGTGACAGGTCAGTGAACTCATATTATGCCCACTAAATGTGACTTGTACATCACTAGGCATGATCATATTGCAGATTATTCCTCTGGTAAAAGGAAGGAATTGGAAATCCTGCCTCAAAACCAAGTTCCTATTCAATAAAAAATGTGATTATGTTAGTAGGCACTCTCAAAGAGGTCTGGCCGCTAGATCATTCATTGTTGGAAACATGGTAGCCACCACTAATCTGGTACAGAAAGACTCTTCTCAGAAGGATTAGGCATCATTTTACTGTATTACCTGTATACCTTTGGTTTGATGACCATGCATATCACTTGATGTTACCCTCATCCTTCCTCAAACTGTTCAGATGCTACAATTCAGTCAATCCAATCAATGGAACAGATGAAAAACAGTAGATTTCCTTTATTGAATATTATCCTCATTACTGAACCTGCATTTTTCCACCACCAAGAAAGCTGAATTCCTTCAGTATTGGAATGTTATTATTGACTTAGATTTTGTAAGCAAGCTTCTAGGATGTGACAAACTCACAATGATCTGATTCACAGGCAAGAGTTAACAAAGCCATGGATAACCCAGACTATCTAGGGTTGAATGGCCTTTGTCTGCATGTTTTAGTGAGTGAAGCATTGCACTAGAAGTGGCGGGGCATCAGCAATCATTCTGAATTTCATTTCACATTTGGAAAGGTGTCCATACTATATAAAATATCATGGTTAATAAAGCCATTCAATGCTCATATTTACTAAGTTCAGACAACTGAGAAACATGCTGTCATTGCAGTAGAATGGGGTGATAAATCTGCGGCTTCAGTGTCAGAACTATTTGATCAGAATGGAAGAACAACAGAGGAACTAATACACTGCTGAGTGGATAATAGAAAATCGTGGAACAGCAAGGAGCAAATCTGCAGGGAAATTAGACAAGAATACAAAGCTTTCGGGCAGAAACAATAGAGAATTGCACTTAGCCAACCTTTGATTGGAACAGTGTTGAAAAAAAAATGGAAAATACTTCAATATGCACAAGAATGCTTTCTTGAGCAGCATATTTCTAGATATTTATTGAAAGAAACAAAACTGTGGGCAATAAATCAGAGTGAGTGAAATATGTATCACTGGGAAAACAGGTGGGAAATACTAATTGTAATTTTATCAGGTTTGAATTTCTAAACAAAAGCACGGGGAAATATTATATAGACAAGGGAGGCATGAATGGACCAGATGTGGGTGAGTTGGAAACAAATATGATTGGCTAAAACAATGAGCAATGTAGATTGTCAAAAAGGATGAGGGCATTTCAGTAAGAAAGAGGAGGTGGACACCTATTGCTAGACTTCTATTGGTTTGATTATAAAGGACTAGAAATTCAAGGACATAAAGCTATTCCTTTCAATGTAATGTGATTAAAACTTGATTTTTCCCCTCGAGCGAAACACATTAATAACCATCTGTACATCACTTTCTTATGCTGGACATTTCAATGTGTGTTTCTGGTGATGAATTACCCTTGGTGCCTTGACATCACTACAGCATTAGGGTGCAAGGGACCTTGTTTTTATGTCACCCTGGCAACATTTCCAGTGCCAGACTGGAATTCAGCTCGCCTTCCATCCCCTAAGACAACTCCCTCTTTCCCACTCGTAAACCCAATCATATACCTGCCCCATTCTCCATCCTGTCTCCTAAATCATTGCCCTCTCCCCAACCACCAGAATCTACTGAGACACCCAGTGGAAACTTTTAGTCTCTTGCTCTGCTTTACGCCTCATCCAGAGCATGATTCTGAGCATGTTCTCCCGACACTGCTACTTCTTGATTCATGCAAAGGACTGCAATGTCCCCATCTGCTACATAGCACAATGTAAGGTATTGAGTCCCTCCCAAACATGACAGAACTGACATTCAAAGGTCAATTAGGCACCAAAAAAAAGAGATCTTCCTTTTAAGATAGTGAGCATAAGTATGACAGAGGTATGAAGTGAGGATGCTATAAGTGTTTTCCACCACCACAGCTGTCAATTTGCTCTGCGGGATTGGTTCATTGAGGAATAGGATACGATAAAACAACTGAACAGTAGACACCTACATGATTGTTTGTTTGTTATGTGCCATGTCGGATGACGTAAGCAATCATGGCCATGAATGTTCTTGGCAAATTTTTCTACAGAAGTGGTTTGCCATTTCCTTCTGGGCAGTGCCGTTACAAGATGGGTGACCCCAGCCATTATCAATACTTCTCAGAGAATGCCTGCCTGACATCAGTGGTCACATAACCAGAACTTGTGATATGCACCAGCCACCATCTGCTTCCACAGCTTCACATGACCCTGATGGGGATGGGGGTGGGGGGAGGCTATGCAGGTGCTACACCTTGCCCAAGGATGTCCTGCAGGCTAGTGGCGGGAAAGAGAGCCATTGACCTCCTTTAGTCGAGACGTATCTCCACCCTGCCAACCAATCTAAAAGATCAGGAGTCCTAAAAGTAGGAAAATAACTTGTTTCTTAAGGAAGAGACAAAGAGCATCACTTACACTCCTCTTTTGATATGATGCAAGTCCCCAAAGGTTGGAGGATTCCCGACATTATACTAATGTTTTAAAAAGCTGGTGAAAGAAAAGGTGTGATCAGCTGATCTCTGGTGAGGGGAAATTTATTCAGAAAACACCTGGGACAAAATTAATTGCCACTGAGAAGTACTTAAATCAGTTAAGTAATGGCCAGCTCAGTTTGGTTAATGGAAACTCATGCATAATTAACTGGTTTGCTGCCTTGATCTGGAACATTAATAGATTTCAGCAAAGCAAAAGTCCAGGTGCTGTAATTCAACCAACTCACTTTTGTTCACTTTTTGATGAAGCAATGGGGGGGGGTTGGTGATGAAGGTAGATGCTTTGTGAAGTTCCTCATATAAGAATTGCTGGGAAGATTGAAGTCTTTACGTGGAAGAGATGGTGATGTGGGTACGGTATTGACTTGGAGAAAGATCTCAGAGAGTGACTGTCAATTGTTCTGGGTAGCCTGAACAAAAGTGAGTTTGTTGCATTTCAGTGCCAGGATCTTGGCTTTGTTGAAATTTATTAATGTTCTGGATCTGTAAATAGAATTCAAAGTTTGCAGGTGATATAGAAAAGATTTTTTTAAAATGTAGTACTAAATTTCAGGAGGCAGACAGACTAGTAAAGTGTGCAAGATGCGGGGCATCACAGAGAAAGATTAAATTATACATTTTTGATGAAAGAATGTCAAAAATCAATTTGAACTAACTGATAAAATTCACCGTGGAAGCAGAACTGATAGACCCAGAAGAGTACATATGAAAGAGGAAAGATGAACTGAAAAGGCTGGTGAGTAAGGAGAAGTGGTCTTTAAACAGAGGCATAGAGTGCAATGAAAAGATGCTAGCCAGCAATAGTTTGACTCACAGTGCAGTATTCTTTCCAATTTTGGTCATGGCACTTTCTGAATAATGTCTTAATTCTTGCTGGATCCAGCCTGTGCAAACCCACTGCATGCTAGGTCCAGTATTGAACGTACCTTTGATAGTAGTACAGCTCTTCATATTCTCCAAATGTCACTACTGCAACCCCGCCATGATTGGGAAGACTACAAGTATGCCTGGGCCACAGATGGCAAAGGCACTGGTCCTGCTCATGGACCATCCTATCGGCCACAAATTCTGTGAACTCTATCCATGTATGTCTGGAGTCAGAGATACTGAAAAACAGTGGAATACCATTTAAGTAACTTCTAAAAATAAAAATTATGAAGAATTTTTAAAAGTTTAACATTTTTGAACTATAAAAACTAAAAATACTAACGTCAATTAAAATAGTTTTAAGATCTTACTTTCATTTTGTGGGATTCAGCTCTTACTTTTAAATAAACTGGGACCCACCATATGTGCCAGCCATGATGGGTGTGAACCTAAGAGGCCAGGTGCTAAGGGTGTTTGACCACTCAGTTAAGGACATTACAGAACATCCTCGAATTCAAAACTGAACAAAAGGTCACATGCTCTCCATCTGAACTTGGGCTGGTTTCATGTTTGCACAGTTCAATCAATCTTGAGACAAGTGTTGAATGGCAGAGGATAATCCCACAAAATAAAGTGGGATTATCCTCTGTTCAGCAGAGCAGATTAAAGGTGCTGGATAACTGAAGAAATAAGTCGTGACAGAAAGTAATTGGCTTATTATTGTCTCCTGTACAGAAATACGGTAAGAAACTGTTTTGCATGTTATCTAACAGAAGGGAAAAGTAATAAGAGTGCAAAATATAGTGTTACAGTTACAGAAAAATTGCAGTGCAGATAAGTGCAAGGGCCATGAAGGGGTAGATTGTGAGGTTAAGAGTTTACCGATATCCTACAAGAGGTCCATTTAATAGTCTGAAAACAACAGGATACAAGCTGTTCTTGAGCCTGCTGGTGTGTTTATTCAAGATTTTTTATCTTCTGCCTGAGGAAGGGGGAGGTGAAGAGACAATATCCAGAGTGGGAGAGATTTTTATTTATCTTGGCTGCTTTCCTGAAGTAGTGGGAAGTGAAGACAGACACACGGATGAGAGGCTGGTTTTCGTGATAGACTGAGCTGAATCCACAACTCTGCAATTTCTTGTAGACTTGGGGTTGTGTACTTGCTATGATGCATTCAGAAAGGATGCTTCCTTTTTTTTGGTGAAAACTGGAGAACATCAATGGATGCACAGAGAATCCACAGAAAGTTATTGTGTGAAGATGCATTGGTGTTGTATATTTTTCATGCAGTGTGTGTTCTAAATTTACTGCCTGATAAAGCAGTTTAAGTATCTTTCATAGAATCAGCAAATTAACACAGTATGAGATTGAGAGTATTAAAATTGAAAATCTAATCTGTAAATAAAATGTAAAGGATTGTGAGTATGATTCAGTATTTGGACCCCCAACTATACTTTAGTTTGCTGTACTATAAGATTCCTTACAGACTTCTTCATCTCTCCTTTAATACAAACCTTAATATCTCTCACTATAACCAAGATTTGCTTACCTGTCCGAATTCCTCATAATGTTGCTTAGCTTCATGTTTTATATGAGTGTTCCCAGGAGCATCTTTGAATATTTTATCATGCAAAAGGTGCTATGTACACAGTTTATACATTTACTGCACACTAGCCGTGGCTGCTGATTTTTATGAACTATTTCAGTTTTATTGCTTCTTGGATTTTGAGTGTGCTGGCAAGCTTATATTTATTTATCGCCCATTCCTATTCAGTAAACAGGACAGCATTTGTCAGAGAAAGTAGTTGGGCTGTTGCATTTACAGCAATTTGTCACAGAACAGCTAATCTAATTTCTAGTGCAAACCTCCTTGATAATTCGGATGCAGTCAAGAGCAAGACAGACTTATCAATTCTGTATCGACTGTTTACGCTTTACAAACAAACAGGACAACTAGTTCCTCAGTTCAATTTCAATAATAATTGTTTTATCTCTAATGAGAAGCTTGGGTGATTGAGCTTCAGTATTAGATGTTGGCTTATCAGATGGAATGAAATGTATAGATTGGGCTGGATTGTCCGACTCTCCTTCAGGCATCTACTATGGTCATTACTGGTACTTAATTTTACTTAACGTTGGAACATGGCTGTTTAAACTGGCCGGCTATTTACCACCTACTCGCTGCCATGACACTGAAAGATGCAGTCTACTGGCCTTCGCATGCTATGGGTTGCCTAGTTCGGCAACAGTCAGGATGCATTGAGATTTTAGGTGAACTGAAACCTGGACAGGAAGAATGAACTCTTGTTCAATCTAATAGTCTGTAGGTGGTGGGAAGCTGCTAATTATTATTACTATTAAAACAAATTTTATTTCCATTATCAAAGATCTTCAAGCATGTTAAAATCCTTCCGTTTTTGACTTCTAGTTACTGCACTTGTCGAAACATAATTAGCTTATTAATACAATGTTTTCTCAGTCCTAATACAAGAGCCTGTTTGCTACCATTCCTGGTATCACCAATGAAACTGTCAGATTGTCTCTTTGTTTTTGTATCCCTTGTGAAAGAAAACAATGAAAATAGTCAAACAATTGCTTTGATAATTCAAGACTTATTTTAAAATGGATAAACTCATCCTGCTTCAGATTGAAGGGGTAAAGGATGCTCATCCCAAATATATTGACTCTTTATATCTTTTCGTAGATGCTGCTTTCTTTCAACTTTTTATGTGTCCTCTGTTATGAGCTGCTCAGAATGATTGTAAGCAAGGACCCTTGGATCCTTTCCCAGACATTTTCTGCAAATTTATAATTGATAAAGAGTTAGGAAATAGTTTCATGCTCATCGCAGCCTCTTATGTTTGCTTGCGTATGACTATTGATGAGACCCTGAGCCAAGAGAGAGAACGAAGCTGGAGCAAGAAAGAAACCTTTATTCAGAAACCCACGTAGCCAGAAATCAACACTGCAACCAGAGCGCAACTATTTTAACAGTCACGAAGAACATTTGAGATGTTGTCCCGAACAACAATCTATCAGAGAAAGTCAGTTTGGGATTTGTTGACAGCCAACCACTAGGTGCTGGTTGCTTTTGGGTTGCTGTAACACCACCCTCTTGAAGATTATTACATGCAGGATTTGAGCTGAGAGGAGATTTGGATTGGAACAGCTGGCTTGTGCTGATTATCAGTGGTCTTGGGCTGTCACGTGCTCATTCCAATGCTGTGCTGGCACTGGTGACTGGTTTGGTCAGGGTAAATCGAACCCTTCCAGGAGGAGATGTATTTTCAGCTCCGTGTTTGATGAGCTGCCTGACAAACCTGTTGTGCCTTCAAGAGCACGTTGTTGCAACTGGTTGACATGGTGATGCAGGGACATCCATTTACGATAACTTCATAAAGCACTTTGTAGTTTGGGTAATCATGCAGAAGGATAGTTCTGGTCCTTCGATTGAGATTCTAAATTGGAGAAAGGCCAATTTTAATGGTATCAGAAAGGATGCCAAGTGTGGAGTGGGACAGGTTTTTTTGGCAAAGGTGTACTTAGTAAGTGGGAAGTCTTCAAAACTGAAATTCTGAGAGCAGAGTTTGTATGTGCCTGTCAGAATAAAAGGTAAAGATAACATGTTTAGGGAACACACATCAAAGTTGCTGGTGAACGCAGCAGGCCAGGCAGCATCTCTAGGAAGAGGTGCAGTCGACGTTTCAGGCCAAGACCCTTCGTCAGGACTAACTGAAGGAAGAGTGAGTAAGAGATTTGAAAGTGGGAGGGGGAGGGGAGATCCAAAATGATAGGAGAAGACAGGAGGGGGAGGGATGGAGCCAAGAGCTGGACAGGTGATTGGCAAAAGGGATATGAGAGGATCATGGGACAGGAGGCCTAGGGAGAAGGAAAAGGGGGGGGGAACCCAGAGGATGGGCAAGGGGTATAGTCAGGGGGAGAAAAAGGAGAGTGAGAGAAAGAATGTGTGTATAAAAATAAGTAACAGATGGGGTACGAGGGGGAGGTGGGGCCTAGCGGAAGTTGGAGAAGTCGATGTTCATGCCATCAGGTTGGAGGCTACCCAGACGGAATATAAGGTGTTGTTCCTCCAACCTGAGTGTGGCTTCATCTTTACAGTAGAGGAGGCTGTGGATAGACATGTCAGAATGGGAATGGGATGTGGAATTAAAATGTGTGGCCACTGGGAGATCCTGCTTTCTCTGGCGAACAGAGCGTAGATGTTCAGCAAAGCAGTCTCCCAGTCTGCGTCGGGTCTCGCCAATATATAGAAGGCCACATCGGGAGCACCGGACGCAGTATATCACCCCAGTCGACTCCCAGGTGAAGTGTCGCCTCACCTGGAAGGACTGCCTGGGGCCCTGAATGGTGGTAAGGGAGGAAGTGTAAGGGCTGAACATGAACATCGACTTCTCTAACTTCCGCTAATGCCCCACCTTCCCCTGGTACCACATCTGTTACTTATTTTTATACACACATTTTTTCTCTCTCTCCTTTTTCTCCCTCTGTCCCTCTGAATATACCCCTTGCCCATCCTCTGGGTCCCCCCCCCTTGTCTTTCTTCCCGGACCTCCTGTCCCATGATCCTCTCGTATCCCTTTTGCCAATCACCTGTCCAGCTTTTGGCTCCATCCCTCCCCCTCCTGTCTTCTCCTATCATTTTGGATCTCCCTCTCCCCCTCCCCCTTCAACTTTCAAATCTCTTAGTAACTCTTCCTTCAGTTAGTCCTGACGAAGGGTCTTGGCCTGAAATGTCGACTGTACCTCTTCCTAGAGATGCTGCCTGGCCTGCTGCGTTCACCAGCAACTTTGATGTGTGTTGCTTGAATTTCCAGCATCTGCAGAATTCCTGTTGTTTGCATGTTTAGGGAACCTTGGTTTTTGATAGACATTGAGGCCTTGGTTCAGAAAAAGAAGGTGCAGAGCAGGTATTGGCGGGAAGGAACAAATGAGGTACTTCAGGAATATTAGAAATGCAAGAAACCATTTAAGAAGCAGATCAGGAGGGCTAAATGAAGGCATGAGGTTGTCCAAGCAGACAAGTTGCAGGAGAATCCTAAGGGCTTCTGCAGGTATATTAAGAACAAAAGGATTACAAGGGACAAAAGTAGTCCCCTGGAAGATCAGAGTAGTCATGGAGCTGAAAGAGATGCGGGGGGTGATCTTAAATGTTATTTTTTGCATCTGTATTTACTCAGGAGATGGACACAGTGTCTACAGAAGCGAGACAAAGTGGTAGTGAGGCCATGGGCCTCATACAGGTTATAGAGGGGGGAGATGTTTGCTGCCTTGAGGCAAATTAGGGTGGATAGGTCCCCAGGGCCTGACAAAGTGTTCCCTTGGATCCTGTAGGAGGCTAGTGCAGAAATTGCAGGGGACCTTGCAGAGATATTTAAAACATCCTTAACCACGGGTGAGGTGCCAGAGGATTGGAAGGTAGCTAATGATGTTCCATTGTTTAAGAAAGGCTCTAAGAATACGCCAGGAAATTTATAGGCTGCTGAGCCTGATATCAGTAGTGGGCAATTTATTGGAAGACATTCTAAGGGATTGGTTATACAATTATTTGGATAGATAGAGATTGATTTGGGATAGTCAAAATAGATTTGTGAAATATCAATCTTAGAGTTTTTGAGGAAGTTAACAGGAAAGTAAATGAAGGCAAAGCAGTGGATGGAGTCTACATGGACTTTTGCAAGGCCCTTGACAAGGTCCCGCATGGGAAGTTGGTCAAGGAGGTTCTGTTGCTCAGCAAACAAGATGAGGTAGCAAATTTGATTAGGTAGTTGCTTTGTAGGAGAAGCCAAAGAGTGGTAGTCGATGGTTGCCTCTCTGACTGGAGACCTGTGACTAGTGGGGTGTCACAGGGATTGGCGTTCTTGTTTGTCATCTGTATCAGTGATCTGGATGATAATGTGATAAACTGGATCAGTAAGTTTTCAGATGACACTAAGATTTGGAGTGCAGTGGACGGTGAGGAAGGCTATCAAAGCTTACAGCAGGATCTGGACCAGTTGGAAAAAATTGGCTGAGAAATGACAGGTGGAATTTAAAGCAGACAGCTGTGGTGTTGCACTTTGGGAGATCAAATCAGGGTAGAACTTACATGGTAAGCGGTAGAATGGAGGGATCTAGGAATAAAAATCCATTATTCCTTGAAAGTGGTGTCACAGGTAGATTTTGTGTGTTCGTCCATCATCGACGTTGATGAGGACCTCAACACCATTATGATGGTGTCGAGACTAGCGCGTGATTTGGATTTAAGTGAGGGAGAGTTGCGCAGCGTCAGCCTCTCTCTCTTCCCAATTCCCATGTGGATCCAATGGCAAGACAGAGTCAAGATGGCTGGAGATGGGACTAGGTGCAGTGGATGACCAGGACGTCTTCTGTGTCTTGTCCTGCTCTACATGTTCCATGACACTTGCATCATGGGTTAAGGGTGAACAGTGAAATGTTTAAGTGGAACATGAGGGGAAACTTCTTCACTCAGAAGGTGGTGAGAGTGTGAATGAGCTGCCAGAAGTGGTGAACGTGGAATCAATTTCAATATTTAAGAGAAATTTGGATAGGTACGTAGATGGAAGGTGTATGAGGGCTATGGTCCAGTGCAGGTCAATGGGACTTGATGGATTAATAATTTAGTATGGATTAGATGGGCCAAAGGGCCTTTTTCTGTGCTGGAGTGTTATATGACTCTATGACACTTTCCCCATGTATTTGATGATCTGACCTGGTACCCAAGGGTCTCGACTATTGCCATATTTTCTACTCCATACTGTGGCTCCAGGCTTGAATGACTTCTTGGTAGTTTGGTTGATCGCCAGACTTGGCAAAATGTTTGCAAACATTTTGTCCCCAATTGAGAAGCCATCTCAGCGCACATTTGAGGGTGTTAGCTCCTCAGAATGCTAGCTTATATACTCCTCTGGAGTCCGAATGGATATTGATTAGATGTTGTATTTGGTTTGCTGGTTCAAAACACTGAACAGTTTAGCAGTAGAAGATTCTGATCTTCGAGGGCTAGCTTCAAGGGAGGTCCATTGGAAGTGTTTGCTTTGCTCTCCAGATCCTGAGATTACTGGTGATTCATTGATTGCTGATGTTGTTTCTCTTTTCTCCGTAAGAGTTCATATACCAGATCTATGTACGTGTTGATGGATCCTTCTGCAGAGAATCATGCTTTGAGAAATTCTTGTTCTTTACTTTTTCTTGCTTGAGTCAAGACTCTGGCTGTCATCCAATGGTGTCCTTCCTCCTCATGAGCTGATACTAGTGAGAGTGGGTCGTACCATCTGTTTGCTAATTGATCCTCTTGTAGCCTTGGTGATAGTTTTCTTCCTGTTTGACCAATGTAGTACTTGTCACAGTCACTACACTGGATTTTATACATAAAATTTGTTCTATTAGTCACATTTTGTTTCTCCTCAAAGTTGCCTTTGATTTGTGAGCATCTGAGATGTTGTGTTGCTGAAGCAGTCTTATTGTTATTTCTGAGATGTTCTTTGTGTATGGCAATACAATTCATTTTTTTTGTCATTCGTGTAGTTTGTATATTCGGGTTTCTGACCTTGAGACACCGTTGGATGAAGCTTCTTGGATATCCAATCTGTTGAAAGTTTTTTTTAGGAGGCACTTTTCTTCCAGTATTGTGTTTGACTGAATGACTTTACCCGTCGACCAAGGTTTGTATGGCTGTTGTGCACATGACTATTTGTTGTCTTGGACATTGGGCGCTGTAACAGCATTGCATCTAATGCCGTGCACAGTTTCCTCCCGAAAAGGGCTTCAGCTGAAGGCTTCCACTCAAGGCTTTGATGCACTGTAATTCGATATGTCAGCAGAAATGTATCGTGATCCTCGGCTGATGCTCCTTCCCCTCTTAATTTCAGAAACGACCATTTGAAGGCATCCCAAATCTCTGCTTGGCCGTTGGACTGTGGATGACATGGGAATGAGCGGATGTGGATAATTCCATTGTTCTGGCACAATGCAGCAAACTACAATGAACTGAATTGAGTCCTATTGTCAGAAACAAGTGTTACTGGCATCTCAAATCAGATGAAGATCCGCAGCAGCTGTTGAATTATAGAATCTGTCATCGCTGTTTTCATAGGTAATACTTCTGACCATTTGGAATAGGAGTTGACCAGAACAAGGTAGATACACCTTTTGATTGGGCCAGAAAGTCCAAATGTACTCTACTCCAAGATCTGATAGCCTGAGGCCATGGTTATGTATTAGCTCTACTTGGAATCTTTGCATCCATAGAGCACTGAGTACGTTGCTGGCATGTTGAAGTGATATCCTTTATTACTTTATTGTCACCAGACAATTGAATACTAGAGCATACAATCATCATAGTGATATTTGATTCTGCGCTTCGCGCTCCCTGGAGTACAAATCGATAGTAAATATAATAAAAAATTTAAATTATAAATCATAAATAGAAAAGGAAATGTAAGGTAGTGCAAAAATACCGAGAGGCAGGACCAGATATTTGGAGGGTACGGCCCAGATCTGGGTCAGGATCCGTTCAGCAGTCTTATCACAGTTGGAAAGAAGCTGTTCCCAAATCTGGCCATACGAGTCTTCAAGCTCCTGAGCCTTCTGCCGGAGGGGAGAGGGACGAAAAGTGTGTTGGCTGGGTGGGTCGTGTCCTTGATTATCCTGGCAGCACTGCTCCGACAGTGTGCAGTATAAAGTGAGTCCAAGGACGGAAGATTGGTCTGTGTGATGTGCTGCGCTGTGTTCATGATCTTCTGCAACTTCTTTCAGACTTCAACAGGACAACTTCCATACCAGGTTGTGATGCACCCTAGAAGAATGCTTTCTACGGTGCATCTATAAAAATTAGTGAGGGTTTTAGGGGACAGGCCAAATTTCTGTAGCTTTCTCAGGAAGTAAAGGTGCTGGTGGGCTGCCTTGGCAATGGACTCTGCTTGGTTGGACCATGTCAGGTCATTTGTGATATTGACCCCAAGGAACTTAAAGCTTTTGACCTGTTCCACCTGCACACTACTGATGTAGATGGGGTCGTGTGGTCCGCATCTATGCCCGGCCATTACACAAAACCGCTTGCCTGGACATTCATTCAATTGATGCTTGAGTGACTGTAGTGGAATTGTTTCCATACTTCTGTTCGAAGTATTCAGGGAATCACTGTTCTGTCTCCAAACAATAGACAGGAGACCACAGTTGTGTGTGATGTATACTGTCAATTGAAGGGTATGACATCTTCCTCAACCTTGACTGGCTGTCCATTAGTGAGGTATACAGAGGCATGCTAAAGAGGATCTGCAGCCATTTCTGCTCTGATCTTGTCAACCGAGATCAGAAGACCTTCAGAAGCATCCAATACAACCTGTGAAATTTGCAATCAACTGAAATCGCAGCTATGACTTCATCTTTGTTTTCAGTAAATTGCTGATTGATAAATCATGAGAGGGCATCTCCCTGACCAAGTCCATGGTTTGGAGTGTACTTGATTTCAAAATCGTAAGCCAATAACATTGTTGTTCACTTTTGGAGGTGGTTAGCTGTAGACACCGGGGTGCCTTTCTTAGACCTGAAGATAGCCAGCAGTGGCTAGTCATCAGTAAGGAGAATGAAACATCTGTCATAAAGCATCAGGTGGAATTTCTTCACAGCAAAGATGATTCCCAAGTATTCTTTCTTGGTTTGTCCATAGTTTCTTTCTGCTGCGGTCAGTGATCTGGCTGCATGCATGACAGCTTTATAGAACCATCAGGGAAGAGATGGGATATGACAGCTCCCACACCATAGTTGAATGCATCTGTCACAACGATTGGCAGCCCTGGGTTGAAAAATACCAAGAAAAGTTTGGATGACAGCATGTTCTTCACCTGATCAAAGTCCTTTTGCATTGTTTGGACCATTTCTACATGGCACATTGTTGAGCAGGGCATTGAGTGGCTCCCTCAGACAATGCATTGCTAGGAGGAATGCTGATAATACTGAAAAATGATCATAAGGAGCTGACATATGGTTCAGATAAAGATAGCCGTGATGTTTTCAGGATCTGGGTGATGACTGTGTTCATCTATGATGAATCCCAGATACTTGATGGAAGGCATCAGGAAGCTGCATTTTTCTGCCCAAAATTGCAATCCGAAGTCTTGTAGTTTGTTCAAAACATGGTCCAGTCATTGCCATAGTTCTGTCTGATCCGCGCCCATCACAATGATGTTGTCGTGGTAAACAGCAACACCATCAATAACACTCAGCATGGTGACAATAAGCTGCTGGAAAGTCGAAGTAGCCGCCTTTACCCCAAAAGGCAGATGGAGGAAAGACATCAACCCCTGGTGTTGTAATGGTGAGAAGCTCCTGTGAACTTTTCACCACTTCTACATGGAGGTAGGCTTTGAAACCAGTTGAGAAGTCTGCACACAACCTCATTGGCTTTCTTGATGATGACTTTTATAGATGCTCAGGATGAGGGCACGTGGCCAAGTGGTTAAGGCATTCGGCTAGCGATCTGAAGGTCGTGAGTTCGAGCCCCAGCCGAGGCAGCGTGTTGTGTCCTTGAGCAAGGCACTTAACCACACAGTGCTCTGTGACGACACTGGTGCCAAGCTGTATCGGCCCTTGGACAACATTGGTGTCGCGGAGAGGGGAGACTTGCAGCATGGGCAACTGCCGGTCTTCCATACAACCTTGCCCAGGCCTGTGCCCTGGAGAGTGAAGACTTTCCAGGTGCAAGTCCATGGTCTCACAAGACTAATGGATGCCTTTACTTTACGTAGTGAGTATTTGATAGGTTTGATTACACCAGCTTGTTATAGGTGACCTAGCTCTTGCTCAGCAATTGGTAAGACTGCATATAATACCGGTCTTTTGGGGCAGAAGACAGGCTTTGTATCTGGATGGAGATGAAGTTCTGCTTGCAATTTGGTGCAGCAAACTCGACCATCTTGAAACACTGCTGCATAGCTCTGTTGCATTTGAGGTTTTATGGCCTCATGTACTGATGATGGTTTGGCATCAACTAACATGATCTGAATGACCAATGTCTTCATATAGGACCTCATCTGCTTGGAGACCTACTGAGTGATGATGTCTGGGCTATTGGTAACAGCACTGAGATGATTCTGCTTGACCAGGTTGGAATCATGTTTTAGGTTGATCAAATGCCGACATTTTCAAGTGACAGCTTGTCGAGTCGTATCAGGGTCTGGCCAACAGCTGTTTGCAAATGTCTGCATTTTTAGGTGCCTGAAATCCACAAATAAAAATTAGGCATTTGAACTGTCATTTATTCAGTCGTGTTACCCAGCTCGAACTTTTCATATTCGCGATTAACAGCTTCTGCATATGTGATGAAGCCATCAATGTCATGTTTAATGATTTTTAGACAGTGGTAGGGAACACTGAAGAGACATTACTGCTCTCCAAAAATCTTTGTTAGCTGTTGGATAGTTTCATCAAGCAACAGGTCATGTGAGTTCTTAGGCAGAATGAAGTTGACAAAGCTCATGTTGAGCAGTACCCAGTTTTCAGAGCAAGGTACATGTCTTCCCCCAGTTGTCTTTACTAGTAAACACAACCTGAAAGATATCTTCATAACATTTTGAACCAGGATTCAGCTCAAGAAGTGGCATCAAACTGGAAGTTGGTAATGGAAGCAACAACTGACTCATGTTTGACACCAACGTTGTTGAACTCACTGATAACCTGTTTGTCAAGGTTTCGATTAATTTCAGTTAGGCTGCTTCAAATTGAACTTGCTACTGAAATTGCCATGTTGATATAATATAGCACACTGTCGCCAATCATTATGTTCACTCGCAGATAACTAGTGAAGAGACATGGAGCCAAATGTTAGAACAAAGCCAGAATATACATTTGAGATGTTCCCTGGAAAAATCACCAGAGAAAGAAAGCCTGGGATTGGCTGATGACTGACCAATAGGTGTTAGTAGCTTTTGGCTTGCCGTAACACTGCTGTCTCAAGGGAAGTGTACATTGGGAGTGAAATGCTGACTGTGCAGGAAGGCTCTGATAGCGAGGTGCCTTCTCTTTACCAGCCAAGAAACGTCTCAATGTTTGTCAGTGAATCCAAGAGATGAGGCATTTTGCCAAAGACTTTTGACAGTCTGCTTGGGAAACCATCCCACATATTACTTTGTGTCCTTCTCAAGCAGAGACTGCAGGACATTCCGTGCTGACTACAGCATGATGGGCCTCTGACCAAAGGTTTTCTGTGAAGGATAGGTTGTGGAGCAATGTACAAATCAATGGAAAATTGTGCAACAATGCAGCTAGGCCCATCCTTTGCAACTCTGGGAACATGTAGAATCTCAGCATATGGTGACACTTGGTGTTTGCAGACATTAATACTACACACAATTTGATGCAGCCATGCACAAGGGTGGCAATCAGGATGAGAGCACTATTAGGCAAGGTAATTCCCACATTCTCTGAAGGCTCGTGCATTGTGAGCTGTCAGATGAGCTCTTTCTTGGATCACCACATAAGATGGAAGATAGCTGGCTGCCATGAAAGAGGAGTGGATATGGGCACACTTGATCCATATACAGCAACACCAAGAGCACTGAGTCAAACAAGTTCAATTCCTGCTTGCTATCAGGGAGGACTGCCTCTCCTACAGTGCCAATTTCTGTTGGACCTTGCTTATTTCTCCCAATTATTGCTGCACACCCCAATTATCTGAACCAGATCCCCAGCACCTTCTGAAAGTCAGACATGTCAGTGAAGGGGACATTGGACCAGTTGGCCAGTTGCCAAAGAGTATGGTTCAGAACATGAGGATCCTATTCCTGGTTCCCATCCCAAAATCCATTTTTGAGAGCATGTCCAACATGTATGTGTATGATATCCTGTGTGCACAGCACCAACTGGGTGTTACAAGACAATTGATGTAACCATATACTGAATTGGTCAGAATCAAAATCAGACCAGGTTTATTATCACTGACAAATGTCGTGAAATTTGTTGCTTTGTGTCAACAGTGCAGTGCAAGACGTAAAAAGTACTTTAAGTTACAAAAATAAATAAATAAATATTGCAAATTTAGAATAATGATGTTGTGTCCATGCACCATTCAGAAATCTGATGGCAAAGATGAAGAAGCTGTTCTTAAAGCACCAAGTGTGTTATCAGGCTCCTGTACCCCTCCCGGATGGTAATAAAGAGAAGAGGGCATGTCCTGGATGGTAAGGGCCCTTAAGGATAGATGCCAGCCTCTTTCAGTCCAGCATATTGAAGCCATCATCCCTGAAGGTAATGCAACCAGTCAAAATGCTGTCAAGGCTTCATTTGCGAGGGACTTTGGTGGCATCCCAGCATTGTACAGATACAATACACACTTTATTACCTATTAGATTTTCAATGACTTAGGGTGCATTTATAATTTACAAACCAAGTTGGAAGGAAATTAGCACAAGTGTGCTATTTAACCCCGATTCATAATGTCCTTGGAGCAGCAGTTGTCTGGTATGGAAAACGTAACTTGAAAAACAAATATATTCTAGATGGCCAAAAACCCTGTGTGTCTTTCTTTTAAGTACTGTGACATTTACACATTGTATTATTTATAGCACATTTATACTGTCCATTTCAGAAATTTATTTCAGCCTTTATCAGATGGCTAAACTGTTGATTTGAAGCAAACACAAAATGCTGAAGGAACTCAGCAAGTTGGGCAGCATCTAGTCATAGTCATACTTCATTGATCCCAGGGGAAATTGGTTTTTGTTACAGTTGCACCACAAATAATAAATAGTAATAAAACCATAAATAGTTAAATAGTAATATGTAAATTATGCCAGGAAATAAGTCCAGGACCAGCCTATTGGCTCAGGGTGTCTGACCCTCCAAGGGAGGAGTTGTAAAGTTTGATGGCCACAGGCAGGAATGACTTCCTATGACGCTCTGTGTTGCATCTTGGTGGAATGAATCTCTGACTGAATGTACTCCTGTGCCCACCCAGTACATTATGTAATGGATGGGAGACATTGTCCAAGATGGCATGCAACTTGGACAGCAGCCTCTTTTCAGACACCACTGTGAGAGAGTCCAGTTCCATCCCCACAACATCACTGGCCTTACAGATGAGTTTGTTGATTCTGTTGGTGTCTGCCACCCTCAGCCAGCTGCCCCAGCACACAACAGCAAACATGATCGCACTAGCCACCACAGACTCGTAGGACATCCTCGTAGAAAATCTATGGAGGGGAATAAGCAGTCAATGTTTTGGGCTGAGGCCTTTCGTCAGCAATGGAAAGGAAGGGGGCAGAAACCAGAATAAGGTGAGAGGTAGGGGAAAGAATACAAACTGGGAGGAGATAGGCGAGTCCAGGTGAGGGGTAATGTGACTGGGTGGGGGAAGTGGAATGATACAAGTTAGGAGGTGATAAGTAGAAGAGGGAAAAGGCTGAAGAAGAAGTAATCTGATAGGAGAAGACAGCGGACCATGGAAGAAAGGTAAGGAGAAAAGGTACCAGAGAGAGGTTAATTTGAAATTTGATCTAAGCTGAAAAACTGTATATGGAGGTTCAACAAACTTCTTTCCATGGAGTTCACCTTGCATTGATTTTGAAGGAACACTTAATCAGAATTTGTGCTCCAGCAGTATTCGACGTTCAAATTAAAAGTGGTTATTGAATCACACAGGCTATAACTTGTTATTGTGATTTCATTATTTGTAATGTTCTCTTATAGACGTGCCAATTAGCAGCACTCTCACCTCCACAGACTAGTACTGGACATGGAAGGCTGATGTATCATTGCAGCATTCAAAGAGCATTACCTTTACATCTCAAATGACAGGTTCAATTGAGATTAGGGAGAGATTAGTTTTATTTGTCACATGTACATCAAAACATTGAAAACATACTGTGAAATGCATTGCTTGTATCAAGTCAAATCAGCAAAGATTGTGCTGGGGACAGCTGCAAGGTTTTTGGAAGGGACATGGGAGAAAGCTGCAGAACCCAGAAGAAACCCTTGTAGTCAAGGGAAGAACGAATAAACTCCTTACCGGCAGCGATGGGAATTGAACCCCAATTGGTAGCATAGCGCTAAGCACTGTGTACCTATCTTCCAGTAATATTCCACATTAAATGATAGGTTTAACCATCACTACCCTTAACTAGGTTAATGATACACACAAAATGCTGGAGGAACTCAGCAAGTTAGGCTGCATCTATAGAGGGGAATAAACAGTCAATGTTTTGGGGTGAAACCCTTCATCAGGAACAGAAGCCAGAATAAAAAGTGGGAGGTGGGGGAAGAGTACAAACTGGTGGGTGATAGGTGAGGGATAAGGTAAGTGGGAGGGGGATGAAGGGAAATGAAAGGGAATCACTACCCTTAAATATGTGAAGATATTACAAATTGTGGACTGCTGTCAATTCTGAAAGACTGTTCTGATGCTGCAGAGTAAAGATTTTGCAAAGACCATTCATTGTCTGCTCAATTTTAGACTTCATGTACAAAAGTAAATTACCTGTCTATTCCCATGATCTGATCCCTATGTTGTAGGTATCATGGGAATGTTATCCCTACATGTCATGAGAATTGTTCAAAGTGAAGATGTCCAGGTATGACCTTCAGAAAGCCATCTCATATGTGAAGTGGCAATTCTGGACTTCACATTCTTAGATGTTTGTGCAGATTTGGCATATCATCTAAAACTTTGACAAACCTTTGATGTACAGCAGAGAGTATTGGCTGGTATGGGAACACCAATGTCCAAGAATGGAAAAGCCTACAAAAAGTGATGGATATAGCCCAGCCCATCACAGGAAAAAGTCCTCCTCACCGTTCAGTCCATCTACAAGCAGCACTGCCACATTATGGTAGCATTCATGATCAAGCACCCCACCATCTAGACCACACTCTCTTCTCATTACTGCCATCAGGAGGTACAGGAGCCTGAAGTCAAATACCACCAGGTCCAGGGATAGTTACAGTATTACCTTTCAACCATCAGGCTCCTGAACCAACTTCACTCACCTCAGCACTGAACTGATTCCACAACCTATTGACTCTAACTCATGTTTTCAGTATTTTTTATTATTATTATTAGTTTTTTTGGTATTTGTGCAGTTTGTCTGCCTTTGCACGTTGGTGGTTTGTCAGTGTTTGTGTGTAGATTGTCAGTGATTTTATTGTATTTCTTTGCTCTACTGTGAATGCTTGCAAGAAATTGAATCTCAGGGTTGTATATGGTGACATACTTTGATAATAAATTTACTTTGAAGGAGCATTTGGGATGATACTAAGAACTTGAAGGCCAAGTATTGAGAGCACATCCTGTAGAACAGGCGTTCCCAACCTGTTTTATACCATAGACCAATATCATTAAGCAAAGGGTCCGTTGCTCCCAGGTTGGGAACCCCTGCTATAGAAGGAGCACACCACTTCAAAAGCTGCTCATCCTCCAGTCAGGTGTCTCGTGTCTCCTTTGTGGAATAGTCTACAGTTCCCACATTGACTCACATATCAGTCACCTTAGAATCAGAGTGGAAAGAAGTCTTGCTCAGTCTTGAGGGACTGTCCAAGGAGGATTTAATAATTATAACAGACAACTGATGATTCATCATTATCAAACCAAAATTGTGACTACAATTATCCTTGCAATGAAAGTCAAGTCCAGTAGCTCAGTAATGTGTCTCCTGTCAGAAGTGGCCTGACATTCTTTAATTATGGAAAAGTACGTTACACAGTAGTCAGCTTGTCAGAGTCAGCTTTCTAGCCTAAAGGTCATACTGATGGCATCCTTATCATATGAACTGACTACATCTTTTTCTTTTAGCACTTTTAAATAATGTAATTACTGCCCATTACTTTTCTAGATAAAAAGACAGTAAAACATTTGAAACACTAACTGGAAAGACATTAACTGTAAATGATGTTCACTGTGCTGCTAATCCTGCTGAATGTTCTTGTGCATCTTAGCTTGCTACTGGTGGTTAACTATTAAGTGAAACACTGGTTGACTATCAACGGCAAAAATTAAGATATTTACAAAAGAGATTAATGCAATTATACATTGATGATGAGCAGCAGATGAAAGAAAAGCGAAAGGTAGACATTGCTATTTTATGGAAAATAACTAACTGCCAATACTGGAACCTTAAACAAAACTAGAAATAGTGGAAGAACTCAGTCAAGCAGCATCAGTGGAAGGAGAAAGCAGTCATTGTTTTGGGTCAGCAAGCCTTCCTCAGAACTGGGAGGGTTTAAAGCAGCGCACAAAGGAACAACGGGTTGGGCAGCTTCGATGGAGGGAGAAGGGCAGTCGATGTTTCAGGTCAGATGTTCCACATCTGGAGTGGAAAGAAAGGGGAGATAACCAATATAAAATGTTAAGGGTTGACTAAAAATTGGCAAGTAATAGGTAGATCCATATGTGGAAGGGCAATAGGCAGGTGAGGGAAGAGGGAGAGTGAGAATGGTGTGAGAAGTTGGAAGGTGATATGTGGAAGTAAAAGTTGAGTGAGGTGTAAAACAAAAGTCCGTACGGTGATGCACTCAGTGGTCACTTTATTTGGCACACCTCGTTAATGCAAATATCTAATCAGCCAATCATGCGGCAGCAACTCATTGCATAAAAGCACACTGGCATGGTCAAGGAGCTCAGTTGTTATTCAGATTAAGCATTAGAATGGGGAAGGAATGTCAGCTAAGTGATTTTGACAGTGGAATGACTGTTGGTGCTGGACAGGGTGATTTGAGGAACTCAAACTGCTGACTTCCTCGGATTTTCATGCACATCAGTCTCTAAGAGTTTAGAGAGAATGGTGCAAAAAAAAAAAGAATAACATCCAGTGAGTAGCAATTGTGTGGACAAAAACGCCTTGTTAATGAGAGTGGTCAGAGGAGAATGGCCAGACTGGGTCAAGCTGACAGGAAGGTGACAGTGACATAAGTAACCACCCATTACAAAGTAGCATATCTCTGAATGAGGCACTCAACACATAGAACCTTGAAGTGGATGGGATACCGCAGCAGAAAACCCTAAACATACACTAGGTGGCCTCTTAATAGGTACCTCCTGTTACAACAGAACATGTGACAAGCAGAATAAGTACTGTTAGCAAGACATTTGAGAAATGGGGTGAAAAAAGATCATGCGCATAATAATGGAAAACAACATGAAAGCAGTTTTCCTGAAATTGGAGAATTCAATGTTTGTCACAGAATGGATGTTAGGGTAGAGAGCCTGGTGAAAGCAAAGACTAAAGGTGACCTGGTTGGGTTGAATTGTTAACACAATACAGACACCTGCTCACAAATGTTCCTGCTGTTGCACTATATTAAAGAAAGCATGTTTGTTTTAAGAGTGGGCAGGAGAACAGGTTCCCCTATGACTGCTGAATTCAATGTTCATGTTGATCAGGCTGGAAATCCATTTCCCTAGTAGCCATACTCTTGAATGAACTCGGTAACTCAATTGCCACTATTGAGGACATCTTTAAAAGTCAATGCTGTGAGAAGGTGGCATATTTCATGAAGGACATTCACCATCCACAACATAGGAGCCTGAAGACCCACACTCAACATTTGAGGAACAGGTCTCTTTCACTCCACCATCAGATTTCCTCTTTTTTTACTATTTATTTAGTTATTATTGTAACTTACAGTAATTTGTTATGCTGCAACAAATGTCATGACATATGTCAGTGACAATAAACCCAATTCTGGTTTTGATTCTACTACAGTGGACCACCATGTAAAAACAACCAGAGTATATAATTCTGGTTGCAAAATGACTTGTGTCATGATCTGAAATGGTCACAATTATATTCCACTCTGAAATAGGTGATTTATTTTGATGCACAGCATTGAAAGAAAATACAATGATACTTACCTGAATTTATACGTCAATCAAATTCCAAAGGGAACTCAGTAGTTTGAACAGCATCTGTGAATGGAGGTGGGAAGTGGGGAGAAAATTATCAAGATTTTGAGTTATGATACTTCATCAGGACTGAGGGAGTGAAGTGGGAAGACAGCCAATATAAAAAGGGGAGGAATGGGTGGGGGTGAGGTCAGACAGGAACCAATAGGTGATTAATAGACTGAGTGAAGGATGATGGGTAAATGGAGCCAGATGAGGGAAGAGATGGAATTGGGAAACAGAGCCAACTGGGTGAAGAGTGGAACCAGACAAGGAAAATCAAGGGCAGATGGAACGACTCCGATACTGATCTTTCTTGAGAGCTGAAGAAGAATTTCTGTACCTTTTTCTCAAAGAATTGGTCAGATTTTTCTGTTGACGCTCTATCCTTCAACACTAAAACAGACATGAAATGGACTTGGTTGGTCTTTAGGTCTGCTGGACAGGGCCACGTTTTCCTCAACATCCACAAATACAAGGACCACCTGCCCTGAATCCAGTCATGTTGGTCCCTGAAACAGTGCAGCAAGGTCTTCCGCTCCTGACAACATCTACTGAAACTTCAAGTCCCTTTGACTATGTCACTAGGTTGAATAAGACTTCCAGAAACCAAATGTAAAACAATATTTTTGTTGTAATATATCAAAAGGGAATGCATTAAACACTGCAGCAAACTACATGAAGTTTTGAACGCTCTGTGTTTATTTGCTGATGATTTGTTGTCACTCTGCAAAAATAAATAGATTAAGATCTTCAACTTACTGTTTTAGTTCCCAATAAAAATAGAAATGTTTATGCACAGTGCAGGATTTATTAATGTCATTTCAGTGACAGTCTATCAAGACCACAATTTACATCTTCAGCATAAGCAACAAGCCTTGGTCCTAAGGAAGCTACATTCAAGGTTCAAAGTAAATTTATTATCAAAGTAGGAACTATAAATGTCACCATATATTACTGTGAGATAAATTTTCTTGCAGGCGTTTACAGTAAATCCAAGAAACAATAGAGTCAGTGAAAAACTACACACTAACAATGAATGTGCAAAGAATGAAAAAATGTGCAAATATAAAAGAAAAACAATAATAAATAAATAATATTGAGAATGTAAGTTTTAGAGACCTTGAATACAAGTCCATGAATTGTGGAATTAGTCCAGGGCTGGAGTGAGTGAAATTATCTACTCTAGTTCAGGAACCTGATGGTTGAAGGGTAATAACTGTTCCTGAACCTGGTGATGTGACACCAAAGGGTCCTGTACTTCATTCCCAACAACAGCAACAAGAAGAGAGCATAGCCTGGATGGTGGGGGTTCTTGATAATGGATGCTGCTTTCCTGCAACAGTGTGCTTTGTAAATGTGCTCAATGGTGGGGAGGGCTTTACCTATGATGGACTGGACTGTGTCCACTACTACTACTTTTTGTAGGCTTTTCCATTAAAACACATTGTTCTTTCTAAATGCCGAGCTGTGGTTAATGAAGAGCATCCTGATATATGCATCTTCACAGTCCAGATGTTCCAGGACTGAGTGAAGAGTCAATGAATTGCACTCAAGCTTTGTAATGTGATTGTCTATGTTACGAAGGAAATGGCTGCTTGTTCTCTGATGATCTGTTCTAGACAATAACGTGCCTGCATGCTCTAACTACTGAGCCAGTAGTACAGGCAGGTTCTGGACCTCTTTATGTCTGGCAGTCTGACAAGGTAGTTTAAAGTTATAACAAATTTTATTAACCAACATCAGCTTTGTTAAAAAAAAAGTTGTACATAAAGAGGCAAGTCAAATTTCACAAAAAATACAGCTCCAAAATTATCATCAGACCAAATAAAGTGCAATAAAGTATGTTAGGTAAAGTTACTAGACCAATATAATAAAGCACACCAGTGCCTTAGGTTTACAAGGAGATTTATGATGAACCATACAAATGCCACAAAGTCAAGTTAATCAAAAGCCATTAAATAAAAGGTTTTAAGCAGTGACTCACACAAAGATCTACACCATCCGGCAATGTACAAAAGGAGGTGCACAAGTAACACACCTCACACATAGACGGTAGAATAAATCACCCAAAAGGGTCATCAATGCTGCTACCTACCTCCACCTATGGACTAGACACTAGCCCAAGCAAGTGTGAGGGCACGCTTTTTAGACCATCTGGGGAGGAAGATCTCACACAATATTCCCTCCTCTCGGAAACAGCAGGTCTGTTCCACCTGGATCCAATACATTTAGTCCAACTCTCCAGTTCAGCATAAGCAAGCAAGTTAGCCAAATCCATAATCCTTTTTGTGAAATAGCCTGTGGCAATGTTAATATTAACATTTCCAAGGTGTTGTTGCTCAAAGGGCTAGTATTTAAGGCAAACTGATCAACAAGGAGTTGGGAACTATCTTCCAGAACTATTGTGGTTCTTCTAATAAATGTTCCCTCAGTGTGCTGTGTGAAGAAATTTCCCAGCAACTTTGCCACTGATAATGAGCAAATGGTGATATGTTTCCAAGTCAGAATGAAATATACCCTGCAAGATTTTGCAGATAGTAGTGTTCCTATGCAACTGCTAGCCTTATCTTTCTTGATGGAAGAGACTGAGGGCTTTGGAGCTGTTATTGAGGAACCATTGCCACATTGGGACAATATATTTTACACTTGTTACATACTACAGCAGATGTAACAACATAACAATGGATGGAGTGTAAATCAAAATGCTGCATTTCTTTCCAGGAAGTTGTCCTGCTCCTATAGTGTTGACTGAGCTGTACTCATCCAGAAAGATGGAGAGCATTCCTAGCCTGAGTTTTTCTTGCACATGGTGGAAACGTTTTGGGAATCAGCTGATACACGCAGCACAGATGATCTAGTTTCAGATTTGCTATTGGATCCACATTATTCAGGCGTTCCTAATATTGGGTCAACGAACCCCTCTCTTAATAGTATGGGTTAATGGCATATAAAAAGGTTGGGAACCCCTGATCTAGCTGATTGTGAAAAGTTCTTCTGTTGATGGCAGTAAACACTGCATTTGTAATGTATGGGCTGTTTTCAAAGATGTCTTTTTCTTGTTGAAAATGCTCTATTCAAGTTTGCTGATGACATCACTGTTGGCAGCCGGATCGAAGATGATGATGAATCAGCATATAGGAGGGAGATTGAAAATCTGGCTGAGTGGTATCATAACAACAACCTCCTACTCAATATCAGCAATCTGAAGGAACTGATTATAGACTTCAGGAGAAGGAAACTAGAGGTCCATGAACCAGTCCTCATCAGAGGATCAGAGGTGGAGAGGATGGTTAAGTTTAATTCCTGTGTGTTAATATTCCAGAGAACCTGTCCTGGACCCAGTACATGAATGCAATTGCGAAGAAAGCACGGCAGTACCTCTACTTCCTCTGGAGTCTGCAGAGATTTGGCATGACATCTAAAACTTTAACAAACTTCTATAGATGTGTAGTGGAGAGTATATTGACTGGCTGCATCATGGCCTGGTATGGAAACACCAATGCCTTTGAAAAATCCTACAAAAGGTAATGGATTCGGCCGAGTACATCTCAGGTAGAGCCCTTCCAACCACTGAGAACATCTACGTGAAACACTGTCGTAGGAAAGCAGCATCCATCATCGGAGATTCCCAGCACCCAGGTTATGCTCCCTTCTTGTTGCTGCCAACAGAAAGAAAATACAAGAGCCTCAGGACTCACTCCACCTGGTTCAAGAACAGTTACTACCCCTCAACCATCAGGCTCTAGAATAAAAGAGGATAACTACACCCATTTGCCCCATTATTGAAATATTCCTACAACCAATTATCTCACTTTAAGGACTCTTTATCTTGTTTTCTCATGTTCTCGTTATTTTTTGGTATTTATTTGTATTTGCATTTGCACAGTTTGTTATCTTCTACCCTCTGGCTGACCTTTCATTGATCCTGTTATAGTTACTATTTTATTCTAGTCAAAAGGTCACCTGTGTACAATGGACTTTTGGTCAACATTTTATGGATCTATCATGAAACCATCTTTTTCACTTCTTTTATATCTTTTACGTTTGTTTCTCGTCTTGAATGTGATTCTAAAACTGTTGGGTTGATGTGCCTGATTTGTTTTTGTTCTTTATTTTGTGCGGGAGCAGGAATTTTTTTTTGGGGGGGGGTCAATGTGCCTAATCCATTTTTGTTCTTTTTTGTTTGCGGGGAGGCAGGATTTGGGGATTGATGTCTGCGCTGCCTTTCTTTTCTTCATTTCATGGCTACCTGGAGAATTGAAGGATTTCGGAGTTGTATACTTTGATAATAAATGAGCCTTTGAACCTATAGATTTGCTGAGTATGCCCATGGGAAAATGAATCTCAGGGTTATATATGGTGATATACATGTGCTTTGATAATAAAATTTAATTTGAACTTTGATTACATTACATTTCTGCAATTGCTACTTACCAGCCTCTGAATGCATGCAGACACAAAATGCATTATTATTTGAAGAGTTACGAATAGCAGTGAACACACAGTTTAATCTCTGATCTACATGGTGATATGGACTTCTTTAAGAATCTATGGCTGCTCTTAACAGGTGCCGGAACTCAGGGAATTTCTGAGTTAATCAAGCACCGGAATAAAAGTGCTCTAGTGTACCACTGGGACACTGGACAAATGTCTGATGTTTTTAATCATTTAATATGCACTTGAATAGCATGAATATGTAAGTAGTCTAGGTCAATTTCCCCTAACTCTTACTATCTGTCCAACTGTACCCAAGTTCCAATGGTCTGCACACATCTGTATGCCTGTTTTCCTATCTGCCAGTCACCATAAATAACATGGCTTCTGTCTGAAAAGCATGCATCCTCTGAGCTTGCCATTAGAGTCATCTTTCTTTCTCGCTGAACAGTTAGAACGTCATTGTCTTTTTACCAGGTGTGCTGTTCCTTCCCATGCCTTGTGGCACATTGGCGGCAACGTTGCCATTTCTTTAGCATTTTTGTCTGTTTTTTACGAGGCTGAGTTGCTAGCTCAACTTTCAACCCAGCGCAGTTGGAAAGCATGCAAGGAGCCGGCTGGATTTGAACCCTTTTACCAGGTGGATAATGTATAAAACATCAGAAACTTGCTTCTGTAATTGAATACCTTTAAACTTTGAATCCATCAGCAATTGAAGCACATCTCCCAAATGGTTCAGTTTAGAACATTTGTCATTAACAAACAGAAAACCTATATCCCATTGGAAAGAACATACATTGCAATGAGTTCGAACCCCAAGTCCAATTCAATTCCCTTATCCATTTATTATTAATCCAGGCAGATCAGAGTTTCTTCAGTGTATAAATTTCAATGGACACTCATTCAACCTGCAAAGGCTCTTATAAAGGAGGCTTGAGACAAGAAACTTGCAATGCAACATGAATATGACTTACCTTTGGATCCCTGAGTGTGGCTCTTGGGTAAATCACAACAGAAAAATTTTTGCCTCAGTAACATGTTTGCCAGAATTCCAGATATAAAAGATTTACACTATATCTGATATAAAATTGTTCTTAATACTTCTTGATAATATTAAAATCTGGTGGAATATCATGAGATTACAGCTAGCAGAATAAGCAATGAAGAACTAGTGGGTATGGTGTATTTGGGCCTTCAGGAGGTGTTGGATAAGGTACCACACAAGATATTATTGAACAAAATTAAAGCACACAAAATGGGGGAATGTGCTGATTACCAGACAGCAGTGATAATTGTATCATTTTTGGGTTGACACACCGTAACCAGTGAGATGCCACAATGACCAAAGCTGAGGCCACAGCCGTTCAAAATCAATATCGGTGATCTGGATCACAGGATCCTATTAGATGTATCATGGGTTGGTATGGCAACTGCTTTGCACGTGATCACAAGAAACTGCAGAGACGTGTGGACACAGCTCAGTGTATCATGTGAACCAACCCCCATGGTCTCTGTCTATCCTCACTCTCTCAGTGTAGCAGCATAATAGCACAATCAAAGACCCCATCTACACTGGATATTCTCTCTTCACCCTTCTTACACTGGGCAGAAGATACAAAAGCCTGAAAATATGTACCATCAGGCTCAAGGACAACTTTTAACCCTCTTTTATAAGACTATGACTGGTTCACTAGTACAATAAGATGGACTCTTGACCTCACTATCTACCTTGCCAAGATTCTGCACCTTATTACTTTCTTGCACTTTATTCTACATTTTAATTGTTTAACCTTGTTCTGCCTCATGGCCCTGTGTTGATAATTTGATCTGTATGAACAGTATGCAAGGCAAGATTTTCACCATATCTTGATACATGTGACAATAGTAAACCAATTTCATTTCCAGTCATGTGTCTTATATTGAAGTTTGCTCAGAAATTTCAGCTAAAAGATCTGCAATGTTCTTATTGACTTACGGAGGAGGTATGACTGTTTGGTTGGCCTATTTCTGCGTCTTTTTCTTATGCTCTTATGTTCCTGTGTTCTGTAGGACAAGCTGAAAGACCACACTGAACTAGTGCTTGAAATAATGGGTATTTATTAAAAATCTGGGTGCACACCAAAATACCAGCCAAAACTGATCTACCTAGGAATAAATGTGGTGCAGCTCCTATATTCTCATTTGAAGAGATTACCAGAAATGAACTAAATTTTGATAACAGAGTGATGGCTACAGGAAATATTAATTAAGTAACAAATTAGGCCCTGAATAGAATAAAATGATTAACCACAGGTCCAACAGCAAATCCACTTTTCCATTACAACAATGGATGCACACTATAACACATTAAAAGAATTTCTTGAAACTTAGATATTGTCACTGTTGCATTCCGTGTCTCTACTTTTAAGCTTTGTTTGTGGTTCCCTGATACTGCATTAACACAATCCACATCCCTGTTTACTAGTTGTTAGCCCTCACTATTCTTTCCCCAACAACTACTCTTTGTCTACCAAATCCTGATACTATCTTTTTGATTTATTTCCATTGAATGTATATGCTCCATGACACTCACTCAATCGTTTAACTTCCACTTGTACGTAACCACTGACAAACACATTTGTTCCCTGGGTCCAGAACAACTGATCTTCTAACTCCTTAAAAACATCCTTCTCCAATGCCTTACCTTCATTGTCTTGTCTGGACAACTTATTTTTATTTAATGTTCCTTAAATTGGTTTGTTAGTTTATGGATGAAGGTGCAGCAGTGGATGTGATGCATATAGATTTAGGAAGATATTTGATGAGGTTCCCCATGGTAGTCTCATTCAGAGAGTCAGGAGGCATGGGGTCCAGGGAAACTTGGCTGTGTGGATTCAGAATTGGCTTGTCTACATAAGCCAGAGGATGGATGTAGATGAGGTATATTCTGTATTGAGGTTTGTGACCAGTGATGTTCTCAGGGATCTGTTCTGAAACCACTGCTCTTTGTAATTTTTACAAATGACTTAGATGAGTAAGTTGAAGAATGGTTTAATAAGTTTGCAGATGGCATGAATATTAGTGGCGTTATAGATAGTACAAAAGGTTGTCATAGGTTACGATGGAACATTGACAAGATGCAGAGCTGGGCTCAGAAGTGGCAACTGCTGTTCAATCCAGAGAAATGTGAAGTGATACACTTTGGAAGGTTGAACTTGAAGGCAAAGTACAAGGTCAATGACAGGATTCTTGGCAGTAGGAACAGAAGTATCCTGTGGTCCATGTACATAGATCCCTCAAAATTAACGTGCAAGTTGATAGGATGGTCAAGAAAATGTTGGCCTTCATTAGTTAGGGGACTGAATTCAAGGGTCACAAGGGAATGTTGCAGCTCTATACAGCTCTGGTTAGACCACTCTTAAAGTATTCTGTTCAATTCTGGTTGCCTCATTATAGAAAGGATGTGAAAGTTTTAAAGAGGATGCAGGGGAGATTCACCTGCATATTGCCTGGATTAGAGAGCATGTCTATGAGTAAAGGTTGAGTGAGCTAGAACTTTTCTCATTGCATGAAAATGAAGATGAGAATTCACTTGATAGAGATGTATAAGATAAGAGGCATAGATCAAGTAGACAGCAGCACATTTTCACCAGGACAGCAATGGCTAAAATGAGAGGCAGACATCTCACCTCTCCGGGAGCTTCCGGGAGTCTCCCGCATATTAACAGTGGCTCCCTGATGCCCGCAAATTATATACAATATCACGGAAATCAATTTTTTTGAGAGCGAGCGAGAGAAAAGCAAGAGAGAGCACGAGCGATCATGAGAGAGAGCGAGAGAGAAAGAAAGCGAGAGAGCGAGCAAGAAAGTGAGAGTGAGCGAGAGCGAAAGCAAGCAAGAGAGGGAGAGAGAGCGAACGAGAATGAAAGCAAGCGAGAGCGCTTGAGAATGCGCGAGCGACCACGAGAGAAAGGGAGAGAGCGCGAGCGAGAGCACGCCATTGCAGAGTGTTCCAAAAATAAATAAAACGTACGTCACCCCGGACTACACTAAAGTGTAGCCCTGCCTAACAGGGGTCAAAATAATGACAGTGTTGCTCGCTGCACTGTTTGCAACAGTGACTTTTCTATTGCCCATGGTGGGTTAAGACTGTAAAAGACATGTTGAGGTGAGCTTAACAGGTGTCATTCATTCATTAGCATAGCTAACGTTATTTAAACTAGCTGGCTCGCTGCTAAGGAGCTACTCTATTGCAGACACCCCACCTCTCCTAGAAGTCCCCCGCAAATTGATGGTGCTACCTCCCTGAAATGAGTTTTTGCAGGGTGGGATGTCTGGAAAGGACATACTTTTAAGGTGATTGGAGGGAAGTATAGGGGGAATGTCAAAGGTAGTTTTTTTCACACAGAGAATGGTAAGTACATAGAGCACACTGCCAGGGCTGGTGGTAGAAGCAGATCATTAGGGACATTTAAGAGACTCTTAGGTACATAATGAAAGAAAAATAGAGGGCTATGTGGGAGGGAAGGGTTGAGTTACAAGTTTGGAACAACATCATGGAACAAAGGGTCTGTAATGTTTTATGTTCTATGTTCTTTTGAGTTTTCTCCCCATTTCAGAAAGTCTATGCCTTTATTCCTTCTACTAAAGTGCATAACCATACACTTCCCTACACTATATTCCATCTGCCACTTCTTTGCCCATTCTCCTAATCCGTCTAAGTCCTTCTGCAGACTACCTGCTTCCTCAACATTACTCGTCCCTCCACCTATCGTTGTATTGTCCGCAAACTTGGCCACAAAGTCATTAGTTCCATCATCCACATCATTGACATGTAACGTAAAAAGAATTGGTTCCAACACCGACCCCCCCCCCCCCCGTGGAACACCACTAGTCACTGGCAGCCAACCAGAAAAGGCTCCTTTTATTCCCACTCTTTGCTTTCTGCTAGTCAGCCAATCTTCTATCCATGCTAGTATCTTTCCTGAAATACCATGGGCTCTTACCTTGTTAAGCAGCCTTAACAAATGAAGACTGATGTAAAATACTTATCCATAGCATCCACCATTTCTTTGTGCCCCATTACTCCCTCTCCAGTGTCATTTTCTAGTGGTCTAATATTCTCTCTAGTCTCATTTACTCTTTACGCATCCGAGAAAAATTTTGGTATCCTCTTTTATAATATTGGCGAGTTTACTTTCATATTGCATCTTTTCTCTCCTTATGACTTTTATGATGTTTTCTGTTGCTTTTTAAAAGGTTCCCAATCTTCTAACTTCCCACTAATTTTTGCTACATTACAGTATATGCCCTATCTTTTGCTTTTATGCTGTCTTTGACTTCCCTTCTCAGCCATGGTTGCCTCATCCTCCCTTTAGAATATCTCTTTATCTTTGGAATTTATCGATCTTGTGCCTTCCAAACTGTGCCTAGAAAGTCCAGCCATTGCTGTTCTGCTGTTATCCCTGCTAGTGTCCTTTTCCAATCAGCTTTGGCCAGCTCCTCTCCAATGCCCCTTTACACCACTGTAATACTGATACAGCTGACTTCATCTCTTCCCTCTCAAACTACAGGAAGAGTTCTATCATATTATGATCCCTGCCTCCCAAGGGCTCCCTAAATGAAATCTGTTTCATTACACAATACCCACTCCAGAATTTTCTTTCGCCTAGTGGGCTCAACCACAAAAAAAGCCATCTCATAGGCATTCTACACATTCCATCTCTTGGGATCCAGTACCAACCCCAATTTTTACAACTAACCTGCATTTGAAATCAATGACAGTTGTAACATTGCCTTTTTTACATGCCGTTTCTATCTCCCATTGTAATTTGCACGGCCTACTGTTTGGAGGACTGTATATAACAGCCATCAGGGTCTTTTTACTCTTGCAGTTTCTTAACTCTGCCCACAAGGATTCTACATCATTTAATGCTATGTCAGCTCTTTCTAATGACTTGATTTCATTTTTTACCAACACAGCCACCCCACCCATTCTGCCTACCTGCCTGTCCTTTCTTTTCAATGTGTATTTTTGGATATTAAGTTCACAACCATGGGCACCTTTCAGCCACAACTCAGTGATGCCCACAATGTCATACCTGCCAATCCATAAATGTGCTACAAGATCATTCACTTTATTCCGTAGACTGTGTGCCTTGAAATACCATGCCTTCAGTTTTGCTTTCATCACCGTGTTTAATTTTGCTCCCATGTTACATCTCAACTCATCTCGCTGACTGCTATTTTGCCCTATCATCTGCCTGTGCTTCTTCACAGTCTCATGAAACACTGCATCTACTTGTATGCCAACTGCCTTTCCATTGCTTTTACTGGATTCTCATAACCTGCTCAATATATTGGCCAAGAAATAGTGCCAAAAGCTTTAAACAATGGTTTTAAAGCAATTGCACATCACGCTAATGGCAGTGTCAGCTGATAACATTGCAACAAAAGAACCTGGATATCTAGACTGGAGAACAGAAATCAGCTCCGTGTCTCCTTAACACATCTGAGAGACAGAAATAAATAGCATCAGGATTGAGAAGGAATAATAAATTTGATCAGGAGAATTCCATTACAAGTTGCGTACAGATGGAGAAAAGAGAGAAAACTAAAGATTTAACAAAAATCAGAAATGTAAAGGTTATTGTATTCTCCAATCATCTTAGAGCCTCTGTGGCTATCTCCACACTTCCCTCCCATTTGCCAATCACCCCCTCTACACCTGGATCCACTGATCTTTTGCAGCTTTTACTCCAACCTTTCCCTTGCTGGCTACCTACCCTTTATTGTTTAGTCTCAATGTAGGAGTCTTGACCAAAAATATTTAATATTCCATTTCCTTCTGGAAATGCTGTCTGACCTCCAGCTAAGCTTCTTTGACATTTTGTGTTTCACTTCTGATTCCTGCATCTGAACTTCTTAGTGTTATGGTTAGTAACTCCAGAAACAAACCATAAGAAAATCCCAAGAGCTGGGAAGTGTTTTGTCCACTTAGTCTTTCTTTGGTGAGGTGCTCACATTTGATGTGCTGGCATAATGACACATGCCATTCACATACTTCTTACATGTAACCCATAATGAATTATGTAAGCAATGAAGTATACTTAACAAAACAACATATATACAGTAATACTGAAGTATTAAATACACTACACCTTGTAAATCCATCTCCATTCTGATGGAGTGGCTAATGATTCCACTGTAGAAACCATGCATTTATGACAAGCATGCATAACATATAAATCATTCAGACACACAAATTCTATCAAAGTAGATTATTAGCAAGACCCCTGCTACCTGAGGTTCTCAGAACTCAACAGAGGAAGTAAAGCATGAGGTTCCTGGTAATATTAGGCAGGTGACACATATTCCCCATTGTAGGAAGTCAACACACAGTATACTATATACACACAGCCACAGCATAGTCAATTTTAAATTGTCCTATTCAGTCCCAAAATTTTAATCACTGTGGAGCATTTTTTACTCTTGTGGGACAACGTCTTTCCTGACAAGGTTGTTGGGGGTGGGGGGTGGTGTAGTTACTCTGCTTGGCAAGTGAGACTTGTGGCTGTGAAACAACTCAGGTTCTGGGGCCTCCTCCGTTGTGGTTGTAGGAGTTGACTCTGGGACTGCAATTGACTGCTGGGTTCTGACAGCTCTGGACACATTGTTTCTCTAACAATTGACTCTGTTCTCCTCAACTGATCGATGTAGTGACTCCAGATGATATCAGATGCAATCTCCATGAGTAGGAGGATGCTTCAGTTCTATCCTTAATCTTTCCAAGTACACACTTTTGATCACCTCTGTAGTTCCTCACCAGGATTGCTTGTCAGGAGTAAAATATTGAACCACCTTGTTTGATATGACCTCAAGTTGTCTCAGCTGCTTGTCATGCATATTCCTTCTGAGATTGGGTTTCAGGACATCCAAGTGTGAGTGCAAGATACGACCCAGGAACAGAATAGCTGGTGAATTGTTGATTGTGGAGTGTGCTGCATTGTGAGATGCAAAGAGGAAATTAGTGAGTTTCTGATTCAGTGTCAGTGTAATATGTTTTGGTGACATTGTTTGTAGTGCATTCTTTAGACTCTGGACAAACCTTTCCACTAAGCCATTTGTAGTTGTGTGGAACAGTGCAGATGTAATATATTATTACATTCTTTTTCAGGAACAACTGTGGATCATTGTCACTGACTAAGTGTTCTGGAACACCAGTCCTTGAGGAGAGGCTTCTCAACACATCAACAGTGTGTGGGTCTGTAGTAGAAGCTATTGGGAACACTTCTGGCCACTTTGTAGCTGCATCCACTACTGCCAAGAAATTTGTGTCCATGAATGATCTGGCAAAATCCATATGAATCCTCTGCCAGGCCAATGCAGGCCTTCCCAGGGATGGAGAGGCACTGCTCTTGGCATCTCCTGGATGTGTTAGTATCCCAAACAGTGCATGGCAAACTGCTTGATCTGCTGATCTATCCCAGGCCACCAAACAAGGTTCAAGCCAATTCTTTTGTTTTGGCCACAGCTAGATGAACCAACACTAGTTCCTCCAACACTTTAGCTCTCGGCTTCGATGGTACAACAACTGTCGATCGCCACACAAGGTAAACCCCTTCAGGGGCAAGTTCATTCCAGTGCTGGTAAAAATGGGGGAACTATAGTTTATGCTGCACATTCCAGCCTTCTTGGGTGGCCATGTAGGCCTGAGACTGTGTGGGATCTTTTCTGGTTTCCCCTTAGATTATCTCTGCTGTAATTAGGAGACTTTCGATTTGCATGAGGGAGAATATGTTAAGAGGAATTTTTCCAGTATTTCCTTTTCCAAGGATAAACAGGATGATCCATCAACAATTCCATGATTAGCTTTTCTCTTAAATTTGATTTTGTAATTGTGTTCTCCAAGAATCAAAGCCCAGCTCTGCATTTGTGCAGCTGCTATTAGTGGAACACTGGTCTCTGGATTGAAAATAGACACTAGTAGTTGATGATCAGTCATGAAGGTAATCTCTCTCCCACACAGATACTGGTTGAAACATTTTGCACCCTAAACCAGACGCAATGCCTCTGTCAGCCTCTGTGTAATTTTCATCTTCAGTGGTAAGGGAATGTGATGCAAAGTCTATGGGGCATTTACTTCTATCACTCATAACAAGTGACATAAGCTGAGGCTTCACTGGACAATATAGATCATAATGTTCAAGTACAGTATCTAAAGTCACCAATTCCTTTGCCTTTTGGAAAGCTGCCTCACAGTGCTTTGCCCGTTGCCATTTCTTCCTGATCTGTAGTGATAAGTTCAAAGGGTAGAGCATAGCAGCCAGGTTTGGCATGAACCTGTAATTGTAATTGACAAATCCTAAAAAGGACCACAACTGTGACATGTCCTTTGGCTTTGGGGCACCCACCACTGCTTAAGTTTTCTCAGCACACTTGTGTAATCCTTGTGCATCAATAGTGTGACCACAGTAAGTGATGCTTGGTTTGAAGAATTCACACTTGTTACGTAGTGTTCCGAGCCCTTGATCTTCTAATCTTTATAACACTGTCTTGAGATTTTGGAGTTGTTCCTTGTCATCTCCAGCCATAAAGATGATGTCGTTCAAGTAACACTGAGTGCCTGGACAGCCTGCAGTACCTGGTCCATAACTTTCTGCCAGAGTGCAGGTGCAGATGCCATTCCAAAAATAAGTCCTTTATAGTGATAAAGCCCTTTGTGAGTGTTTATGGTGAGAAACAATTTGGACTCATTTCCATCTCCATCTGTAGGTAGGCCTCAGCTAAGTTCACTTTGCTGGCATTGCCCATGGGCTCCACTCAACCATGGGAAGAATTCCTTCAGTCTCCATGTGATCTATCTCACTGGCTACTTTATCATGAATGGTATAAGAATCCTGACAGGCTTTGTAAAAATTAGTGTGGCATTTTCATTTAACACGATTTTACCCTTGATATGTTGGAGTTTTCCAATGCCATCCTTGAACACTTCCGTGACATCACCCAGTACCTTTCTTGAATCACTTTCAGCTGATTCTATTGCAGGGGTTGAGATGTGCAAATTGTGGATGAATCTCCTATCAAGTTGTAGTTATCTCAGACAATCATGGCCGCACAATGATGGCCTTCCTTTTTTTTTACCACATACAAGCTCAATGTGGCTTGTTGGTTGGTGTATTTACTGTTTCGAATGTCATTCCACAGGAATTATCTTTTCTCTTGTATAAGTTCTTTGTTGAATTTCTGCAGGCTCAATTCAGTATCTTTGAATTAGTCATAGTCATACTTTATTGATCCCGGGGGAAATTGGTTTTCATTACAGTTGCACCATAAGTAATTGAATAGTAATAAAAATAAAAAATTAAATACTAATATGTAAATTATGCCAGGAAATAAGTCCAGGACCAGCTTATTGGCTCAGGCTGTCTGTCCCTCCAAGGGAGGAGTTGTAAAGTTTGATGGTCACAGGCAGGAATGACTTCCTATGACGCTCTGTGTTGCATCTCGGTGAAATGAGTCTCTGGCTGAATGTACTCCTGTGCCCAACCAATACATTATGTAGTGGATGGGAGACATTGTCCAAGATGGAATGCAACTTGGACAGCATCCTCTTTTCAGACTCCACCGTCAGAGAGTCCAGTTCCGTCCCCACAACATCACTGGCCTTACGAATGAGTTTGTTGATTCTGTTGTTGTCTGCTACCCTCAGCCTGCTGCCCCAGCACACAACAGCAAACATGATAGCACTGGCCACCACAGGCTTGTAGAACATCCTCAGCATCGTCCGGCAGATGTTAAAGGACCTCAGTCTCCTCAGGAAATAGATACGGCTCTGACCCTTCTTGTAGACAGCCTCAGTGTTCTTTGACCAGTGTTCTTTGATTCATCCACAATTGTCGCTCAAACCCACTTTGTGGAATGACTGAAACAGCTGAGCCAGCATCCAAATCCATTTTAATTAATTTGCTGTTCACTTCTGGTGTAAGCCATATTGCTTGTCTATCATTAGTTTTCACATTTTACATTTTAAGGCTACTCAGTCCGTGTAACTCTCATCATTGTCAGATTTTTCAACAGCATGCAGATTAGTGCACTTTTTGAAACTGCAACTTAACTTTTTATCTTTTTCTCTTTCCTTTGCAGTTCATTTATTTTTGTCTGCTCAATATGCTCTTCCTTTGTGTCCTACATTGTTGCATTTTCTGCAAGTTCCACCTTTAACTCTGCATTAGTCTGGGATATGTGAGCCCTTACCATAACACAATTTGTTTGGCCAGGCAGGTTTCTGTTTAAACATTGCAATTTTGTTCACTCTCACTTTCATTCCTGACTGCAATTGAATTGCATCTCTAGCTGCTATTTCCTTTGATAAAGCAATTTCAACTGCTCTTTTGAATGTGAGCTGTGCTTTGGTTAGGAGCTATTTTTGACTGCTTTCTTTTAAGATTCCACAAACTAAACAATCTCTCAGTTCAGCATTAAGCCCATCACTGAAGTGACAATGCTCAGTCAATTACTTCAATTCAGCCACATATGCTGAAATGGACTCCACTTCCTTTTGATTCTGCTCATGAAACCCGGAAATGTTCTGCAATCAACAATAGTTTTGGTTCTAAATGTCCCTGCAGTACGTTCACAATATCAGCAAAGCTTATTTCAGCTCGTTTAGTTGGAACAGCTAAACTTCTGAGAAAACCTTATTCTTTTCCACCCATTGCACTCAGCAATACTGGCATTCGGTTTTCATTGGCTATTTCATTTGCTTCAAAATACTGCTCAATTTGTTCAGTTTACATCATCCAGTTATCTGATATGCAATCAAATGCATCTATCTTTCCAATGTAGCCAGCCATTTCTGCTTTTTATTTATTTATTATTATTCTCACACGGTACTCACAGTTTAGCCAATCTTTGGCCATAGTTGTTGCTTGTTAATTTGATCTGTTTCCTGCCTTTTTTTCTCCAATGTCTCTCTCCCCTTCCAAAGAAAAACGTGCTGCACTTTAACAGTCACTTCAGGTTCGTTTTAAATCTTCCTCATCACCACTGTTATGTTTTATATCTCCAGAAGCTAATTGAAGGAAAAACATAGGAACTGGGATGTGTTTTGTCTACTTAGTTTTTCTTTACTGAGGTGCTCACATTTGACGTGGTGGCGTAATGATGCATGCCATTCATACTTTTAACATGTAACCCATAATGAATTATGCAAACAACAAAGAACGCTTAATCAAACAATGCTACTCAAATATTTCTGAAATATTAATTTCACTACACCTTGTATCTCCATCTCCAATCTCATGAAGTAGCTGATGTCTCCACTGTGCAAACCATGCATTTATGACAAGCATGCATAACATATAAACCATTCAGAGACACAAATTTTGACAAAGCAGATTATTAGCAAGGGCCTTGTTGCCTTCGGTGCTTAGAACTCAGTAGAATGTAAAGCAGATGCCATCATGAGGTTCCTGTAATCTGAGGCAAGTGACACATCTTCCCCGCTGTAAGAAATCAACCCTCACCACCTGTCACCCACTGAGCAGCTGGCGAGCAGCCACAGGAAGAGGAAGAGGCAAACAAGACAGCCCCTTCTGCATGGTATCAGTCAGAGAAAGCTCATCTGAGTGTTATTTCAGTAATTGCAACCAACACACAAGAACCCTACCTTATCTTCCCACCATCACAGTGTGTGCCGACCACAATGTGACAACAGCTGTTTTTGAATTGCATTTTAGCGGAAAGTTTGGTTTTGCAGTTGCAGCAGTCAGAGCAGCAGAGGGGAGGATCCAGCAGGCTTTTTTTTAAAGTTGCTTTTGATTGTGGCAACTCAGGCAATAAAAGGAAGGTAAGATAAAGCAGAAAGATCGTAGTGTAAGCGTGGAAATGAGATTTTGCTGAGGAGGCACAGGGAGAAACAGATAAAGCTCTTATTTCCCTGTTATTATGTGACTTTTGACTTACCGTAGACAAAATAGTAGCCGTGGCAGTGGAATGCTCTTCCTGCAAGATGTGGGAAGATAGAGAAATTTGCAGTCTCCCTTATGACTGCATATGTGGAAAGTGCACCCATCTGCACAGACTGGGTCAAGGAATGGGAAATATAAGATGTCCTCAGGATCATCAGGGAGGCTGAGGGAATCTTAGGTGAGAGTTTTAGTGCAGAGTACGGATGGGTGAGTGACCACCAAATGAAGAAAGAGGAGTAAACAGTGCAAGATTTCCCGTCGATAACAGATCCAATGCAAGCAAGAGGGAAACATCTCATTTTGCCTGTGTAATCACCAATTCAATGAAAGGAACATTGGATTGTCAATTTCTGCTAACCTGTGTTCCACACTCCCTCTCTTTCTGATTGGCCCCTAATCCTATCACTATTGTTTCCTTTCCTGGGTCCTCCAGACCCCCATCAACTATTTTCACACCCTTCCCCTCCTAGTTCTGTTCATCTACTATCACACACCCCACCCACTGGATCCCTTTCCATCCGCTCTTCATCTTTTCCTTAAATGGTTCCCATCATCACCTTCATACTTATCATATTCCTGTACTTCTAGCTTTTGTGTTCCCACTCATAACCCTCCATCCTCCTCGTTGCACCTTCAACTTCCACTCCCCTGCCTTGCTCATTCAAACCCCAATAAACCCCTCCCAACACTTTAGTCCTTTTTTTCTTTTTGCCTTCCCTTCTCTGATTCCAGCTATCACCATTTGCTTCTGTCCTCCAGCTCTCCCACCCAGTTCCACTTGCCTATTATCCCTCCCTTCTTCCCTTCCTTATTCTACTTCTCACCTCCTGGACCAATCTCACCCCTTCTCCTCTCTTCCTTAAACCTAACTTTCCATTCCACTCTCAGTTCTGAAGATGGGTCTCAACCTAAAATATTAAAGGTTTCCTGTCCCTTCACAAATGCTGCTCAACCTGCTTCTTTCAGTGATTTAATTTTTGCTATCACTTCTATCATCACCAATGTTCTATCACCTATTCTCTGGATACTAGGAAGTGATGAGCAGATATTTCAATTCATTTTTATCAAAATTTCATTTCACATTAAATATATCATTGTCTTACACTCCTGTTTCCTTGCATGTTATCCTTTGGTCATTATAATTATTAGTTTAAAATATCCTGTGGTGTGCTGATTGAAAATCTCATCTATTTCCTCCAAGTTTAAATTTAAATATTTTGCACCTTTGAATGCTAAATTCTTATTTTGAAATTATCACTAGGCAGTTTCTTTAGTTGAGTGTGCTCTTATCAGTGATAAAGTTAACTCTAGTGAGACCCTGTGCATACAGAATAAAAGTTAATGATATTCTTCATTTAACCTCTAGGTGGCAGGGCAGAACTATGATAGAGTGGCTCACTAAATTTTCCTTCTATCTTTGTCTACACCATAAGTATGAAATTTCAGGTTTATTGCATGTTAATTTCAAGGCATGACTATGTTTGGTTTAATTTTATTGTGCAATAGAATACACGGCTGGTCAACATATTGTTTTAGTGCTGCAGAGTAATAATCCAAATTTCTTTATGACAAAGAAATATGGCATTTTGTCCCATTGAGTCTACGTATGCTATCTCACAGAGTAGTCTATTTCACAAGTAATTTTCCCTATGATCTATTCTCCCCAAATTCCCATCAACCCATCCCATCCCTTACACTGTGGGGATAACTTACCATGTCCAACTAACTCCTAATCTAATAGATACTACAATGACATTTTGCATTTGATTTACAATATTGCAATATCCTCAAGAAGTGAATTATAAAAAATGGGGGAGAGGGAATGTTAAGTCCTAGGCAGGTAGGATTAAAGAGAATTCAAAGGTATTCTATACATACATCAAGCACAAGAGAATAATTATGGAGATGGTAGGACGACAAAAGGATAAGCTTGTATACGGAGGATGTATGTGAGGTTCTTGTTGAGTACTTTACATCAGTATTTACCAGAGAGAAGGACATGGGAAATAATGAGATCAGTGCTGAACATAATAATGTGTCAGGGCTCCTTGAAGTAAAGGAGAAGGTTGCTTAAAGAGCATTAAGGTGGGTAGGTCCTCAGGACCTAATGGGATATAATCAAAGTCATTGAGAGAGGCAAGAGAAGAGATAGCTGGGGCCTTGACCATAATCTTTGTGTTCTCTCTAGCCACAGGCGAAGTCCAAGAGGACTGGCAAGTAGCTAATATTCTTCCATTATTCAAGAAGGGAAGCAGGGGTAATCCTGGAAGCTATGGACAGGTGAGTGTCATCAGTGATAGGGAAGTTACTGGAGAGAATTATTGGAGTTAGGATTTATGAGCATTTGGAAATCCATGGCACAGTTAAAGAGAGCCAACGTGGCTTTGTGCGGGACAAGTTGTGTCTTACTAACTTGATTGAGTTTATTGACGAGGTGATGAGGGTGATTGATGAAGGTAAAGCCATGGATGTTACTTGCGTGGATTTTAGTAAGGCATTTGAGAAGGTCCTTCATGGGAAGCTCATCTAGAAGATTGAGATGCATGGGATGTATTGGGATTCAGAACTGGCTTGCCCATAGAAGATAGAGGTTACTGGTCAGAGGGACTTAGTCTAGTTGGAGGTCTGTGATTAATGGTGTTCTGCAGGGATCTGTACTGGGACCTCTGCTGGTTATGATTTATATAAATGACCTGGATGAAAATGTAGGTAGGAGGGTTAGTAAGCTTGAGGATGATACGAAGGTTGGTGGAGTTATGGACAGTGTAAAAGACCGGGAAAGAATACTATGGGATATATATCAGTTGCAGATATAGCTGGAGAAATGGCAGATGGAACTTAACCCGGACGGATGTGAAGTGTTGCACCTTTGTCGGTCAAATGTAAAGAGACAGTACATTGTTTAGGGCAAGTCCCATAACAGTGTTGATGAGCAGAGAGAACCTGGGGTACAAGTTCGTAACCCCCTGAAAGCGTCTACACAGTTGGATAGGGTGATTAAGAAGGCATTCGGCATGCTTTCCTTTATTAGTCAAGGCATTGAAGTCAAAAGTCAAGAAGTTAAGTTGCAGTTTCATAAAACTCCAGTTAGGTATCTGGAGTATTGCACACAGTTCTGGTCACCCTATTAGTGGAAGGATATGGAGGTTTTGGAGAGGGTGCAGCAGAGTTTTACCAGGATGCTTCTGGGATCAGCAGGCATATGCTATAAGGGGAGGTTGGACAAATGGGTTGCTTTCTCTGGAGCAGTGGAAGCTGAGAGGAGATCTGATAAAGGTTTATAAGATTATGAGAAGCATAGATAGAGTTGTAGGTTTTCACAAATAAAACAGTGTTAGCCATTTTATGTTTAAGAAAAACCATAACAACTCATTTATTGTACTCCAAGCACTGAACACAAAGCACGGTGAAAAAACTTCATGTAATTACGTCATCATATCAGACCAGTCTCTTAAAGTGAAACCCCAACTCAATGTTGGTCGTTGTGAATTCTGTACATTTCCACCAACTAAATTGTCCTACACAGCACCGCCCCCACCCACGCCACAGAAATCATGAAAACCGGCATTGTGAGCCTTTCTGGAGTTCGGACGAGCTGCCCAGCTCGGGGCCTATGCTCCATGGGTGAAGGAACAGCAGGTGTCTCTGGCTCATCCAGAGATGCGTTGACACGCTCAATGTCATGTCGTGACGGCAGGGGCGTGATAGCGGAAACCTCCAAAGCCTGGTGGGCCTGTTTAAGACGATCTACCAAAGCTCATTCAGGTTTACTCTTTTCTCTCCATTCCAAAATGCAGAATGGGCCATCGTAAGGGAGCCTAAGGGGATGATGGTGTGCATCATGGCAGATGAAAAACAAACCAGGCAGAATGTAGGTCAACAGGAACCCAAGAGTGCTGTATGCTATGATGGGTGGTAGGAATAGGTGAAAGGGAATTGAATTTACTGAGGAGGATGGAACGCCGTTGAGAGGCCGAACAAGCAGTCATGGTATCAAGAATAAAACCACTTGGCACTTGTAATGGTGGTCTGTATACCAGCTCAGCCGTGGATGACAACATGTCCTCTATTGGAGCTGTTCTGAGCCCCAGCAGAGCCACGGGAGATGATCATGCCAACACTCATCGGTCAGGAAAGCCCTCAGAGCAGCTTTTAAGGAGAAGTGAAACCCCTCGAATAGGCCATTGGACTGTGGACTGAGGTTCTGGGCCATCGCATCTCAGAGGTCTGATATGAATTGGGGACCTCGGTCAGAGGAGATATCAGATGGGGTGCCAAACTGAGCAATTCAGGTCCTGATAAGAGCCCAACCAATGACTGGCCATTGTCGATGCTAGAGGGACTACTTCGAACTATCTGGTGGTACAGTTCCCCATGGTAAGAAGGTGCGTGAAATCACGGGAGGGCGGACGAAGACTAACATGGTCCACATTGACGTGGACAAGCCATCACTCAGGGACCTCAAAGGTGCCAGTGGTGCTTGGACATGATGGTTGTAGGCTGCAGACCAATCATGCAGATCCTTTCTGAGGCCGTACCACACAAACTTTAGTGCACTCAGTTTCTGTGAGGCCTTCCAGCCCAGATGTGAAAGGCCATGTATGGAATTCAAAATAGTTCACCTCCAGTTTGTGGGCACTATGGGCAAAGGTGACCTGTTGAGACATCACACGGAAGAGAAACCCCAGCTCCCCCAAACCTAATGTCAGCCAACCGCAGGCCCGTGACTGCTGTTTAGTAAGCCTGGACCTCTGGGTCAGTAGCTTGGTCAGTTGCCATGCTGGCATAGTCAACCCCATGAGAGGCACCCAGCCAAGGCTTTATTTTTTTCCTTGATATGTTTTATATCAGTTGTGAACTCTGATATGCAGGACGATTGGCAGTGCTGCCATGTAGACCAAGGGTCTGATATTTTGGCCAACGCGTGCACAAGGGGTTTGTGGTCAACAAGCGCAGTGAAATGGTGACCTTCTGGAAGAAAATAAAAATGGCAAACCACCGGATAGAGACCAAGAAGCTCACGGTCAAACATGATGTGTTTCCTTTTGGGGAGCTGAAGAAGGCAAACGGCCGCCACACACCTCCAACCAACTGTTCGTGCAGCGAACCCACAGCATGGTCTGAAGTGTCAGTCGTAATGACTATGTATGCATTGGGGAGCAGGTGCACCAGTAGGGTTGCGTTAGAAAGAGCTTGTTTGGTATCATCAAATGCCCAGGTCTGCTGACCAGTCAATCACTTGATTCGGGTTATTGTCTTTAAGTGCACTATACAGGGGAAGCTTAAGTTCAGCAGCTTGTGAAATGAAGTGGTGATAGAAATTCACCATGCCTAAAAACTCCTGTAGATTTTTTAGTAGTGCGTAGTGGTAGAAGGGATTTTGCCCCTTCTGTGGAGGTGTGATGGCTGAGATAGTCAATGGTTGACAACCCAAGCTGGCGTTTAGCAGGGTTAATAATCAACCCGTGTTGGCTTAAGTGCTCAACAAGTGTGTGGAGATATGAAACATGTTCAGATTTGGACAAACTGGCGACAAGTATGTCATTCAGGTAAACAAAAAGAAAATCGAAGTCTTTTAATACAGAGTTCATCAGCTGATGGAAAGCCTATGCTGCATTTTTCAGTCCAAATGGCATGCACAGGTACTCAAAGAGGCCAAACGGGGTTATCACAGCCATTTTGGGAATATCCTCTGAGCACATCAGCACCTACTATTAGCCCTGAACCAAACTGGCTTTGGAGAAAATTAACATTCCAGCTAAATGTGCTGAGAAGTCCTGGATGTGTGAGACCAGGTAAAGATCGGGAGTGGTGACCTGTTAAGGCGTTGGTAATCGCCACATGGGCGGCAATCACCATCGGTCGGACTGAGGGACTATATGGAGGAGTGAAGCTCAGGAGCTATTCGACCGGCATCTAATGCCAAGTATTTCCATGTTTGCAAACTCAGCCTTCGTGGTTTCCAGCTTTTCTGGGTCCAGTCTCCATGCGTGGGCATGGACTGGCAGTCCAGTTGTGGGAATGAGGTGTTCAACCCCATGTTTTGTGACTTTAGGGGAGAATGTACCCTTGGTGAGGCTTGGGAATTTGCCCAGCAGTCAAGTAAACTCACATGCAGTGGTGCATGCACTTGACAGAGTCATTGTGGGGAACTTACTGGGGCAGCAGGGTAACGACCCAACTCCTTGACATCCACAGGCCGGCAGTTCTTAAGATCGACTAACAGTCCTTGGGCACACAGGGAATCTGCTCCGAGCAGAGGTCTAGCCACTTTAGCCAGGATGAAGTCCCATGTGTAATGTCGCCTACTCAAGCAGAGTCTCACCTGTCGTGTCTTGTAAGTCTGGATCCTTCTGCCATTGGCAGCCTCCAGCAATGTTTTGTTGCTCTTTGCCTTCTCATGAATAACCCTCTTGAGCATCTGTGTCACACAGGAAGCGTCGCCCAGAACAGGTGTCCGTAATGAACAGTAGACATCCCTGGCAGCTGAAACCCACTGCGTTTACAGAACTCTGATGTCCCGATGTGCTAGCATTGTCAAAACTACAAGGTGGTCAGCACTTCCTAGCATTCGTAGCAAAGCGAGTGTGGTAAAAACACAGACCCGGCGTTTTCTGTTTTGCAGCTGTGGGCCCTTGCTGACTGGGCTTATTGAGGCAAGGAACGGAGGAGGAATGATGCACCTCTGCCTGGCTGGGTGTAGATTATCAGTCCTTTTAGCAAACTCCCTATAGTCCTTTATGGGTACACTAGTGAGGGCTATGTGAACTTGAGCAGGCATTTTCTACATGTGGAGTTCTTTAAAAATAAGACAAGGATGGTGATTTTCCAGGAGAGAAAGCATGTATTCCATTAGCTCTGACGGCTTAGTATCCCCGAGGCCAGGCAAGGAGAGCAACTGTTTGGTGTTCTCAGACTCTGCTAGTCCAAAAGTCTGTAAAAGGTGAGTTTTCAGCGATCACTATTTGTCGAGTTCAGGTGGATGTTCTAGCAGACTTCACCACTCTCGGTGCTGTGGACCTGCTGAGTAACGCTACCACATAGTAAAATTTGGTATTGTCCGCGGTGATTCCTCACAGGGCAAATTGGGCCTGCAACAGCATTTTGCTCCCTAAACTCTGTCTGTTTCAAAGCGACTGCATTGGCCGATATGTTCAATAACTCTGGAAGTCGTCCTAGAGCATCGAGGTCACCAGTGTAGGTTTACACAAATAAAACGGCATGAGGCGTTTCATGTTTAAGAAAAACAGTGATAACTCATTTATTGCAATCCAAACACTGAACACAATGCGCAGTAAAAAGACGTCACATAATTACATCATCATGTCAGACCAGCCTCTTAAAGTGAACCCCAACTCAATGTCGGTCGTTGTGAATTATGCACGTTTCCATCAGTTACGTTACCCTAGAGAGTAAACAGATGGTATCTTTTTTTCCAAAGTTTGAAATGTCTAGAGGGCATGCATTTAAAGTGAGAGGGGGTAATTTCAAAGGAGTTTATTTTTATATACAGAGAGAGGTGAGTGCCTGGAAAACACTCCTTGGAGTGGTGGTAGAGGGAGATACATTAGAGACTTTTAAGAGACAATTAGATAGGCACATGAATGTGAGGAAAATGGAAGGACATGGACATTGTGTAGACAGAGAGAATTGGGCAGGTTACTCATTTGATTACTAATTTATTTGGGTTGGCATAACAATGTGAGCTGAAGGACCTGCTTCTGTGCTTTATATTTGTTCTAGGTTCTAATACTGATAATTATAAGAAGAATAAGGACCTTAACAACATTTCAAAAGATAGCTGTAGTAAGATCTTCAGGCAAATGAACCCAAGTGCTGAGTAAACTCGAAGGTAGAAAGTAATGATGAGGATTTATTTGAAGAACATAACAGAGGAATAAGAAATAACTCAGAGCGTACTTGAGAAGGTTAGATTACACAGGACATTTGTTCTGTGGCGCCCTGTGCCGGTCTGAGTTCATAACAATAGCAAAATATCAAAGTAGTCAAGTTGTTCAATTCATAATTTTCTTGCATTTGTTGCATTGATTTCATTATTGAACTGAGGTAAAGAATATACCTCAGGGACTGTAGTGGTTCAAGAAGGCAGCTCATCACCACCTCCTCAAGGGCAACTTGAGATGGACAATAAATGCTGTCTTAGCTGGCGATGCCCACATCCCTTAAATGAATACATTTTAAAAAGATAAAGCATTTTGCCATGGATATCATTAAATTTTCCTTTACTATTGATTGTTAATATTTCATTGCTTTCAGATAATATCAATTAACATCCACATATTATCTTTCATATAATGAAGCATCTGTAGACACTTTTAAGAAAAGCAATCTGACAAAAATCAATGACAGATATCTGATTCACACACTCTTTTTCAACACCGTGCCACAAAATAGTTTTGAGAAAATAGAGTCTCAAGTTTAATATCTATTCCAAGTAAGAAATCTAACGATATTGTAATATTTCATAAGCTCAGACTGTTGTGGTTGGGATTTGAACGCATGGCCTTCTAAGTCATGAAGTAATGGTGGTACTAAGGAAAATACAGCTGACACTGAACGTTGGTCAAAGGCTTATTCTGAGACTACTGCATAAAGAAAGATTGAGGTGCGGAAACCTAAACTTTAGTACCTTGACATATCTAAAGGATAGTAAGTCATAATGAATCATTGGAAGTGAGCAATTCATAAAAGACCAGGGATGGTGAAAAATGGCATATTTGGATCTGTAAGGAAAGAAGAAACTGAACGCCATGGTATGGTTGTGTAAATAAACAAAGTGATTTGAAAGTGTACCATTTAATCTGAGGTAACATTGGACCAGAACACAGGAAGCAGGAAGCACATGCGCAATTGGTATATGGGTGGCTAAGCTTTGGATGGGTTCAAGCTCAGATATATTATTCTCCCTGATTTTGACAAAACTAACTCGCAATTGAGGTGAGTGCTCATCAGTTCTACTGACTGATAAGCTGCATTTCCCAACAGTTCCTAGCTTAGCTCTTACAGACAGTGTAGTCTATAATGCGGGTTGTCAGCAAGCTTTCCCATAGTTTATGGTCCACATGATGTGAATCGTTTGATGTACAATCAGTGCGGATTTGTGCTGGCATGGTGGAGAGATTGCACTATGACAGAGGGTCACAGCTATTCGACTCCCAAGAAGCTTTCATGTGAGTTCATTAACAAAAATAAATTGGATAATTCAAATAAAATCAACAACTCACATTTGTCTGATAAATGCTTGTCATGAATTAGATCACAGCTGCAGCAACATGGACTGATACCAGCAATTAATTATTTCTGCTTCCTTTATAGTCATAGAGTCATAGAAAACTACAGCACAGAAACAGCCCTATAGTCCATCTGGTCTGTGGCAAACAATTTAAACTTCCCAGTCTCACTGGCCAACACCTGGACCATAGCCCTCCATACCCCTCCCATTAATGTACCTATCCAAGCTTCTCTTAAACGTTGAAATCGAAATCGCATCCACCACTTGCACTGGCAGCTCATTCCACACTCTCATTACCCCCTGAGTGAAGAAGTTTCCCCTCATGTTCCCCTTAAACAGTTTACATTTCACCCTAACCATGACTTCTAGTTATAGTCTCACCAAACCTCAGTGGAAAAAGTCTGCTTGTTTTTTACCCTATCTACACGATACGCCTCATAATTTTATATACCTCTATCAAATCTCCTGTCAATCTTCTATGTTCTAGGGAATAAAATTCTAACCTATTCAATCTTTCCTTATAACTCAGGTCCTCATCCTTATAAATTTTCTCTGTACTCTTTCAATCTTATTGACATCTTTCCTGTAGGTAGGTGACGTGGATATGCTGAGGACCTACAAGTACCTGGGGGTACACCTGGTTGACAGACTTGTGTGGAGCACCAACACAGAGGCTGTGTACAGGAAGGACCAGAGTAGCCTCTTCTTCCTGAGGGGACTGAGGTCCTTTGGAGTATGCAGACCTCTCCTTCACATGTTCTACCGGTCTGTTGTCACCAGTACAATCTTCTATGCAGTGGTATGCTGGGGCAATGGCATCTACATGGGAGATGGCAACAGGCTCAATAGTCTGATTAGAAAGGCTGGCTCTGTCGTAGGAGTCAAACTGGACACACTGGAGGCTGTGGTAGAACAAAGGACCCTACAGAAAATCCTGGCAATTTTGGACAATGTTTCTCACCCTCTGCATGCCAGCTTGGCTGAACAGAGAAGCACTTTTAGTAATAGACTAAGACAACTACTCTGCTCCAAAGAGTGCTATATGGGGTCATTCTTACCCTCGGACATTAGACTCCATAATGAGTCAACCTAGAGCTGGGAAAGTGATGTTCCCCTCTTGTTAGACTGTTTGAGGTAACTTAATTTTTATTCTTTTTCACTTCTCTTCTAATATTTGTGTATCTGTGCACTTGTAATGCTACTGTGACGCTGTAAATTTCCTTTGGGATCAATAAGGTATCTACCTACCCAATCTATCTCTCTATCTGTGAGGCCACTTTCAAAGAATTATGGATCTCTATTCACAGACCCCTTTGTTCTATTGCACTCCTCAGTGTCCATCCACTCACAGTGTAAGAGCTACGTTGGATAGTCCTCCAAAAGTGCAACACCTCACACCTGTCTGCATTAAATTCCATATGCCATTTTTCAGACCATTTTTCCACCTGGTCTAGATCCTGCTGCAAGCTTTTACAGTCTTCCTTGTGATACACCCCCAGTCTTGGTGTCATCTGCAAATTTGCTGATCCAGTTAACCACATTATCATCCAGAGTGTTGATATAGATGATAAACAACAGACTCAGCACCGATACCTGCGGCACTCCACTAGTCGCAGGCCTCCAGTCCGAGAGGAAACCATTGACTAACATTCTCTGGGTTCTCCTATAAAAGTCAATGACTATTCCAATTTACTATTTCACCTTAAATGCCAAGTAACTAAACCTTCTGACCAACCTCCAACTGGGACCTTATCAAATACCTTATTGTCTACATGGTCTTTAACATCCATTGCCTTGCCTTCATCAACATCCCTTGTAACTTCCTCAAAAAACTCTGTAGGATTGGTTAGACATGACCTACCACACACAAAGCCATGGCTACTATCCCTATTCATTCCCTGTCTATCCAAATACTCACATATCCGGTCCCTTGGAATGCCTTTCAATAACTTTCCCACTACTAATGTCAGGCTCACTGGCCTTTAATTTCCTAGTTTATTCTTAGAGACTTTCTTAAACAACGGAACAATATTAGCTATCCTCCAATCCTCTGGTACCTCGCCTGTCGCAAAGGATGTTTTAAGTATCTTTGCTAGGTCCTCTGCAATTACTGCCCTTGCCTCCCACAAGGTCCAAGGCAATACCTTGTTAGACCCTGTGGATTTGTTGACCATAATTTGCCTCAAGATAGCAAACACCACCTCCTCTGAAATCTGTATAGGATTCACAACTTCGCTGCTGCTTTGCCTCACTTCTATAGACTCTATGTCTGTCTCCCAAGTAAATACAAATGCAAAAAAAAAAGAAATCCATTTAATATCTCCCTCATCTCTTTGGGCTCCATGTATAGATTACCATTCTGATCTTCCAGAGGACCAATTTTGTCCCTTGTTATCCTCTTACTCTTAACATATCTGTAGAAGCCCTTAGGATTCCCCTTCACCTTGTCTGCTAGAGCAAGCTCATGCCTCTTTTTAGCCTTGCTGAGTCCTTTCTTAAGTGTTCTCTTGAATTTCTTATACTCCTCAAGTACCTTACTTTATAAAAGCTGCCTATATCTGCTATGCACCTCTTCTCTTTCTTAACCAGGACCTCAATATCTCTCGAAACCAAAGTTCCCTAAACCTGTTTTCCCTGCCTCTTTTTTCTGACAGGCACATACAAGCTTTGTACTCTCAAAATTTCACTTTTGAAGGTCTCCCACTTACCAGATTATACCTTTGCCAGAAAACAACCTGTCCCAATCCACACTTGCTAGATCCTTTCTGATGCCATCAAAATTGGCCTTTCTCCAATTTTGAATCTGATCCAAGGACCAGACCTGTCCTTTTCCATAATTACCTTGAAACTAATGGCATTATGATCACTAGATGCCAAGTGTTCTCCTACATGAACTTTTGTCACCTGTCCTGTCTCATTCTCACATAGCAGATCAAGTATTGCACACTCTCTTTATGGGAATTCTATGTAGTGATTAAGGAAACTTTCCTGAACACATTAGATATGCCTTATCCCATCTAGTCCATTTTACAGTATGGGAGTCCCAGTCAATATGTGGAAAGTTAAAATCATCTGCTGTAATAACTTTGTTTCTTACAACTGTCTGTGATCTCTCTACAAATTTGTTCCTCTAAATCCCAATGCCTGTTGTCTGTAATGTAGCCCCATTAACGTTGTCATACCTTTCTTATTCCTCAGTTCCATCCATAAAGCTACACTAGTCAAGTTCTCCAGTCTGTCCAGGCTGCACATTGCTGTGACATTTTCCCTGACTAGTAACAGCACCCCTCCCCCTTTAATCTCTGCTGCTCTATCACATCTTAATCAATGGAACCATGGGATATTGAGCTGCCAGTCTTACCCTCCTGCAACCAAGTTTCAGTAATGGTGACAATATTATAATTCCATGTATTAATTCGTGCTCTGAGCTCATCTACCTTTTCTACGATACTTCTTGTATTGAAATATATGCAACTCAGAACATTAGTCCCATCTGCTCATCCTTTTGACTCCTGACTTTGTCTGATATTTTAACAACATCTGTCTCCACAACCTCTCCAGAGTTCTGGCACTCTGGTTCCCATCCCCTGAAACTCTAGTTTAGTACCACCACCCCCCTCCCCCAGTGCCGTACGAGCAAACCTTCCTGCTAGGAAATTAGTGCCCATCCAATCCTCCAATTTAGGTGCAAACCTTCTCTTCTGTACAGGTCCCATCTTCCCTGGAAAGGAGCCCAATTATCCAAAAATCCAAAGTCCTTCCTCCTACACTGACTCCTTAGCCACACGTTAAACTTTATGATCTTCCTATTTCTGGCCTCACTAGCACGTAGCACGGGTAACATTCCTGAGGTCACAACCTGGGATATCCTATCCTTTAACTTAACACCTAACTACCTGAACTCACTTTGCAGAACCTCGTCCCTCTTCCTACCTATGTCATTGGTACCTACATGGACCATGACCTTTAGCTGCTCATCCTCCCTCTTAACAATGCTGAGGACTCGATCGAAGATGTCCTGGACCATGGCACCTGAGAGGTAACATACCACCCGGAAATCTCGTTCTTGTCAACAGAATCACCTTGCTGTTCCTCTAACAAACATCCCCTATCATCACAGCTCGCATCTTCTCCCCCCTTTTCTTCTGAGCCAAAGAGCCAGACTCAGTGCCAGAGACCTGACTGCTGTGTTTTTCCTTTGCTAGGTCACCGACCCCCCACCAACAATATCCAAAGTGGTATACCTATTGTTAACGAGGATGGCCACGGGACACTCTGCACTGGCTGTTTAACTACTTTCACCCTCCTGACTGTTACCAAATTTTCCTGTATCCTGCACCTTGGGTGTAACTACCTCTCTATATGTCCTGTCTATGACCTGCTCTGCCTCCCAAATGATCTGGAATTTATCCAGTGCCAGCTTCACCTCCTTAACGCGGATTGTTAGAAGCTGCAGCTGGATGCACTTCTTGCAGGTGACGTCGTAAGGGACTCTGGAGGTCTCCCTGTCTTCACACATCCTGCAAGAGTAGCATTCAACTATCCTGCTTGGCATTTCTTCTGCTTCAGCTGTGCAAATAATAAATAAACTGAAAAATATCTACTCCTTGCTGAAGACTTGGATAACTAAAGCTTCAAATCCCCACTCTAACACTGTCCACCCAACAAAGGATGCTCCATTTGCCTCTTCCTTATTTTTATTTGCCCTTGCTAATGAATTTAGTACAAATTCTATGAATTAAACTCTTTTAAAAATGTTATCTGCAAGCTTTTAAATCTGTCAAATGCTTTAAATGAGTGTGGTGTAACAGATACTAATATAAAGTGACAAAACTGAGTTAAGAAAATCCTGGTGACTAGAAGACATAATATCCATTGTTTGCTAATTCTTGGTTACCTTTGGTCACTTTTCATATAATGTACTCCAAATAAGCAAGGCTTAGCCAATGCAAACTAAATCTAATAGTTCTGCAATCATATTTTCAGACATCCCCAGTTTTGGATTGAACATAATCTCAGTGCATGTCCAAATACTGATTTCTGAGTATACACAAAAGATAAGTGTGGATATCACATCCAGCAAACAGAAAACCAAGCCCACAGGTTTCAGTTTCCTGTTCTGTAATTATAATACAGGTAGCTCATTGGGAACATAGCACATATTCCTTGATCCTGTTCTCCTCCAGCGACATCCACATTTGCTTGGTGGAACTTGCCTTCACATTGAACAACTTCTCCTTCAACACCACACACTATGTATTGATCAAAGTTGTACCTGTTGTGACTCTCAAAACACTTAACCTGTTCATTTTTTAAAATGGGTTACATGGAGTAGAATTTGTTTCACTCCCACCTGGATCCCTTCCCTCAGCTTTTGTTTTTGCAGTGCATCATTGACAGTATGGCTGCTTCCTCCTGTATTGAAGCAAACTCAAAGATATTTCCCTTTTTTTCTACAAATTTCTACCCAGATTTTACCTTTATTTTGTTCCCATCTAACTTTTTTGCCCTTCCTTTTCTGATTTTCTCCATTTCAATGGAAAGGCTAGCCACATATATCTAATGCAGGCCCACAGACTCCTACAGCTAGACCGAGGGGAATCTCATTGAAATCTATTGAATATTAAAAGGCTGAAATAGAGTGTACGTGGGGATGTTTCCAAAAGTGGGGGAGTCTAGGACCAGAAGGCACAGCCTCTGAATACAAGTACATTCCGTTAAAACAGAGATGAGGAGGAATTTATTGAGCCAGAGGGCTGTCAATCTCTGAAATTCTTTGCCAGAGATGTCTGTGGAAGCCAAGTCATTGGGTATATTTAAAGAGAAAGTTGATAGGTTCTTGATTACTAAGGGCACTAAAGGTTAGGCAGGAAAATGGGACTGAGAGGGATAATAAATCATTCATGATTTATTTAGAGTAAACTTGATTGGTCAAATGGCCTAATTCTGCTCCTATATCTTATGATCTTATGGTATACCTTAACTACACCATCCTGTTTTCAGTCAGAATTCCATTTCAAAGGCATGAGAGAGAAGTTGGCCAAAATTAATTGGAAGGGAACAAATAAGAGAAAATTTGCAGATGCAGGAAATCCGAGCAGCACACACAAAATGCTGGAGGAACTCGACAGGCCAGGCAGCAACTATGGAAAAAAAGTACAGTCGACATTTCGGACCAAAACCCTTCAGCGGGACTGCAGAGAAAAAGCAAAAGAGTAGATTTGAAAGGTGGGGGAAGGGGAGAGAGAAACACCAGACGACAGGTGAAACTTGGAGGGGGAGGGATGAAGCACGGAGCTAGGAAGTTATTTGGTGAAAGAGACAGAAGGTCATGGAAGAAGGAAGAAAGGTGAGGGAGGAGCACCAGAGGGAGGCGATGGGCGGGCAAGGAGATAACATGAGAGAGGGAAAGGGGATAGGAAATGGTGAAAGGGGGTGGTGGATGGAGGCATTAGTGGAAGTTTGAGAAATCGATGTTCATGCCATCAGGTTGGAGGCTACCCAAATGGAATATAAGGCGTTGTTCCTCCAGCCTAAGTGTGGCTTTATCCCAACAGTGGAGGAGGCCATTGGTGGACATAGCGGAATGGGAATGGGAAATGGAGTTAAAATGGGTGGCCACTGGGAGATCCCACTTGTTCTGGCGAACTGAGTGTAGATGCTTGGCAAAGCAGTCTCCCAATCTACATCGGGTCTCACCGATATGCAACAGGCCACACTGGGAGCACCGAACACAGTATACGACCCCAACAGACTCACAGGTGAAGTGTTGCTTCATCTAGAAGGACTGTTTGGGGCGCTGAACGGTAGTGAGGGAGAAGGTATAGGGGCAATTGAAACACTTGTTCCGTTTGCAAGGATAAGTGCCAGGAGGGAGGTCAGTGGGGAGGGACAATGGACAAGGGAGTCATGTAGGGAGCAAAGGGAACACTAGCAGGGATAATGGGAGAGCTGCAATGGCTGGAGTTTCTGGGAGCAATTCAGAAATACAGGACAGATACATTCCAAAGAATAAGAAGTATAGGGGACAAGGAAATGGTGGATGAACTGAATAAGTATTTTGCATCAGTCTTCGCTGTGGAAGACACCACCAGTATGCCGGAAATTCAAGAGTGTCAGGGTGCAGAATCGAGAGAAGTTGCCATTACAAGAGAGACTTGCTTTGGAAATTGAAAGGTCTGAAGGTGGATAAGTCACCAGGACTAGATGGTTTACACCCCAGAGTTTTGAAAGAGGTGGCTGAAGAGATTGTGGAGGCATTAGTAATGATCTTTCAAGAATCGCTAGGTTCTGGCACGGTTCTGGAGGACTGAAAAATTGCGAATGTCACTCCACTCTTCCAGAAGGGAGAGAGACAGAAAAAAAGGGAACTACATACCAGTTAGTCTGACCTCAGTGGTTGGGAAGATGTTGGAGTCGATTGTTAAGCATGAGGTTTTGGGGTACTTGGAAGCACATGATAAAATAGGCCAAAGTCAACATGGTTTCATGCAACATGGAACAGTAGAACACAGGAACAGGCCATTCGGTCCACAATATTGTGCTAAAAAAACAAATCAAAAACACCAAAACACTAATTCCTCCTACCTACGCCGTGTCCATATCCCTCCACCTTCCTTACATCCATGTGCCTATCTCTTAAACATCCCTAATGTATTTGCTTCTACCACCAATCCAGACAGCACATTTCAGGCATCTACCACTCTCTGAGTAAAATACTTACCCCTCACATTCCCATTGAACTTACTCCCTATCACCTTCCATGCATGCCTTCTGATATTGGACATTTCAACCCTGGGAAACAGATACCGTCTGTCCACTCTATCTATGCCTCTCATGTAAACCTCTATCAATTCTCCCCTCAACCACTGGCGCTCCAGAGAAAACAACCCAAATTTGTCCAGCCTCTTGTGATAGGACATGCCCTCTAAACCAGGCAGCACCCTGGTAAATCTTTCCTGCACCCTCTTCAAAGCCTCAACATCCTTCCTATAGTGAGCGACCAGAACTGTATGCAATACTCCAGATGTGGCCTAACCAGAGTTTTATGAAATTGCAGCATAACCTCCTGACTTTTGAACTCAATGCCTCGACTGATAAAAGTGAGTATTCCATAAGCCTTCTTAACCACCTTATCGACCTGTGTAGTCACTTTCAAGTACTATGAACTTGGATACAAAGATATCTCTGCTCAGCAAAAGGATCTTGCCCTTAACAGTGTATTGTTTCCTTGTATTTGACCTACAGAAGTTCAACACCTCATATGTGTTAAACTCCATTTGCCATTTTTCAGCCCATATCTGCCATTGATCTATATTGTGCTGTATTCTTTGCCAGTCTTCTACACCATCCACAATTCCACCAATCTTGGTAATATCAACAAATTTACTAACCCACCAATATACATTTACATCCAGGTTATTTACATACATCATAAACAGCAGAGGTCCCAGCACAGATCCCTGTGGAACACCACAAATTACAGACTTCCAGCTTGAATAAGTCTCTTCAACCACTACCCTCTGACTTCTGTACACAAGCCAGTTCTGAATCCAAATAGCCAATTCACCATGGACCGTATACATTTTAATCTTCAGACTAGCTTCCCATGAGGGACTTTGTCAAACCCCTTACTAAAATCCATGTAGACAACAACCACTGCCCTACCTTCATCAATCTCTCTAAACGCCTTGTTGAAAAACTCAATCAAGTTGGTAAGGCATAACCTGCCACGCACAAAATCATGATGGCGCTCCCTAATTCAGCATGGGTTTCCAAACGCTCATATATCCTATCCCTACCTAAGAATTCTCTCCAGAAATTTCCATACAACTGATGTGAGTTTCACCAGTCTTTCATTCCTAGGATTTTTCTTTGTTCCCCTCATGCACTTTTGCACTTTGGTAGAAGAAATCAAAGGGTAAGTGGAGAGAAAATATAAAAATCTGAGGTGCAAAGGGTCTTGGGAGTCCTTGTGCAGGATTCCCTAAAGGTTAATTTGCAGGTCGAGTCGGTGGTGAGGAAGGAAAATGCAATGTTAGCATTCATTTCAAGAGGACTAGAATGTAAAAGCAAGGATTTAATATAATACTGAAACTTTATAAAGCACTGGTGAGGCCTCACTTGGAGTACTGTGAGTAGTTTTGGGCCCCTTATCTAAGAAAGGATATGCTGTCATTGGAAACAGTTCACAGGATGTTCACTAAAATGCTTCTGGAATTGAATGGCTTGTCATATGAATTGTGTTTGATGGCTCTGGGTCTGAATTCACTAGAATTCAGAAGAATGAAGGGTGACCTAATTGAAACCTATTGAATGGTGAAAGGCCTTGATAGAATGGATATACAGAGGATGCTTCCTATGCTGGGGGAGTTTAATGCCAAAGGACATAACCTCAGGATAGATGGATGTCCATTCAGAACAGAAATGATGAGGAATTTCTTCAGCCAGAATCAGTGGAGTTCCTTGCCACAGGCGGCAGTGGAGGCCAAGTCATTGGGTATATTTAAAGCAGAGTTTGATAGATTCTTGATTGGTCAGGGCATGAAGGGATATGGGAAGAAGGCAGGAGATTTGGTCTGAGAGGAAAATGAATCAGCCATGATGAAATGGCGGTGCAGACTCAATCGGCCAAATGGCCTAATTCTGCTCCTATCGCTTACAGTCTTATTTTCCCCATTCCTCTGCCTTCGTCACATCAGTTCTAACGATGGGACATTCTGCACAAGTGCCTCCGAAATATTTTCCTTTTACCTGAACTGCAGCTTCCTCCCTATCAGACAGGTCCCTTGACCACATCGCATCTGTTCCCCACATCCCTGCCCCCTACTCTCTCTCCTCCTGGACAGAACTGAAACGGAGTTCCCTAGTACTCACTTTCCACTCCAACAGCCTGCCTATTCAGTGAAGTATCTTTTGCTCCAATCACCAGGTACACTTTCTCCTCCATCCACTGTCGGTATTTTGAATCGACGGTCCCTTTGTGACTAGTTGGTCTGTTCTTTCAGCATCTTTCACTCCCCTTCTTATAACATCTTCCCATCGAATCCCAAGAGGGGTAACACCTGCCTTTTCAATTCTTTTTCTCCCCATCATTCAGGGACCCAAGCAACCTTTCTAGATAAAACAACCTTTCTAGTTTCTGCAGATGCTGGAAATCCATAGCAACACACGAAATGCAGGAGGAACTCAGCCAGCAAGTCTGGCAGCATCTATGGAGAGGAATAATGAATAAACGTTTCAAGCTGAGACTCTTCATCAGGACTGGAAAGGAAATGGAAGAGGCCAGAATAGGAAGGTGGAGAGAGAGGAAGAAGCACAAGCTGGCAGATGAGAGGTGAAGCCAAGTAGGTGAGTGAGGCAAATTGGATGAAGTGAATAGCTGGGTGGTGATAAGTGGAATAGGTAAAGGAATCTGATGGGAGAGGGCAGACTACTATTGGAGAAAAAGAAGGAGGGGGGAATCTAAGGGAGATGATGGGCAGGTGAGAAGATGAGTAGGGGTAAGGGGGAGCTAGAATGGGGATGGGGAATGGAAAAAGAAAGAAGAAGAAGGAGAAGAAATTACTGGAAGTTAGAGAAATCAATTTTCATGCCATCAGTTGGATTATGAGATGTGATTCCTCTAAACTGAGAGTGGCCTCATCATGGCATGAGAGGAGGCCATGGACTGACATGTTAGAATGGGAATGGGAAGTAGAATTAAAATGGGCGGAAACCAGGAAATCCATTTTTCTAGATGAATCAGCGATTAATTTGCACTGCTCTCAATCCAGTGCACTGTATTCAATGCTCAGAATATGTCCTCCCCTGCTCTGAAGGAATCAAATATGTACTGCATAATCACTTTTAGGAGATCTACATTCAGTCTTCGGACATGACATTCAGCTTGATACCTGCCACTTTAATCTTCCATCTCTTTCCACTCTAACCTCCTCCTCTGTTGAAATAAGACCCAATGGAAGTTTGAGGAGTCACACCTTTTGGCTGGGGACATTGTAGCCTTTCATGTTCAATACTGAACTCTCCATATTTATATAATTTGCTTTCTATGCCATTTCTGCTGTAGTAATCCATCTATGTTACTGGTTCAGGTTTTCTCTCTATTTGTAAACCTCTCCCAAGAATACATCCAATTACCAGTGTACTAGAGATGCACAAGTCTTAAATATACACTGAGGCTGAAGACATCATCTAATATTCATGGAGCTACCAGGAACAAAAAAGAACAAAAAAGAATTTCTTCCCCATGCTTCACTCTCAATCTTGTCCTTATTATTCCACTTACCTAATTCTGTTTCTCTTTCCAATCACTTTTCCACCAATTGCCTTATTCCCTCACTGTATATATTCACTTTTCCCTGTCCATGTGCTTTTGCTTTCCCCCTGATTTTCCTGCTGACTTCACGTTCTCTGTTTCTCTTTCTATGTGCTATCAGAAGCTAAATGTTGTTTCCTCTCGAACATGGAGATTTTTTTTTCTGGCAATCACTCTGCCAACTGCTCTGGTGTAGGCCTGAATCTAATATTTCTGCAAATTAAATTCAGAAACAAAAACAGAACTTATCGAAAGAATTGGATGACAGAGCAGCTGATAAAATGCTTAAAGATTTTATGCACAATTTTCCCACAATGAAATAGGATAACACATGAATTTATTCCATGTTCAATATTTCTCTGTAGTATTATTCTCTTTCCATCAGACCATATCATTGGAGAAAATTAGGCCATTCACCCCATTGAGTCTGCTCTGCCATTTCATCATGGGTTTGGAGTGGGAGAGGAAAGATTGAAAAGGAACCTGAAGGGCAACTTTCACATAGAGGTTAGTGAATATATGAAATGAACTGTCAGAGGAACTGGTTGAAGCAGGTACAAATAATATCATTTAAGAAGCACTTCAATCGGCAAATGGAGCAGGCTTGAAGCGACATGGGCTAAACGTAGGAAGTTGGGATTAATTGAGTGGACACCATGGATGGGCTGAAGGGTCCCTATGTGTGCTGTGTTGCTCTATGACTCCATTATAATACAACACATGATCTGGTACAGTACTATATCATTCCCAAAAAAATGCTCTGGTATACAATGCTCTGTAACCTTATTTTTAAGAACATAAGAAATAGGAGCAGGAGTAGGCCATCCGGCCCATCGAGCCTGCTCCACCATTCAATAAGATCATGCTTGATCTAAACATGGACTCATCTCCACCTACCTGTCTTTTACCCATAATCCTTAATTCCCCTACTATGTAAAAATCTCTCCAACCTTGTTTTAAGTATATTTATTGAGATAGCCTCCACTGCTTCATTGGGCAGAGAATTCCACAGATTCACCACTCTCTGTGAAAAGCAGTTCCTCCTTATCTCCGTCCTAAACTTACTCCCCCAAATCTTGAGGTTATGTCCCCTAGTTCCAGTCTCACCTATCAGTGGAAACAACTTTCCTGCCTCTTATCTATCCCTTTCATAATTTTATATGTTTCTATAAGATCTCCTCTCATCATTCTGAGTTCCAACGAGTACAGTCCCAGGCGACTCAATCTCTCCTCATAGACTTACCCCCTCATCTTTGGAATCAATCTGGTGAACCTCCTCTGCACTGTCTCCAAAGCCTGTGCATTCTTCCTCAAGTAAGGAAACCAAAAATGCATGCAATACTCCACGTGCAGCCTCACAGTACCCTGTACAGTTGCAGCATAACCTCCCTGCTCTTAAATTCAATCCCCAATGAAGGCCAACATTCCATTTGCCTTCTTGATAGCCTGCTGCACATGTAAACCAATCTTTTCTGATTCAGGCACAAGCACTCCCAAGTTCCCCTGCACAGCAGCACGCTGCAATCTTTTACCACTTAAATGATAATCTGATCTTCCATTCTCCCTTCTGAAGTGGATAGCCTTGCATTTACCAACATTGTACTCCATCTGCCAGACCCTTGCCCACTCACTTAACCTATCTGTATCTCTCTGCAGACTTTCTGTATCCTCTGCACAATTTTCTTTTCCACTCAATTTAGTGTCATCAGCAAATTTAGATACACTACACTCGGTCCCCTCCTCCAGATCGCTAATGCATATTGTGAACAATTGTGGGCCAGCATGATCCCTGTGGTACACTGCTCACCACTGATTGCCAACCAGAGAAACACCCATGTATCCCAACTCTCTGCTTCCTATTAGTTAACTAATTCTCTATCCATACTAATACATTACCCCCAACTCTATGCATCCTTATCTTATCTTATGGATAAGTCTTGTATGTGGCACCTAATCGAACGCTTTCTGGAAATCCAAGTAAATAATGTCTATCTGTTCCCCTCTATCCACTGCGCTCATTATATCCTCAAAGAACTCCAGTAAGTTTGTTAAACAGGACCTGCCTTTGCTGAATCCATGCTGTGTCTGCCTGATGGATCCATTTCTTTCCAGATGCCTCGCTATTTCTTCTTTAATGATAGCTTCAAGCATTTTCCCAACTACAGATGTTAAACTGCCATATAGCTACCTGCCTTTTGTCAATATCCTTTTATTAACAGTGGTGTGACATTCGCCTTCTTCCAATCCACTGGGACCTGCCCAGAGTCCAGTGAATTTTGGTAAATTATCACCCAAGCCTCAACTATAACCTCTGCTATTTAATTCGGTCCCCTGGGATGCATTCCATCTGGACCAGGGGGTCTATCTTTAGGCCCACAGGTTTGCTCAGCACTAACTCTTTTACCTGCATTGGAAAACTCATGAGTTTTGAGAAGAATGCATTCTATAAAAGAGTATCAAACATGCTTATATAGTTCTAACTTTTATTATCTACTGTAGGGGTTTGTTTAGATGCAGTAAAACAAAAGTTATCGAAAAGATAACGATGGCAAGCAGGTGATATGAAACAGCATTCGCAAAACCGGAGTATTGTAATGAGGAGATAGAGAGAGATGCTGGAACAAATCCCAGGATTTAGGGCCTAAGGTGATCAGGGTCCTCATGGTACAGTGAAGGAAGTGATATTAAGATAAAAGTCAGAACTGGAAATATGTGGTGAAAATATTACAGTGATAACACAAATTATCTTCATGGAAATAAAGCACAGCCAAAACCCAGGTAATGATCTTAAAAAGAGGAAATTAGGCAATTGGGTTTTTATCTCAGTATTGTGTGGAGACATCATTTTTGATACATTGAATAAGAAAGCTGCAGATAATAATTTTCACACAAATGATAGTTCAAAGATTATTGCTTGCGATAGTATTCACTGCCAGGCAAACATAATCAGCAATAGGCATAACTAACTGCCAGACCCAAATTGTCACTGTGACAATTTTTTGTGAAATATACCTCATTTAAATAATTACCAAGTCCAATACGCAAGTTTGCATACTAACCAGAGGCAACTACGAATGCAAGAGATGGAGGGAAGTGAAGATGATTGTGTTTGGTAGGAGGTTTGATATGAATGGTGGTGGAGAGTGCATCTTAAACAGTGTCATAACGGGAGCCAGGAAGCAGTAAAGGACCAAACAGATTTCGGTATAGATACTATAATATCTATACAACAGAAAAATACAGAAGATGTTTAATAAATCTATTGAAATTTAACCTCCAGGTCAATAGGATCAGATCACAAGGGTTTAGAAGTAATGCCTTATGTAAACATTCAAGCATTCAATTTCAGACCACACCAGGATATGTATATTTCTGGTAACATATATATTCTGATATGGGTCTCTGCTGTGGACTGGGAGTGGGAAGGAGCAGGGCGATGGGAATCATGGTGGGAAAAGGGGAAGGGAGAGTTGAGGGAGTGGGAAGCACCAGAGAAATATCCTGTAATGATCAGTAAACCAATTGTATGAAATTAAATGACCTTGCCTGGAATCTCAAGGCTGGATGTGTCTGCACCCCTGCCACCACGGCACACCTTCTCTGCCACCTGCCCGACACCCCTCCCGTGGCGCTCCACCCCTCACCATTCCCAACATCCTTTGCTCCCGCTAGAATTACAAACTCGCTCTCTGCTCCATGTTGGCAAAAACAGTACTGTGTAAAATTTAGGTACCCTAGCTATGAATGTGCCTAAGACTTTTGCACAGTACTGTACATATATGCATATGACCTGGATGAAAACATAGATGTGCGGGTTAGTAAATTTGCAGATGATACAAGACTGATGGTGTTGTGGATAGCATAGAAAACTGTCAAAGGATGCAGATGAATATAGGTCATTTGCAGATATGGTGGAGAAACAGCAGTTGAGGTTTATTCCAGACAAATATGAAGTGTTGCACTTTGAGAGATCAAATGTAAGGAGACAGTACATTGCTAATAGCAAGACAGGTAGACGGTGGTGAAAAAGGCTTTTAGCATATTGGCCTTCATCAGTCAGGGCACTGAGTAGAGGGCTATGACAGTTGTTGTAGTTGTATAAATTGTTGCTGAGGGGCGCTTAAAGTACTGTGTACAGTTTTTTTTTCATCCTCTTACAGGAAAGATGTGATTAAACTGGTGAAAGCGCAGAAAAGATTGACAAGGATGCTGCCAAGATCAGAGGGCCTGAGTTATAGGGAGATGTTGACCAGGCTTAATTTTTATTCTTTGGAAGATAGGAGAGTGAGAGACAACCTTATAGAAATGTTTAATATTATGAGAGGCATAGATAGGGTGGGTGGCAACAGTCACTTCCCTAGAGTAGGGGTGTTCAAATCTACAGGGCATAGATTTAGAGTGAGAAGGGAAAGATTTAAAAGGGACCCAAAGAGTAACTTTTTTCATGTACAGTGTGGTGAGTTTAAGGATTGAGCTGCCAGAAGAAGTGGTTGAGGCAGGTAATATTAGCATTTAAGAAGCACTTGGATAGTTATATGGAAAGGTGGGGCTTAGGTGGAAATGGGCTGGACATAAGAAATTGGGATTCGCTGAGGTGGCCACTGTGGTCGCATGGACTGATTTGGGCTGAAGTGCTTGTATCTGTGCTGTATTGCTCTTTGAATCTATGATTATTTTGTGTTACTAGAAGGTATTTGTTACCACGGGCGACCTTCTCCAGATGGTCCATGAAACTGTCTCTTTCACATCTTTTCCATCTTCTTTTACTTTTAAATGTGGTTCTGGTACTGTTGGAGCCTGGTATCTACAGTTTGATGGTGTGCTTTCAGGCCGATTGAGCAACCTGGCGCTTTGTGGTCTCTGAGAAGGATCCGGGAGGCAAGCGGCCTCAAGGCCATGAATTTTAGAGACGGGGCGCAAGCCCATGATCGACTCCATTTCTAACCGACAAAGCATCGAGGAAAATTGAAACATCAAGGTGAGCAAGTGTTCAGCATCATCTACCAGCCTCTCACTCGCTGCTGCGGAGGAAGGTGTCTGCGTGTGATGGTCTTAACTTCCCTGTCGCTCGCTGCTCCCAAGGGAAGGTCGTGCATTCCAATTATCTCTCTCTCCCTCAATGCAGTTGGAGGATGGTATCGAAGTTCTGGGTCTGCAGTCTGTGGATTGGACGGTAGTTTCTGGTTGCTTCTTTCTCTGTTGCTATTTTGGGTGATTTTGAATTGGGGCAGCCTGAAGATAATTAACACTGAGCTGAACTGAATATGGACTCTTCGATTTTCAGTTTTATATCCGATGATTTTGCCCGTTCTTTCTTGTTGCTGTTTGCGCAATTTGTTTTTTTTTTGTGCATGGGGGGGTGGTTTGATGTTCTTGTCATTTACACAATTTGTTTTTATTTGCGCGTGGGGGGTTTGATGCTCTTATTGCCATTTGTGCGATTTATATTTTGCGCGTGGGGGGAGTTTGTTCTTGTTGCCATTTGCGCGATTTGCTTTTGCGCGTGGGAGGGTCGATGTTTTTCTCTGAATGGGTTCCATTGCTTTCTCATTTTGTGGCTGCCCATGGAGAAGATGACTCTCAGGGTTGTATACTGCACATATACTTTGATAATAAATGTACTTTGAATTCTTTGAATCCTTGTGAATAGGGGGCATGGGAGGATGTACCAAATTAGGACACAGATTAGACATGATTTTAAATAAATGCCAGAATCTAGATGAAGGGCTGTAATTTTTCCCTGTATTTTTCCATGTTCCTATATTCTAGAAATTTGATATTTTCAAAGTACCTGTAAATCAGTTGTAAGAATACTCAGACATGAGAAGATTGAGGAATGAAATGGAAGAGCAAAAGTCACAAAATATCGTTCCATGGGAAGTGTAGCAGGACAAAGGAGAGACTTCATGCCAAGAAACCAAACACTAAGCTGTGAGAGCCATATACAAAAAGCTGCTTATCATTTTGTTGAGATAGGGAAATGTTTACCTGAGTTTGCCGGTGGTCTGTCTGATTGTTGGTGCTCTCCTGATTGGAGTAGTTTCTAGTTGGATTACTGATATTACGTTTTGACTGACTCTGAGCTAAAATTATATCTTGCTTTCCTCTAAAGTGATTCTTTAATATTTGAAATAATTCAGCCCAACAACCATTCATGATACTTTGATTTTTAAAATTTTTTATTTGTTAAACAAACAGACTTTAAATGAACAATTATTAAGTATTCCAGATAAATCACATGCAAATAAACATCAAGGAAACAAATGACAATTGATTTCCCAGCGACATTCTTACAAGGGATCAGCAAAGAAATGCTAAGATTGCACAGCACTAATCAGCTCCATAGTCACAATAGTCCATTATGAGAGATCTCTAGCTATATTTAATTCACACACATGCATACAGACAGACAGACAAACAGACACACACACACACACACACACACACACACACACACACACACACACACACACGTGCAAATATGCAGGTGCAGGAACATACAGTTGCAGGTACACACAGGCGCACACACGTACCCATATGCATATGTTTGTAAATATGCATACATAAACACATGCACATGCATACACACACTAACAAACACACCTGCACAAATACATACTAAAGCAAATTTGTCTACTTGCACATTAATTACTGTAGGGTATAATTTGTGATGGTATTCATCAGTGTTGAGTTTCTGACATTGTGCCCAATAACTAGCAGACCATATGTTCAATCTACGATCCATGCATAAGTGATAGTCCAGAATATTGCAATTCTGGCAGCTATGCCAATGTGTTAATTTTACAGCATCCTTGCACTCTTTTCATGGTGCAGCTACTGCTAAATTACTGAAATAGTAATCTAGAGACATAGACTGAATCTACAATTTTGAATCCCACCTTGGCAGCTGTGGTATTAAAATTCAGTTGATATTCTGGAATGTAAATAAAATGAAATTGTCATTTGAAATGATGACCATAAAATTATTAAAAAAAAACTTGTAAAATTCTAGTTTGTTCACGAATTTCCTTTGTGGGGAGACCTACCACTTGGCCTGTGTGTAACTCCAGACTCACCATCCTATCTGATCCTGAAATGCCCTACCAAGACTCGGCTCAAGAGCAGTAATGGAGGGGTGTCAATGCAGCCGGTATCACAGAGCTACAATGATACTGCATAGCTCCATAGACCTGGATCCAATCAAGACCCTCAATACTGTCAACATGGGGTTTGAACTCTGATCCCATGAATTTTTCCCATGTGGTTCCATTTTCTCCCACGTTCCAGTGACGCAAAAAATAGATTCATTTTGTCACTTTAGGATTCCCCCTGGCGGGTGACAGGAGTAATAGTGAGGACTGAGTTGATGGACTTGTAAGAATGAATAATTTGTAGGGAAATGGCCTGGGGAAATGGCACCAATAGGGCAGTCCTATGAGTGAATATAGACTCGATGGGCCACTCTCTGCATCATAGAGAAATATATGAAAATCTGAAAAACAACTGTCTTGGGTCATGAAATGTAATGACGGAGATAGCTCAAGCAAATAACATGAGCCATTTGAAGGAAAATTTTGATTATTACATGAGTTAGAAAGGTTCAGAAAAAATGCCCTAGAAGGATGGGATGAAGTACAAGAAGAGGCTTGAATGAAAAACATAAACACTGGTACTCATCAGCGGGGTCAAATAGGCATTATGCTGATGTAAGTTCAATGTGATACAAACACATAATTGACCAATCTTGCAGTAAGACATCTGGACCAGGTCAATTTACTCTCTTTCAAACCTGTATACTCAAAATGTCTGACTTCAAACATAACTTTCAGTGAGTCTCTCAGGCAATTGTGGTTGTTGTGACTTGGGCAATTGATTTAATTTTAACCACATTTTTTACTGTTAGGAGACCAGGCACAAAACTGACTGTGAAATAAGAAACATTCCTAAAGATAATGACCAAAATAAAAGTCATTCTTACTAGTAGTTCAGAATTTTGGCATTGGGTCAATCCTGCATACATGGTGTGGAATCAGACTAAAAGTGATATGGATTACAGTGGACATTGCTGCAGAGCTGAGATCAGAGTCAAGGACACTCATTTTAAACTGATTTGTCAGTTGAAAAAACTATATGTTGAAAAGATCTCTGGTTGCCTAATGTTACGCTGATGGTAAGTGGTGTAATTGGTGAAAAATCAGCAAAGGACCTATTCCATCTGTTTCTAGCTGAATGGGTTAGGTTACAATTATCCCCAAGGTACCCAGTTATACTGTACATTAACATTCTTTGTCAGGCAGTTCTCTGCATCACCATGTTGTAGCTGATAAGAAATAAATACTTTGTTTTGTTTTACTGGGCTGGACGTTTAAAAGAAAAATTACAACCCAATTTAAAACAGGGGCCTTGCTTTCAAATTGAATGTGTGCTTCTCAATAGGATTTCAACATTGACGTGACACCTTATTTAAGTTCTCGGAGGTATCAGCACCTTACTGGGTCTTGTGCAGAGAGAGGCTTTAAGTTCCGGGCATTTTAAACATATCAGCCTGAAATTCATGAAATGGAAGTGCGCTGGATATGGATGAGAATCTTCATTATTCAAGAAATAAACATTTTTAATCATTATGTGTAAAAGAGAAGGCAGGAAGAAATTCAAGCAATGGCAGATTAAGATATAATGAGCATCTCCACGGAAAATGCATCATGACCTCATTTGCAGCTTTATCAATGGCTCTCCTAATTCCTTAACAGAAAACCTCCTGTCCTTGACCAGTAAAAGTTATATTCAGCTATGAATGAGAAAGAGAGATGGGAAGCTGAAGGTGACAGTAGAAAGGGTTAAGAGTTTCATATGATCAGTCATCATTCCCAAGAATCTTGGTGCTCATTTGTTTGAAATGCTCTGAATGTAATACTTTACATCAACTTAAAGAGCTTTTTTTTTCCAAGTCCAAACAGCAATTGCATTAGTCATGGTCGAGGGCATAGGATACCTTCAATTATAAATCCTGACTCTGCTCCATTCAGATAAACAGATAAATTGGGGGAAAGGTGTGAGAACCAGCTGAGCCAAAACTAAACCAGGGGATTCCCTGAAGAATTCTGGCTTCAGGTTTGGAAATGGATGGTTAGATTGGTGGGAAGGCTCCACTAACCATTTCATTACCATGAGAAGCCAGGCTCTTCCAGGCTTAAGCTGTGTTTCTATCAGCACTTACACTTTGTTACAATCCAACAACTTCCCTCGTGGCTGCCAGAGTATAAAATCATAAGGAAAGAATCCCAGGTGAAGTTATTTGTGATTTTCATAATTTTATTTTTGAACATTTTAGACATAATGAAATTTCTACTATGGGTTAGAATTTTAAAAAATACTTTTCTGCCTGTGTTTGATACTCTGTATTTTTTGAGCTAGTGATAGTAATTTGCTTCCTTAAATCATTACCCAGTATACAGCAAGTTATTTACTGAAACTTCTATTTCATGCAGCATGCATCTATGCTCATTTCTGTTGCTATGTTGTAATCATATATTCCTCCTTAAAAAAAAACAATAAATCATGTGAAGACTGGTCGGAGAGAAAATGTTTCATGGTACAATGAAATTTCCACCTGACAATCAGACCCAGCCATGAGTCTTCTAGTGGGAGATCCTGATTGAGTGGAGCAGGTCATTACTATCCAAGGGCAAGGACTTACTAATGCTGACTTCTTCTCATTTGTGCAGTCTGTAATGTCATCTGGGAGTTAACCAAATCCAATAATGATGCTTCAAACTCTTGGACAATAATATTATATGAGAATATCATACAGGCTCATGGAATAATTCAATATCCACTTAATGCCTTTATGTGCAAAGCAAGAAAGAAGCAACGGACTATTTCTTCCCTTGAAAGAAGGAAGATTAAACAAATGAAGCAAAGAATGTGAAGGAAGAAATAAAGGAAGGTGAGAGAAAAGGGAGAGATATAAGACAGAAGGGACTACTGTGTCTGCTGGCAGGTGGAAATGTACAAAGTAATTCAGGAGAACACAGGAATATCTTGCAAGGAGTACAAATTGAAACAATAGCATTGAATTAATCCAGCACAACATTGTTCCTAGGCTTACAGGAAGTATTGACAAGGCGTGTGATCACGGCCTCACTGCTCAGGTGCAGATGCCTCTGTCTCACCTTCTACCTCCTCGGATGCTTTCCCTCCATCTTCAGGAGCTGCAAGAACATTTAGATTTGATTATTAAACAGGATAACACTTTATTCAGATATTCACATCCAAATTCAAAAGCGTGAATTAGTTTTGAAAAAAAATCTCTCATCATTTAAAATCGTGTCGATCAAATTAGGACATGATGTTCTTGTTGGCAGATTTCTCATCTACAAATCTAATAGTTATTAGATGCACTATAGACTTTAGCAAGACACTTAACACGGTTAAAGGCATTTTTGCAAGACATTCACCAAGCAGATGAATCAGGAAAGTAAAAGTATAAGGATCCTACAGTAAATTGGTGTTCAAAACTGAGCTGGCTGCAGGAGGTAAGGGGTAATGGTCAACAAATGTTGTAGTGATAGGAAGACTTGAGGGAAGCATTCCTAAAGCCTCCATTCTACCATAGCCTTTGCCTTTTAATGATAAATATCAAAGATTTTGATACTAAGATTGGCATGGGGGTTGGGAGGAAGAGCTGTAGACTGCAATAAGAGATCAATGGACTAGTCAGGTGGGCTGAAAGATTGTAAATAGAATTTATTTCAAAGGAATATAAGTTTCAATACTCTGAGAGGGCAAGGGATGGCTTGGTTGCTTGCTGAAGGATCCCTGAGGTAACAGAATGAGTGGAATTAATGGATTCTTCCTCAGCAGGCGGGGTATGTCTGCATCATCAGACTGTACTCTCAAGAATGAAGGATTGGAGGAGAGTTGAAGATAATCTGTATCTGAAGGAGAACTCCTCACATTTAAAAATTATTTCAATGAGCACATGCATAAACAAGGCTGTCACCTGAGGACTGGTGCATGAAATTGGCCCAAATAACTTTTTTCAGCTGGCATGTTTATGATTGGCCAGCTGGTTTCCTGTGACACAAAACTTTCATGATTCTATGAAGTGATGTTGAGTCTTTCACTTTCTTTCATTTTCACAGTCATCAATGCCATATTATGTGAATCAAATTTAAACAGAGTAGTACAAAACTTTACAATATTAAATGTTATGGACAGACAACAAAATTAAACTGGGCTTATAAACCTCTTGTCCGCACAACCACATGAACATGGGAATTAGAAGCAGGAGCTGGCCTCTTGGCCCATCAGTCCTCTACCACCATTTAATCAGATCATGGCTCCACATTCCAATCTGCCCAAGGTAAGCTTTCATCCCTTTCTTATTAGTATCTCTCTACCTTTGCCTTAAAATGTCCTAGGTCTCTGCCTTGACTGGTCTTTGAGGAATAGAGTTCACCTATTGACCCTAACTGATGACCCACCCCTGAATGAATGCTTGTAAATGCATACATTGGCAGATTACTGTTGAAAGTCATTTTCCAATTTACTGCTGCACCACACAATTACTCCTGGTGGCAGTGTTGGTGTGCTAGTGTCAAACCAATATTCACTACATTGCTACTGTCTAAATACTGTTGCTAGGTAACCAATGTTAATGAAATAATTGATCATTCTGAAAACATTACAATTTCATTTGCAAACTGACATTACCTTTGATAAATCATCACTATTGTTACAAATGCAAATATAATACCCAATTTCCACAAGGTAATCTAGCACAAAGAACGCATTAACCTCCAAGTAATCACAAGGAAATTCTTATAAAATGACAAAGATAAAGATTAACTTTATTTGTTACATGTATATTAAAAAAATGAAAAATACAGTGAAATGTATTGTTTGCATCGAGGATGTGCAAGGGACAGCATACAAGTTTCACCATGCTTCCAGTACCAACATAGCATGGCCACAACTTTCTAACTCGAACTCAAGTATCTTGGTAACGTGGGAGGAAACTAGAGCACTCAGTGGAAACCCACCCTGATCATGGGGATATTGCATAAACTTCTTATGGACATCGGCGGGAATTGAACCCCAATCTTGCAGATGGCATTGTGAAGCGTTATGCTAACCACTATGTTACGTTGAGTATTCCGTCAGCTGGGCACCATAACTTCAGGAGTTGTTTGGTGACACCTTAGATAGGACTTCTGACAGTCTTCTGTAAAAGTTATGGCAGATGATTGGGAGAATCCAAGAAGAAATTTCCAGTGCATCATTTCTAAGATTGTTCCCTCCTCTGAGCATGGTATTGTTCTCAAGGAGCTTCTATAAGCAGTGCTGCAGTCATATAATGTACCACTTAAAGAAGTAGCAGGCATAATGTAACAATCATCCAACACAACCACTATTATATAAATGCCCCACTTCTCTTTTATAAAGAAACATTAATAGTGAATTAACACATTTGCAAATCTGACGCACTGCACAAGTGAATTGAGTCACCAACTTGCACATGTTTGTGATCTTCACAACAGTGCTAGTGCCTCATGAATCTCAGTTCCCTCAGATAAGATCTATCTCCGGACTTGTGCTATCACAGCTCTCTGTAGCAATAATAAAATTTGACTTCACTTTAGTGAAGGGTGACGTGTAAGACAAAAGACCATATGGAGATAGATTAAGACAAATCGTGTGTTAAAGAGCACAACAGACCACCAGCATGATGCTTTGAAGAAATGGCCTGAGCATGATACGATGTGAGGCCAGTTACCTGAAGGTGGAAAATTCAATGTTCATCTCCGAAGCTTGCGAATAGCCAAGATGTAAGGTGAGATTTATGTTACGCCTGAGTACAGTAATGGAGGAGTCCACCGATGGAGGCGTAGGAATTTGAGCGAGATTGAGAATTAAATTTGCAAGTAACAGGGAGCTCAGGATCATCCCTGTGAAATGAACAATCACTTTTTGGGGTTTGTCAGATGTACAGGAGACCATTGTGAATTCCAAAAGGAAGAGATATTTGGCCAATGGGCATGTGGATCACTGCATCACTTTGGGCAATGAATGAACTGGTGTTACACCTCTGCTGGTAGTACAGAAAAGGTGCCATGGGAGGGGAATGATAGTTGGGGATGGAAAGCAGACCAGGGAGTCTTCCGCGAAGCAGGCTTCACAGGAACAGTAGATTTTGGACTCACTATAGTTAATACAGGTAAAAGGTCAGCAATTAATCCAAACTCTCTTCCCAGAGAGATCGGTAAAATCTTGTTCCTCCAAATATAATTACAAATGCCCCTTTTCTACATGGGTAGAAGACATGACTGGTGATGAGATCTTGTTGAAGCTGGTGACAATTGTAAAGAGTAGTACTTGAATGCAGAGGCTGGTGAGCTCTGTCCGAGGCAAGAGCAAATAAGAGGAAATTAGATTAAATATAGGCAAGAACTTCATACTCTATGACAGGGAGGAAGCAACATTTCAGGAAGAAGAGGGATATTTGAGGGGCACCAGAGAGAAAAGCCTCACAAATCTGATGAAGACAAAGAAACTGGGGAAAGAATGGTTTCTTTACAAGAGGCATAGTAAAATAAGGTATGGTCAAGAAAAATGTAAAAGTCGATGGAGATGTAAAAAATATTAGTGGCTGGTTTAACTCCTGAGTTGGAGATAGAGAGATGCAGAAAGGGAAGAACAGTATCAGAGATGGACCACTTGAAAGTTGGGGAGGAAACTGGCAGCAAAATGAATGAAAGCTTCGAGCTCGGTACAAGCGCAAAATGCAGCAACAATGCAGTCATCAATGTACCGGGAGCAAGAGCTGGGAGATCATTTCAGACTCCACCTTCTACAATTTTATTTGTTTTCCTGTGTCCCTATTCCTCTGTCCACTGAGTGTGCATCAAAATTGGTTTATTTTGTATGGCTCTAAGCTTGTCCACTGCTGAGTCTGGGAAATGCCCATCTGTGGTGTTTGTTGTAAAAGTCATAGTCTCTAATTTTCCTGCATTTTTTTTCATATGCCTTCATCAAAAGACATCTACTGTATTTTTGGTTCAATGCCCTGTACCCTGTTGTAATTATATTGTTGACCTGCTGTGCATCTATTAAGCAGATATCACAGGATTGGTAGATTTTGGACTTCATATAGTTAATAAATGTACAAGGTCAGTAATTAGTGCAAATTGTCTTCTCAGAGAGAATTAGTAAAATATTATCCTCAGAATAAATTACAAATACCCTTTCTCAACCTGTGTAGAACTAAGGAATACAAACAATGTATTAAGCCAGTCATATCCATTGTCTATAGTACTCTCCAACCTCATCACTGGAAACTTCACCAGCCAGTGTATGACTGGCATTATAATGTACTAAACATAACTCATTGCTGAGGTTTTTCTTGCACTGGTTATCGACGTGTTGATATTCCTTACTCTAACATCAACGTTCATCTTTCATTAATAGTTGGTGAAGAGGTGTCAATACTATAAGATATGGTGGGAAGCAGGTGTAATATCAAAAGCTACCTAAAAATATATTTATTTGAGGCTTCCTGCCTTTGATCATGACCTCAGTTTTCTCTTTCACTGATAATTGTTCTTTTCATCTTCTCACATAAGTAAAACATCTTCTATTGGAAAAAGACATTAACATTTTTAAAAACTTGACAAAAGTTTTTTAGGGGGGCATGATAGTGTAATGGTTAGCACAATGCTTTACAGTACAGGCGAACCGGTTCAATTCCCACCTTTGCCTGTTAGGAGTTTGTACGTCCCCCCCACGTTGCTCCAGTTTCCTTCCACAGTCCAAAGATGTACTGGTTGGTAGGTTAATTAGTCATTGTAAATTGTCCTGTGCTTAGGCTACCATTAAGTTGGGGGCGTGGCTCGAAGGGCCAGAAGAGCCTACTCTGTGCTGTATCTCAATAAATAAATTAATAAGGTTCTCTCACATTTATCGCAATACATTGAACAACACACACAAAATGCTGCAGAATCTCTGTAGATCAGGCAACGTCTATGAAGAGGAATAACCAGTCGATGTTTCAGGCTCAGACCGCTCATCAGGACTTTGATTTAAAGATTGCTTGCTCATGATTTCCAGCATCTGTAGGATCTCTCATGTTTATGACCTTCTAGATATATTACCTTGTATTGAAAGGTTCCCCATCTCCAAGGCAGTTACAGTTAGAGGACTCTGATTGCATACAAAATGTTGAATTTCCTGTAGTACCTTCCCCACGGCTGATCAGAATTATTTTGGTGCTCATTTTGCTCAGTGGGGATTTGATATACATGTGTAGATCTTAATTGTCGAGAAATGCTGTGTTTTATTAACTGCATTATGCTGAGTATAGTATGAGAAGTCTAGTTTCATTAACACCTGTAGCCCTGATAATTTCTTATGCAAACCTTAGAATATAGGCCAGAAAATTTCATGTCGCTCAATATGCTTTTTCCATTGATACCACATTCTGTGAAAGCTTGTTCACCTCTTCTTTCTGCACGTTTAATGCATAGGGAGCAGATCAGGGTTTGCAGTAGATTAGTCTTGCTTCCATGATTGTATATATCTGATCTTTATGCCACTCAATTGCCATGTGTGAATCCTTAAAGCATGTTGTTTGCAGAAGCCTGCTAAAGTCAGGTTGTGACTAATTTGCAAGGAAAATTGTGATTCAATCCACCATCAATTCTTCCTACTAACCTCTTCCTGGCAAGATAAGACCTTTAATAGCATAATTTGCCACTAAAATTAGAGGTCTTATCTCTACAAAAGCCTCTCACATTTACCTCTAAAATTTTCAGGGTTTCTTATTTACAGTTTCTCACAATTGACCCCTGACCAAATTTCTGATCAAAAGTGCCAGTGACTATAGATATGTCAATATTCGTATCAAAGTCTCAATTTTTGATCTTTTGTTTTCAATTGTTTTTTCACTATTGATGGCATAAAAGTGATTCTTTCATTGGTCATCCATTTCAATGTTGTTTAAACCTCCCTCCTAAGGTTTACTATTGCAATTGGTATCCTTCATGGAACTTGAGCTCATAGTTGATATCCTGGTTTCTCTGGGCTCTATACAGATTTTCAATTTGATTTTTCATCCGATAATCTGCAATTGCAAACTTACGCAAGGAACATAAGGTTGTGATAATGGGTGATTTTAACTTTCCACATATTGACTGGAACTCTCATACTGTAAAAGGGAGTTTGCTAAATGTGTTCATCTCTCCGCTAGCCTTCACCGTGGCCACTGAGGTGATCATTAGAGCATCTCGATGGGTGGTTGGAGGACAGCGCATAAGACCTGGCCTGAGGCTGCCGCCTATCGGAACGTACATGGACGATCTCACAACACTCACCATGACCAAGGTTTGTACTGTACGCCTGTTGAGAAAGCTTCAAGAGAACATCGAGCAGGTTTGGCTGAAGATCAAGCCGAGCAAGTCCAGAAGCATCTATATCGGGCTCCTTCCATGCCTCATGTGGCCAGTAACCGTGTATGAAGTTCCAATCTCAAAGGTGGAAAAGTTGGAGAGACTGATCAGCTCATACGTAAGGAAGTGGCTTGGTCTTCCCAGGTGCCTCAGCAGCATAGGGCTCCATGACAAAGGAGTCCTAGAGCTACCCATTTCCAGTTTTCAGAGGAGTACAAGTGTGCCAAAGTCGGACTGGAGATGATGTTAACAGAGGCGAGTGATCCATTTGCAGCACAAGCTGCCCACATCCTGGATACTGGGAGGAAATGGACTCCATCAGAAGCAACCCAGCAAGCAAAGGCGGCACTCGAGCACAGGGACATCGTGGGCCGAGTGCAGCAAGGGAGGAGCGGTCTTGGCCTTGGGGGCAGTACACCAGCCTGGAACAAGGCTGCTCCGTCTCAGAGACGCAGGCTCGTGATGCAGGAGACTTGTCGGCAGGAGGAGGTGGCAAGGTGTGCAAAGCCCGTTGCTCAGGCAAGGCAAGGGCAATGGATAAGATGGGAGGGAGTGGAGAAAAGAAAGATCTCCTGGAAAGAGCTGTGGGAGATGAGGACATTCAGAGCAAGCTCCACCATCAGGGCTGCCTACAATGTCTTGCCGTCTCCCATGAATCACAGCCAGTGGTATGGAGAGGACCCCACATGCTCCCTCTGCCCAACTTCAGCAACACTAAAACACATTCTGGTGGGCTGCAAGACCAGCCTTACTCAAGGCCAGAGAAGTGCTACAGTATAGGGACTCAAGTGACCTGAAGATGGCCAGAGCAGGGATCCAAGTGAGGACTGGCAGGAAGTGGAGGGTAGAGGAAGCTGTTCAGGAGGCAGAGGCGAGTCTGCGTCACAGGAGGCTGGTGGGAGTGGTCATACAAGGCCGAGCTGGGCTAGGATCCTTTCCAACTCCCCAAATGGACACCAGAGGGAAGGAAAGGCGTGGTCTAGTTCAGGGGGAGGTGAGAGCAGTAGTGGAGGAGATGAGAACCTGCAAGATGATGAGAATGAAGCAACAGTGAGCTTGGACAAGATGGGAGAATACGGTTGAGAGGAAAGTGACCTGGGCTGATCTTTGGAAAGCCGAACCACACCACATCCAATTTCTCATCCAGGCAGTGTACGATGTGCTTCCAAGCCCATCAAACCTGCACACATGGGGCAAGGCAGAGTCATCTGTGTGCCCACTCTGCTCCAAGCGAGGAACCCTGGAGCACATCCTCAGCGGCTGTGCAAGGGCACTTGGTGAGGGACAGTACAGGTGGAGGCATGATCAGGTCCTGAAGACCATCGCTGAAGCCGTCAGCGCAGGAGTTGAGTGGGCGAAGTGGTCCCGACCCTCCAAGCAGACCATTGCCTTTGTCAGAGCTGGGGAGCAGCCAATACCTGCCAAAAGAACATCTGCAGGCATTCTGACCTCTGCAGGGGACTGGCAGCTGTTGGTGGACCTCGAAGGGCAGCTGAAGTTCCCCAACCATATCGCAGTCACCACCCTGCGACCAGACATTGTCCTAGTGTCTGAGTCCACTGAGCAAGTGGTGCTGCTGGAGCTGACAGTCCCATGGGAAGATAGCTTGGAGAAGGCCTTTGAAAGGAAGCTCTTCAAGTACGCAGGACTGGTCAGCAACCGTCAGCAGGCTGGATGGAGAGCGAGCTGTCTCCCAGTGGAAGTTGCTTGTAGGGAATTCGCAGCTCGTTCCTTAGCCAGCAACTTGGGCATCGAGGAAGAGAGGAAGAGGAGAGCCATCCACAGTACCACCGATGCGGCAGAGAGGGCCTCCAGATGGCTGTAGCTCAAAAGAGGGGAGCCATGGAGTCATAAGTAGCTAGCCATCTGGACACAAGCTGGGGTCTGATCAGCCCCGGCTGGCTCACCTGGAGGAGGGTGTACAATGTTGAAAGACCCGAAACACCCGATGATTCCAGGAACATCTCTGAAGGTGTGTCCAGAAGCATCAATAGATGTATGTACACAGAGCAAAAGGATTGCAAGGGGCAAAGTTGGTCCTCTGGAACATCAGAATAGTAAACTATGCATGGAGCCAAAAGAGTTGGGGGAGATTTTAAATGGAAATTTAGCATCTGTATTTACTTGAGAGAGAGGCACAGAGTGAGAAGTGAGGTAAAACAGCAGCGAGGTCATGGACCCTGTACAGAATACAGAGGTGGTGGTGTTTGTTGTCTCGAGGCAAATTAGGGTGGATAAATCCCCAGGGCCTGACAAGGTTTTCGCTTGGACCCTGTGGAAGGCAAGTGCAGAAATTGCAGTAGCCCTGGCAGAGATATTTAAATCACCCTTAGTGACAGGTGAAGTGCCGCTGTTTAAAAAAAGCTCTAAAAATAAACCAGGAGATTGTAGGCTAGTGAGCCTGACATCAGTAGTGGGAAAGTTATTGGAAGGTATTCAAACAGGCCAGATATATGAGTATTTGGATAGACAAGGACTGATTAGGAATAGGCAGCTTGGCTTTGTGTGTCGTAGGTCGGGTTCAACCAATCTTATAGAGTTTTCCGAGGAAATTACCAGGAAAGTTGATGAAGGCAAGACAGTGGATGGTGTCTGCATGTTCTTTAGCAAGGCACTTGACAAGGTCCCACATGGGAGATTGGTCAGGAAGATTCAGTCATTTGTCATTCAAGATGATATAGTAAATTGGATTAGACAATGGCTTTGTGGATGAAGCTAGAGAGTGGTAGTAGATGGTTTCCTCTCTGCCTGGAGGCCTGTGACTAGTGGAGTGCCACAGGGATCGGTGCTGGGTCTGTTGTTGTTTGTCATCTATGTCAATGATCTGGATGATAATGTGGTTAACTGGATCAGCAAATTTGTGGATGACACCAAGACTGGGGGTGTAGTGGACAGTTAGGAGGACTATCAGAGCTTGCAGTGAGATCTGGATCAGCTGAAAAATGGTCTGAAAAATGGCCTATGGAATTTAATGCAGAAAAGAGTGAGGTGTTACACTTCGGTAGGACCAACCAGGATAGGTCTTACATAGTGAACAGTAGGACACTCAGGAGCACAGTAGAACAAAGAGATCTGGGAATACAGGCCCATAATTCATTAAAAGTGAACAGGTAGATATGGTCATAAAGGAAGTTTTTGGTGCACTGGCCTTCATAAATCAAAGTATTGAGTATAGGAGATGTGATGTTATGTTGAAGTTGTACACGAAGTTGCTGAGGTATTGTGTGTAGTTTTGGTCACCTACCTCCAGGAAAGATGTAAATAAGGTTGAAAGAGTACAGAGAAAATTTACAAGGATGTTGCCGGATCTGGAGAACCTGAGCTTTCAGGAAAGATTGAATAGGTTAGGACTTTATTCCTTGGAATGTAGAAGATTGAGGTGAAATTTGATAGAGGTATACAAAATCATGAGGAGTATAACGCGGGTAAATGTAAGCAGGCTTTTTCCACTGAGGTTGGGTGGGACTACAACTAGAGGTCATTGGTTAATGGTGAAAAGTGAAATGTTCAAAGGGAACATGAGGGGAAATTTCTTCACTCAAAGGGTTGTGAGTGTGTGGAATGAGCTGCCAGTACAAGTGGGTAATGCAAGCTCAGTTTCAGTGTTTAAGAGAAGATTTGATTTAATCAATTTTGGATCTTCCCCTCCCCCTCCCACTTTCAAATCTCTTACTAACTCTTCCTTCAGTTAGTCCTGACGAAGGGTCTCGGCCCGAAACGTCGACTGTACCTCTTCCTAGAGATGCTGCCTGGCCTGCTGCGTTCACCAGCAACTTTGATGTGTGTTGCTTGAATTTCCAGCATCTGCAGAATTCCTCGTGTTTACGTTTTAGAGAGGGAAATTGGAATGGGGAATGGTGAAGGAGAAGGAGGGGAGGCAATTACCGGAAGTTCGAGAAATTAATGTTCATACCATCAGGTTGGAGGCTACCCAGATGGAATATAAGGTGTTGCTCCTCCAACCTGAGTGTGGCCTCATCACCGCAGTAGAGGAGGCCATGGACTGACATGTCAGAATAGGAATGGTAAGCAGAATTCAAATGGGTGGCCATTTCAATTGAAGTTAAGTGAACCTGTTTCTGAACTTGGTGGTGTGAGTCCTAAGGCTCCCGTAGCTTCTTCCTGGTGGCAGCAGGGAGAAGAGAATATGACCTAGGTGATGGGGGTCTCTGATGGTGGATGCTACTTTCCTGCAACAACACTCCTTGTAGGTTTGCCAAGTCATGACAGACTCCTTAAGGAATTACAACCCAAAAAAAATAATTATTGTTTGTAACCAGTACTACACAAACAATAGCAGGTAAATGTTTTAGGTAGGGACTGTCCATTAAATATCTCCTAATTACTATCTTGTTATGCTTTACCGCCTACCATGTAGGGTTAAGTTATAGGGACAATCACTTTAAAAAATGAACTATCATCCCAGTGCTGACCCTGTGCTACAGGGCACTATTTAATGCTTGTCTTTTGCTGAGCTGTAGCAGAAGGGATACCCTGAGTGATTACCACTGTCTACTTAAGTGTGGGATTCATTATCTTAAAGTATTCTTCTTGTCAAAAATAGAAATTCATCTTGCCAGCAATAGGTTGCTGACAGCAAACCAGGTAATAGAATGCCATAGTATCACTGGGCCAACTCCTTGAATCTGGTTACCACGAAACCAGCAATGCCGACTAAAGATGAATCCATACTGGTAAATTTGAATTAAATTGGCAAATTGGAAAATGGGTTCATTGTTGTCACATGTATGGAAGTACAGTGAAAAACTTGTCTTGAAACACTGTCCATGTAGGTCAAATCATGACCACAGAGCAATGAGGCAAAACAAAAGAGAATGAAAAATAAAATATTAATGTAGGTATCATACAGGCAGCAATGACATGGGTAGGACAAGTGACAAGGCTCTGCATATGGTGCAAGGTCAAAGGGCAGGACCTTCAGGGTCGGGATCTCAGGATTGCTGCTCATGCCACATGCTAGTGAGACCAGAGCTAGGAAGATTAGTCATTTTAATATGTGGCTAAGAGGTTGGTGTAAGAGGGTGGGCAAAAGATTTGTGGATCATTGGGCTCTCTTCCAGGGAAGGCGGGACCTGTACAGAAGGGACAGTTTGTACTTAAACTGGAGAGGGACTAATATCCTAGCAGGAAGGTTTGTTAATGCTGTACGGTGGGGTTTTAACTAGAGTTGCAGGGGGATGGGAACCAGAGTGGCAGAACAGTTAGTGGAGAGGTTCTGGAGCCTGATGTTGGTAAGACCTCAGACAAAGTCAGGAAACAAAAGGTTGAGCATGTTGCGACTAGTGTCCTGAGCTGCATATATTTCAATGCAAGAAGTATCATAGGAAAGGCAGATAAACTCACATGGAATTATGACGCAGGTGTAGGTGTAGGCAAGTAGGAACGTAGGAACAAATGAGGTGCTTATAGAATACAAGAAATGCGAGGGAAAACTTAGGAAAAACATCAGGAAAGCTAAAGGAAGGCATGGATTTGCTCTAGCAGACAAGGTATAGGAGATTCCCAAGGGATTCTACAGGTATCTTAAGAGCAAAAGGAATGCTAGGGACAACATTGACCCTCTGGAAGACCAGAATGGTAATCCATGTGTGGAGCTGAAACAGACTAGGAAGATCTTAAATGCAGTATTTGCATCTGTATTTACTCAGGAGACAGATACAGAGTCTGTTGAAGTGAGACAAAGTGGCATCAACTTCATGGACCCTGTACAGATTACAGAGGAAGGGGTGTTTGCTACCCTGAGGCAAATCAGGGTGGATAAATCCCCAGGGCCTGACAAGGTGTTCTGTCGTACTCTACGGGAGGCAAGTGCAGAAATTGCCAAGGCCCCAGCAGGGATATTTAAAACATCCTCAGTGACAGGAAAGGTACCACAGGATTGGAGGATAGCCAGTGTTGCTTCGCTGTTTAAAAAAAAGTTCTAAACAGAAACCAGAAAGATATAGGCCAATGAGTCTGACATCAGTTGTGAGAAAGTTATTGGAAGGTATTCTAAGGGACTGTATGTTTAAGTATTTGGATAGACGTGGACTGATGAAGGATAGTCAGCATGGCTTTGTATATGGTAGGTCATGTCTAACCAATCTTACAGAGTTTTTCAAGGAAGCTAACAGGAAAGTGGATGAAGGCAAGGCAGTGGATGTTGTCTACGTAGACTTTAATAAGGCATCTGACAAGGTCCTGCATGGGAAGTTAGTCTAGAAGGTTCACTGGGTCAGAATTCAGGACGAGATCGTAAATTGGATTAGACATCGGCTTTGTGGGAGAAGCCAGAGAGTGGTAGTTGATGGTTACCTCTTTGACTGGAAGCCTATGACTAGTGGTGTACCACAGGGATCGGTGCTGGGTCCATTGTTGTTTGTCATCTATATCAATGGTCTGCATGAAAAAGAATCTGGTGCTTTCCCAGCATATATGATGAATAAACTCTTCTCAGGCTTCAAGCCGGATACGGATATTGATTTTAAGCAATGTTTCGATGACAAGCTCTTCCACCTTGATTATGCTGACAGTGAGAGATATAGACAGAGTCCATAGTTGGGAGGCTAGTTTCTGTGATGTGCTGAGCTGTGTCCACAAATCTCTGCAGTTTCTTGCAGTGATGGGCAGAACAGTTGCCATACCATCCAAGTCGAATAGGATGCTTTCTATGAAGCTTCGGTTAAAAAGTTAGTGAAGGTCAAAGGGGACATGCCAAATTTCTTCAGCCTCCAGAAGAAGCTGGTGAACTTTCTTGGCAATGGCATCAATGTGGTTGGAGCGGAACAGACTATTGATGATGTTCACTCCTGGGAACTTGAAGCTCTGAATCCTCTCAGCCTCAACGCCATTGACGTCAACAGGAGTCCGAACATTTTTTGATATCAGATCATTTCAGCAGCGAGTGGAACGTTTGCAAATTACATGCCCGCATAGGATTGTACTGTACAGCTATTATTGATATAGAATGGAAAACATTTGTAGTGTCTTTTTATTGGCCTCAGTTGAAATCATCTTGCACTCAAAAAATACAGTGCAAAATATGATCAGGAGGCAATACTTTGATGTACTGTTAGATCCTCTGAGATACTCTCTTTAACAAATTGTTTCTATTTGGAGGCCGTTCAAACCCACGGATTTATTACTACGAGCTGTAAAACTGACAGGTTGCATTCAGCTATTTTTTTCTTTGCCAAATACACAGACAAAGACAGTTAAAGTGGGCAGAGTCCTGGCACTTTAGTCTTTAACACAGTTTAAATTTAGGCATGAATTTCACTCTTCATTACTTGTAGTTGCTCCATATTTGACACAAAGCAGGAATATCAGAGAAGATGCTAAGTTGTTACCTGATTACTCTATGTGTACAGACTGTCATCTTTAATTTAAGATAATGGGTTAGAAATTTGCCCATGCTTATTTTCACTGCATGCACAGCATCGTATTGGCTGTGTGGTGCCTCTCACGTTCACTGAAGTCACTAGAACTGTTTTTCTGCAGTAGATTGCATAAATGAGCAGCAGCAAGGATGGATGTTTTGGCGCTAAACTTTAAAGCAACTGAATTTCTACACCAAGATCTCCGATCTCTGATCTGAGAGTTTACTTTAACCTACAGTAACCTGCACTCAACATTAAAAGAACAAGCACTTGTGTTTATACAGTAGCTGTCTCAAACTCGGGAAATCCAAAATCACTTTACAAGCAAAGAAATACCTTTGAAGTACAGGCACTAATACAAAGAAAGAAAATGAGCAAACACACTTCGTTTTAACTGTTTTACTCCTGTGTTTATCAATTCCAGATATAATTGAATTCTCTTGAGGGAGATTTCAGCCTCTCTGCTGTAGATAAACCAGAAAGTTTTTTTTGGTTTTGCTTTCCATAACCTGATTAAAATTAGTATCTCACCAAAGAAACAATCCTCCCTCCATTGTTTACCATCTCTGTTTGCAATTCATTAGTAAGACTGAGATAATTTCATAGTTTCATTGTGTGCTACTTTCACATGGGCACAGAGGCCACTATACTCTTTTTCAGATCTAGGTTCTGGCTGCAAAGATAGTCTCCAAAATCTCCTGCTACCTGGATTGGTGTGTGAAGAGTACCACTTTGTAGCAGTGTTGGAGAGCTGCCCACAGTCTGAGGAATGACTATCATCTGGCAGGAAAAGCCAGGAGCTAACTTGCAATGTGTTTTGACAAACCATGAGATCAGGATGGATTGCTTTGCCCCGCTTTGTTCTACTCTACAGCAGAAAGAAGCTAGTCTGCCCATTGTACCTGGACCAGCCAGCTGAAAGTTATCCCATTAGTTCCACCACCATTCTCCTCCTCCATCCGGCAGAACTGGTCCTCACCCTCGATTTGTCCTTTGACTCCTCCCACTTTCTCCAGACTCAAGGTGTAGCCATGGACCCCAGCTATGCCTGCCTTTTTGTTTGTTATGCAGAAGGCATGTTCCAAGCCTTCCTTGGAAATGTTTCCCAACTCTTCCTACACTACATTGACAACTGCATTGGTGCTGCTTCATGCACCTATACTGAGCTCATCAATTTCATCAACTTTGCCTCCAACTACCACCCTGCCCTTAAAATCACTTGTTCCATCTTTGACACCTTCCTCCCCTTTATCAATCATTTGTGAAATCTGTTGGGGTCGTCTACTGTATCCAGTGGTCCCGATGCCGCCTCCTCTACATATGTAGAGACCCAACTTAAATTGGGGGACTGCTTTGTGAAGCACCTCCGCTCCATTCACCAAAAGCGGAATTTCCTGGTGGCTAGTCTTTCCTGTTCCGACATGTCGATCCATGGCCCCCTCTTTTGCCATGACGAAGCCAGAAGCCCACTCTCAGGATGGAGGAGCAACACCTCAAATTCCATCCAGGTAGCCTTCAGCCTGATGGCATGAACATCAATTTCTCCTGCCAGTAAATATTTTCCCCACCTTCCTTCTCCTTCTATTCTCCAATCTGTCCTCTTACTTCTTCTCCTCACCTGCCTATCATCTTCCTCTGGTGCCCCTCCTCCTTCCCTTTTCCCATGATCTACTCTCCTCTCCTATCAGATTACTTCTTCTCCAGCTTCATACCTTTCTCACCCACCTGACTTCACCTATCACCCTCTCAATGACCTCCTTCCCCTCCTTTCACCTGTCCATTCTGGCATCTTCCTTCTTCATTTCCAGTCTGAAAGAACAGTCACAGCCCAAAACATCACTGTTTATTCATTTCCATTGATGCTGCCTGACTTGCTAAATTCTCCAGCATTTTGTGGGTGTTGCTCTGTATTTCCAGCATCTGCAGAATCTCTTGTGATTAACATTGGTTCCAAATTCCAGCTCTTTCTTTTATTCTTCTGGTGAAAGTTACCTCAAAATCCACTTCTAGCAGCCTTTCAGATGACAGTACCTTGTGACAAAAATATATTTTTTTCTCATTTACAGTTTGATTAATTTTCAGAATATACTGTAGGTATTTATCTTGAAACTGTGGGTTGCATTCAAACTGCATGCCAACATTTTTCTACAGAGATACAAGCGATTCTGCAGATGGTGAAAATCTTGAGTAACACACAGAAAATGCTGGAGGAACTCAGCAGGTCAGGCAGCATCCATGGAGGAAATGAAAAATGAACAGTCAACGTTTCAGGCTGTGACCCTTCATCACAACTCTTTTCTACAACTTGCTTTACAGGGCTCACTGACTGGAATAATAATAGAGAGGAAATGGATATCCTTGTGCTTCTCTGTAGATGTTAAACAGGTAATATCGTAGATATACATCTATTCAAAATCTCGACTGAAGAGTCTGATCTCTGATGAAGGATCTCTGGTGAGTCCTTGATGAAGGTTCTCAACCCAAAACGTTGACTGTTCAGTCTCATTCAATTCTGCTTAACGTGCTGAGCTCCTCCAGCATTTTGTACATTTCTTCAACATCTCAGTCCATTTTCCATTACTGAACTACAAACAAATCCACTAAGCTAACTAATTTCTGCCTGGTAAGGCTCTTCTGCAAACTTTCCAAAGGCTTTCACCTCCTGTCTATAATGGAGCAACCAGAATTGAATGCAATACTTCAGCTGGGGCCTAACCAGAGTTTTATAAAACTGTAAAATAAATTTCAGACTCTTGAACTCAATGCCTCAATGAATAAAGGCAAGCATGACATATGCCTTCTTTACCACCCTATCAGCCTGTGCAGCCACTTATATGGAGCAATGGAAATGAACCCCATGACCATCTGTATATCAACAGTGTTCTGCCCCTTTACAATTGATATCCATTTGCAACACCTCACACTTGGCCAGATTAAATTCCATCCAACATTTTTTCCTCTTGATCTATATTCCATTATATCCTTTGGCAATTGTCTACACTATCCACAAAACCACTTTGATTCATCTGCAAACTTACTAACCCCTGCATTCACATTTTCATCCAAGTCTATGTCACAAAGAGCAGAGGTCCCAGTCGGGAAGCCCTGGAGAACACAACTAATTGCAGACCTTGATCCAGGTTAAAGTTGCATCAACCATTGCATTTTGTGTTATATGGACGAGTCAATTCCTAATCCAAACGACCAAGACGCTATGAATCTCATGCAGCTTAATCTTCTGAATGAGCCGACCACAAAGGACCTTGTCAAACATCTTTCTATTGTCGAGAGCTCTACCTTTATCAATCACTTATGTCATTTCCTCAAAAAGCTCAATCAAGTTAGTAAGTCATAGCTTGCCCTACACAAAGCCATGCTGACTGTACCTAGTTAGGCCATGGTTTCCAAATTCTCATAAATCCAGTCCTTAAGTATTCTCTCCAATAGCTTCAAATTGATGTGAGACTCTCTACTGCTTCCACAAGTTGACGGTTCAGTGTTTTCTAGACATCTCTGAAGTTTCTAAATTCTACAGTAAGTATTATGTCAAATGCTAAAAGAATTTCTTATTTGTTTCTTTCTCCCCCTGAAAAACAGTATGATGTAAAGCAGTGGACAAACGGCCAGTTTAAGCTCCTACAAGGAGGAGGAGGAGGTGGGGGTAAGAAGGGCTCTTAGTAGTGGACCATATTCATACAGCCTCTTCACAGTGCAATTTTCCCAAGTAAGGCTGATCAAAGCTATTCATGCTTAATAAGGATGTCATGCCAAAATATGCTGCAAGTTTGTGACAGAGTAATGTGAGGACTGCCTTGTTTGTGGCTGTCGAGGCCAGTGTGATCAAATAATTTTACGTATGAGGTTTTATCTCAGGATGGAGCTGGAGATCTTTGCTGCATTGGCGATTGTCTTCCATTGTGAAGTGACTAACTGCTCCAATGCAGTAAAGTAATTTCAGTCTGTTTTGTCAGAGGGCAGCAGGCAAAATGAAACAAGATGAGGGGTGCCTTTCATTACATGCAAGTTTATCTGCAGATTCCAATTATCAAAGATACAGCATACTGCAACTGGAAGTTATTCATCTTCCTCACATTCCAGCTGATATGACTGCTTAATGCATCTTGCGTGTTGCTGCTAATCTGGGGTCTGACGGGTGATGTATGTTTCTCTGCCACACAAAGATAAATTTATGAGGAGTGTTTGGTGGCTCTGGGCCTGTACTCGATGAAGTTCCAAAGGATGAAGAAGGATCTCACTGAAATCCACCAAATACTGAAAGGCCTGAATAGATTGGACATAGAAAGGATATTTCCATTAGTCTAAAATCTGAAGGCACAACCTCAGAATAAGGAGTCTTATTTTAAAACTGAGATGAGGAGGAATTTCTTCAGCTGGGGGGACAGGGATTGTGAATCTATGGAATTCATTGGCTCTGAGCCTTATTGTGTGTACTTAGACATAGATTGATAGGTTCTTGCTTTGAAAGGAGGTTAAGGTTTATAGAGAGGGTAGGAAAATAGGATTGAATGGTGAAGCAGACACAATGAGCCAAATGGCTTAATTCTGTTCCAATATTTTCTGGTCTTATGCTCTATAGTTTCCAGGATTATCCCTTTTTTAACTAGAATCACAGAGCAAAATTAACTACTCACCAGTCCTCCGTGACTAGCCCACGGCTAGAGAGGATATGAAGATAATTGGCCAAGGCCCCAGTAATCTCATCCCTCGCTTATCTCAGTAACCCATCAGCCCCCAGGCACTTATCCACGGTAATATTCTGCAAGACTACATCTTTCTTTATCTCAACAACCTCTAGCATATTAGCATGCTCCAAACTGATGTTACAATTCTCCACATCAGTATTCAGTACACTTTGGATACGAGTATTCCATACTCTTTGTGAGGAGATTTGCTTCCACACATATTCACTAAATTGCTCCCCATTGTCCGGGCTCCATCTGAGCCTTATTCACTTTGGTCATTGAGTTGAAATCTGTAATTCACACATAGAAATGCCAGATTTTTACTCTCCTTTTTCCACTACTTATTTCATAACATACTCCAGTGATATTAAACCTAATTCTGATTCTGAGATGGACTTAAATCCTGATAAATGCAGCACAGAGCATCCTTTCAAGGACCGCCAAGTGTAGGAGCTGCTCGGTGAACAGTAGGGCCGGCCCGTGGTTGTACTAATGAATAATAAGATCTTGCTATACAAACACAGGAAGAGGCAGTGTAGAGAACATATAGCCACCCGCCTTCAATGGCCAGGACATAGAATTTGAGATTATGTAAGTTACATTTGAACTTTATAAAATGTTCATTAGACCATAGCTAGAGTAGTGTGTACAGTTCTGGTTGCCATATGAGAGGAGACAATTTGGATAAAATGCAGAGGAGAGTGACCAGATTGTTGCCTGGAAAGAGGGTTTTGGTTATAGTGAAAGAATGCATTGACAAGGATTCTTTACCCTTAGGGCAGAGGCAACTAAGGGTGACCACAGAGAGGTGAACAACATTGTAAGGGGCATAAATAGGGTGGGCAGTAGAAAACATTTCCCCATCAAAGGGGCATCTAAGACTAGTGGGGAATGGTCAAGAGCAGGGGTCCCCAACCTTCTTTGCACCACGGACCGATTTAATATTGGCAATATTCTTGCGGACCAGCCGACCTGGGGTGGGGAGGGAGTGTTCAAGTAGGGTTAAACTCACCTCAACATGTCTTTTACAGTTAGGGTTGCCAACTTTCTCACTCCCAAATAAGGGACAAAAGTAGCAGTCAAATACGGGACAGTGTTTACCCCGAGAAAGACTATCAAGTCCATGAAGCCTTGCGTGGGCACCTGTGTGCGCATGCGTGTACATGCCAATTTTTTCCCCACAAATTGGTTTTGGCTTAATCTTCCTGACTACACTGTACATACATTATTTCTACTTTATATAGGCTGTGTATTTATCACATCATTCCTGCTTTTACTATATGTTAGAGTTATTTTAGGTTTTATGTGTTATTTGGTATGATTTGGTAAGTTATTTTTTGGGTCTGGCTCAAAAATTTTTCCCATGTAAATTAATGGTAATTGCTTCTTCGCTTTACGCCATTTCGGCACGAAAGGTTTCATAGGAACGCTCTACCTTAGCGGGGGAAATACGGATCTAGGGCGGTCCCATATGGGACAAACCAATTTAGCCCAATATACAGGATGTCCCAGCGAATACGGGACAGTTGGCAACCCTATGTCCAAGTTCAACAGTGCGTGACAGGGAATGAGGAAAGGTGCAGCTGACTCATATCGTTTCCTCACGGCCCGGTAGCACATGCTTTGCGGCCCGGTGGTCTAGAGGAGGTCTGAGAAGAAACTTTCTCACCCAGAAGGTGTTTGGAATCTGGAACACACTGCTAGAGTGGGTGTCAGAGGAAGATACTCTCACAATATTTAAGAAGTACCTGGAACAGTATTTGAATCATCAAAGCACAAAAGGCTGTATTTTTATTTAGAGATACTGTACAGCATGGAATAGGCCCTTCCGGATCTTCACGCAGTACTGGCCAGCAACCCCTGATTTTAATCTTAGCCTAATAACGGGATTATTTACAATAAACCATTAACCTTCTAATCAGTACATCTTTGGACTGTGGGAGGAAACTGGAGGACCTGGAGAAAACCAACATATTCCACAGGGAGATCGTACAGAGTCCTTACAGATTACGCTAGAATTAACCTCTGAACTCCCAGCGCCCTGAGCTGTAATAGCGTCACGCTAACTGCTACGCTACTGTGGCCCTGTTTGGTACTTGTCAAGAACATATTGGTCTGGAAGGTCCGTTTCTGTGCTCTATAGTTCCACGACTCCATTATATCTTTTACACTTTTCATTATTCTTTTCTTTTTTCCCCTTAATCCTCTTTATTTGTCTGACTTCAGCAGGTGAAATGTCATCTTCTCACTGAGCCAGTTACATTGACAGTTAAGCAGTAATTGAAAATACATTCAAAAATGTAAACAAAAAGTGAGAAGTATTAAATTCTTCAAAATCAATTTCAATAGCTTGCTTTTACATAGCACAGTCAATACATTATTCCCAAAACATTTAATTATAAAGTGATAAGCAATCAAGCCGCAGAAAGGATTATTTGAACAGATGACAAAAACTCAATCAAAGACTTATGCTTTAAGAAACTCCATAAGGAAGAGGAGTGAGGCAGGAAGGAAATTCTAGTGCTCAGTTCTAGGTTACTGAAAGTTTGGCTGTCAACAGTGGAGAAATGAAAATTATAGATGAGCAAGAGACCAGAAATGGAACTTGAAGGTTGGAGATTACTGAAATCAAGAACCAGACCGCAAGAAGATACAGTATGAAGAAAAGGGTTTAGTAAAGAACATCTCCTGAGGTCTTACATAACGTCCTAAACTGTCAATCGTTCTGATAGGAGATGCATTAATATTTTTTCTAAATTAATATTACATATCATGTCTACAGCTCTTGTGCTTGACACCATATAGAGAAACTATGTATGAATTTTATGATAGATCATCACTGTTATAGAAATTCTTCATCTATTTCTTTAATGTTTAAGTTGAAAATGGGATAAATACATTATTTATATGTAGTCAGTTTTAGAAAATATTTAAGATTAAATATTTCCTTGTTAATATTCACAAAGTGCTTCTGATGCAGAAGAGATTTACATGTATTCTACTGAAATGATTGGAGTGCACATTAATTGATCCAATCATGAGTAGAATAATCAAGTGGGAAAACAAATGACTTCTATTTTAAAAATAAAAGTTTTGCCTTCCACTGTCCATTTTAAATAAAGTATTCCAATCACACCACTTAAAACTTGCAATGTCTCTTCCGGAAATGAATACATAGCAATTAGCAATTCTCTCTCCTGTGATGCTGCTGAACACTTAATTACCAAAGGTATGTTTAGGAAAATCTGAGTAAAAGTTAATTAGAATGAGTCAATTAACAATGAGAACTTGGGAAGGTAAAACTTCAGTCAGGGAGTTTATTCCAGCGGGGATTTGGTATCTGACACTGGCCCAGAAGCAGAATGAAGGGAAATAAAAGTTTACACACACAAGATGGAAAGAGAAAAACTGCAGATAAGAAGCAGAAGCCTTGTATTTATTTATAGATTCTACCAGCCTTGTATTTATTTATTGTTCAGTTGTGAATTACCCTGCTTGCCCCCTGTTTTGTCCAGGCCAGCAGTCACGTTTGTCAAGGAAATGACGCTGCTGAAGGAAGACATTTTTGCCTATAATTTCTGTTTCATCATAATACAGGCACACCTTTTGTATATGTGTCTGATTTGCTGAGTCAAAGCTTTGGTCCCATTGTGACTCTGGAGAAGTAAGCACGAAATTATAATGTTTTTTATAATGCTGTTTACACTGTAAACAAATGCTGGTATTTCTCTATTTACGCACATTGTATTTCATTATCTGTATTCTACCTTTATTCTTATATGATTCTTCATTCTGTATAATCGTTGAATGTTGTCAATTTTTGTTGTATGTAGCGCCAACACCACAGCAATTTCCTAATACATGTAAATGTTTAGAGCAAATAAATTTGATCCTTGACCCTTGATAAGCCAGCAACCTACAAAATGTTGAAGCAACTCAATAGGTCAGACAGCACAGACAGAGGGAAATGGACAGTTGACATTTCAAGTGAGTCTTCATCAGGACTAGTAAGGAAGATGGAAGAAGCCAGTATAAAAGGGTGGGAAGAGCTGGAGTCATCAGGTGACTGGTGGATTCAGGTGAGGGAGGAAGATTGGCAGGTGAGGAGGGGGTATGGGAATAATGTAAGAAGCTGGGAGGTGATAGGTTGAAGTGACAAAGGATTGAAGAAAATTAACTCTGATAGGGTGGTGGAATCAGTGGACTATGAAATAAAAGGAAGGAGGTGAAGTGAAAGGTTGGTTGTAATGCAGTGCCACGCTGCGCTGCACCATGCCACGCCACGCCACGCCACGCCACCAGCTTGGAGACTACCGAGGTGGAACATAAGGAGCTGTTCATCAAATCTGCATCTGTCCTCAACTTGTCAGCAGAGGAAGACATGGGTAGACATGTTGTTTGTGGAATGGGAAATGCAGTTAAAATGGCTGGCCAATGTGCGATCCTGGCTGTTACACAGATGAAATGAGGGTACTTGATGTTATAGTGCCCTGCTTTTGGTCTCTCTGATACAGAGAAGGCTGCTTTGGGAGCACCAGATGCAATAAATGACACTGATGAGTTCACATGACTGTCCCACCTGGAAGGGCTGTTTTTAGGATCCTGCATGGTGATGAGGGAGAGGAGTAGAGGCAAGTCTAACACGTAGTGCATTTTCAGGGATAAGTGACTAGAGGGGGATTGGTGGGAGGGAAGAGTGCACAAAAGAGCCAAGGAAAGAGAGATCATTGTGGAAGTTGGTGAGGGGTGGACAAAGGAAGATGTACCTTGTGGTGAGATCCTGTTGGAGATGGCAGAACTTTCAGAGAATGTGTTAGATGCAGAGGCAGATAGGGTGGTAGGTGAGGACAAGCGGAATCGTATCACTATTAAGTCTGGTGTGATAAAGTGAAGGCAGACTTGTGGGAAACAGAAGAAATGGTGAGGGCTTAGAATAATAAGTGTTTTTTTTGATAAAAGGATAACTTATATGCCCTGGAATAGCAAGCCTTACCATAAGAATAGATGTGGTGGAGACAGGAACTGAGAGAAGGGACTGTTCTCTCCTATCAGATTCTGTAACCTTTAACCCTTTTACTAATAAAAAACCTATCAATCTTTGCTTTAGTTGCACCCAATGACTTGGCCTCCACAGCACTCTGTGGCGACAAATTCCACAGATTCACCATATCCTGACTGAAGAAATTGCTCCTTATCTCAGCTTTAAAAGGATGCCCCTTTATTCTGCAGCTGTGCCCTCGAACTCTAGACTCTACTAATAATGAAAGCATCCTCTCCACATCCACGCTATTCAGGTTGGGAGTTACATGATTCAGAGACAGTAACAATGAAGGAAAGGAAAATATTTCCAAGCTGGGATGGCACGTAGTTTTGGAATGGAATCTGTGGGCTGTATGGTTCTTATTCACTTGCAAGCTGTTTCCCCATATACATGGGAAATAATCACTTGCATTTTGAGACTGAACTGCTATGTGTCAGCTCTCTTATTTAACACTGTCTACTGAGTTTAATTGTGTAATACCTGCTTTCCTTCACATTTTCTTTCTGGGAACCAATACAAATGTTGTGGTTCATGAGAACTTGACAAGTTAGCTTTTAACGAGGAGCTGCTGCAGCTGATTAGAGCTTGACTACCAGCCCTGCAAGGTCTCCTCCAGGGCTGGGGACGATTGAATCTGTGGAGCTAAGATGCACAACTACCATCTAGTCAAGTGATTAAAAATTAAGATTTCTGCACCGCTGACACCTCTGCTGTTAATAACCGCTGTCAGACTCAAGACATGTTCCTTGACATCTGCGACAAATCAGCTCCACACTAAGCAAGCCACCAGCTCCCTCATACCTTTAATTGACTGCAGTAAAAGTTCTACAATTGATAAAAAAACAATCACTTCTTTTATTTAGAATATGTGGGGGTGGAGTTTAGACAATGAATAGCAGAAAGTGGCCATACTTCATAACTGAAGCAATCACTCTACAGATCTTTCTGTTCACTGTCACTGAAACAAAATGTTCTGCATTGTGCTTCATGGCACCATCTTGGATCTTAATCAGCTGACTTCCATGGATTTAAAAATAGGATGAGTTGTAAGAGCAGGCAATCTGCTGTCACCAATTTTACAACCTTCATTCACACCATCTCCAAATTTAGTATTTGTTGCAAAACAGGAAAATATAAATTGTCCAACACAGCTACTTCTGAGCAGTTTTTCATTGAAGCTTGATTATTTTTTCTTTCTTAAATTGACAGGAAATCAATTAATTCTGACACTGGGAAGGCAAATGAACCGTAATATCCACTTTTAGTCACTGCCATTTTATGTTTTACCAATGAAATTAAGGTAATTCTGTTCTTTCTGCTCTCTTGGTGTTAGATTTGAAATTACTTGACTGTAAATGTAACTCTAATCCTGGGTAATCTTGGAGCACAGATGAAAGATGTTTTGGGGGAATTGTGCTTATGTCACATGCTTAAAAGCAGCTTGGTATCTCTCTTTCCGTGTTCTAACCTGAAACATTAACTCTGCTTTGCCTTTCACAGATCTGTGTGATGTGCTGACTGTTTTCGCAGATTTTTTTTATTTATTCAAGAAGTATACTTACGAGGAGAATCTACTTACCTGAGATTGTCTTAATTGTACCATACAGCATGGAAGCAGGTTCTTCAGTGTATTGAGTTTATGCTGACCATTAAGCACTCATTTACAACAATCTAATGCAAAACCCACATCATTCTCCCATAATCTGAACAATTCTCCTTAGATTCTATCACACACGTACAGCTAAAGACAAAATGCAGTGGCAAATTAACCCACAAACCACATGTCTTTGGGGTTTGGGGGGAAACTAGAACACCTGGAGGATGTGCAATTTCATAAAGAGAGCTCTGGAGGTCAGGGTTGAACCTTGGTCACTGAAACTGTGAGGAAAATGGGTTACTGTGCCACCTGAGTGGAAATGTGTCAACAGTAAAGCTAACAAGGCAATGTGTGACCACATTCAGCCAGGTGGAAATGTTGACTCCTGAAAAGTTTCTATCATAGTTAATCTCAGTGTGAATTGTACTCAAGACAGCTCCCAAAATCTTCAAGACTTCACTGCCATAAGAGTAGTCTGCAAGCACTGATTAGGTCTCCGATAGCCTCGTCCCAGATTTCCCTGATGGCCTTTGCTCAATTTGTGCTGTCAAAGGCATTTTAATTGAATCTAATTATGTCTGATAATCTTAATTAATTTAATGAATTAATTATTACAAATGAAAATAAAGTGAAGTAAAGAAAGGACAAATTCTTCAGTTATCTTTTTAATTAACCCATAAAATAATTATGATATGCTCAGTATGATTGGCATAAAGTTTAGGGCTCGGGTGCAAAGTGCAACTGGACCCAGAGCAGAATTCACTTCAGAACCACCTCTGAATACAGTGCTGAACCCTGTGTTCTGGACTCCCATACTGTAAGTATACAAGTACATTATGAATGTGTTAAAACATAGCTGGCCGTTCTCTCAAGGGGGTTGGCATGATGTGCATTTAGTGGCAGAGTAGGCATCTTACACTTTGTGGAAAGTGGACTGAAGCAATCCGTTCTGAGGCATCTAGAGGAAAGATGGGAGCATACTATTATAATAACAGTTAGCTGGTGAAAGCAACTATTTAATAAATCACAGTGAGTTACATAAATATAAGGTACAGAGAAGCGAGTTGGATTAGAGAAAGCAAAATAATCACTTTTTAAGTAAGTATAGCCTACGTGGTATTTAGGAATTAGTCTGCAAATCTGAAAAATAACATTCAGCACATTGCAAATTTAATTGGCTTATACCTTAGTCGAGGAAGAAAGTCAATACCTCACACATTTCAAGCTTGTCAGGCTGCAGAGGGCTTAATAACAGGAAGGCACAGAATCAGCAGAAGCATTCACACTGGGGAGACCCAGGGCATGCTGCTCAGACTGGAGAGGCAGTGCTTTCATTCAACTGCATGCAAACTAGCTCAGGTCTGAGGAGGTTAGAGGTTGGGGAACACTGCACATTAACAAAATGCAGGCTGTTACTTGGAATGAGGACATGCAAACTGAAAAAAAGTAATATTATTAACATAATCTAAGACTGTATTAAAAGGGAGCATTGATGGACATCTACTTGGCTGGAAAAGCTGTCTGCAGAAAGAGGTGACAAACAAATGCTCTGCATGTAATGTCCCTTGAAGCAATGTGCTTTTAAATCAACCTAATGATCTATAGATTTCACAATCTCATGAAGGGCTTGGCAAACTTAACTCTCAAGCAAGCAGGTACAGCACCTTTAAGAGGACAAGAGTTTATTAGCAGGGCCAGAAGTGAGGCAGAAGGGGGATGACCCCAAGCCAGGATGAAACACAGGAATGAGAACCACTCTACCCAGCATCTTGTTAGAAAATATACAGTCACTGAGGACCTGGGGGCAAGATTGTTGTATCAGACAGAAGTGAAAGATTGTTACATTCTATGTTTGACGGAGACATGGCTTATTCCCAGCACACCAGATATGGCAATCAGACCTGAAGGTTTCTCTGTTCACAGGATGGACCAAACTGCAGACCCGGAAAAGATAAAAGATGGAGGTGCGTGTTTCATGATAAACTCTCAGTGGTGCTCCGATGTCGCAGATATGTCAAACTCATGTTCCCCCTACTTTCAACACCTCATAGTCAATTATCATCTGTTCTATTTACCTAGGTTCTCCATAATCCTGACTGCAATTTACATACCACCAGGGCCGACTATAATCGAGCGTTTGAGATACTGCATGATGTTATCTCTAAAATGAACCAGTCCATACCGATGCATTTCAAATTATAGTCAGGGAATTCAACCAGGCTTGTTTGAAGAAAACCTTGCCCGATTATCATTAGCATATAACCTGTAGTACCAGAGGTCCCAACACACCAGATCACTGTTATACTAAGATAAGGAATGCCTACTGTTCCATGCCTAGACCACAATTCGGTAAATCTAAATATTTGGCTGTCCGTCTACCTGCATACAGGCTGAAGCTAAAGAGCAAAGCTACAGAAACTAGCACAACAAAGAGGTGGTCACGGGATGCAAAGGATTGGCTACAGGATTGCTATGAATCGGTGGACTGGGCCATATTCAAGGACTCATCTGTGGATCTGAATAAGTATACCATGGTTATTGAGGACTTCATTAAAACAGTTGTAGATGAGTTTGTCTCCACAAATTCTGGACAAAACTTGAATCAACAAAGGATGCTCAACAGTTGTGGCAGGACTTGAATGCTATCACCTCTTAAAAAGTAAAATTAAGTCACTTAGGTGACAACAGGGCTTTGCTTCCAGATGAGCTCAATGCATTTCATGCTTGCGTTGACCATCAAAGGATGGAGGAATTCCCACAGCCCCTAATTATCCTGTGATTTCAATCTCTGAGGCCGACATAAGACCAACCTTCATAAGAGTGAACCCACCAAAAAGTATACAGCCCAGATGGGGTACCTGGCCAACTACTAAATACCTGTGCTGATCAACTGGCTGGAGTGTTCATTGAGATCTTAACCTCTCACTTCACCAGTCTGAGGTACCCACCTGCTTCAAGCAGACTTTACTTATACTGGTGCCTAAGAAGAACATGGTAACCTGACTCAATGGCTATCATCCAGTAGCACTTACATCCACTGTGATGAAATGTTTTGAGAGGCTGGTGATGAAACATTCCAACTTCTGGCTCAAAAATTATTTGGATCGGCTCTAATTCGCCTACTGGAGCAATAGGTCCACAGCAGATGGCATTTCACTGGTTCTTCACTCAATCCTGGAACACCAGGATAGCAAAAACGAATACATCAGGATTCTCTTTACCGTCTACAGCTCGGCATTCAGTACCATCATCCCCTCAAAACTAATCAATACGCTTCAAGACCTTGGCCTCAATACATCCTTGTGCAATTGGACCCTTGTTTTCTTCACTTGTAGACCCCAGTCAGTTTGGATCGGCAACGCTATCTCCTCGAATGTTTCCATCAGCACAGGTGCACCACAAGGTTGTGTGCTCAGCCCCCTGCTCTACTCACTTTACAAATATGACTGTGTTGCTAAGCACAGCTCCACTGCTATATTCAAGTTTGCTGCTGACACCACTGTCATCAGCCGAACCAAATGTGGTGACGAATCAGCATATTCGGCGATTGAAAATCTGGCTGATTGGTGGCATAACAACAAACTGTCACTCAATGTCAGCAAGACCAAGAAGCTGATTTTTGACTTCAAGAGGAGGAAACCAGAGATTCATGAGCCAGTCGTCATCGGAGGATCAGGGGTGAAGAGGGTCAGCAACTTTAAATTCCTTGGTGTGATCATTTCAGAGGACCTGTCCTGGTCCCAGCATGTAAGTGCAATTATTAAGAAAGCATGTCAGCACATCTACTTCCTTAGGAGCTTCCAAAGATTTGACATGACATCTAAAACTTTATAGATATATAGTGGAGAATGTATTGACTGGCTGCATCACAGCCTGCTATAAATACACTAATGCCCTTGAACAGCAAATCCTACAAAAATAGTGGAAGCAGCATCCATCATCAAGGGACCTCACCATCCAGGACATGCTGTCTTCTCACTGCTGCCATCAGGAAGAAGGTACAGGAGCCTCAGGACCCATACCACCAGATTCAGGAACAGTTACTACTCCTCGACCACCAGGCTCTTGAACCAAAGGGGATAATTTCACTCAACTTCATTGGCCCCAATCATTGAAATGTTCCCACAACTTATGGACTCTCTTTCAAAGACTTTTCATCTTGTGTTCTTGATATTATTGCTTATTTATTTATTATTATTATTAGTTCTTTTTGAATTTGCGGTTTGATACCTTTTGCACATCGGTTGAATGCCCAAGTTGGTGAGGTCTTTCATTGACTCTATTATGGTTATTGTTCTATTATGGACTTATTGAGTATGCCCACAAGAAAATGAATCTCAGTGTTGCATATGGTGGCATGTACTGTATGTACTTTGATAATAAGATTACTTTGAATTTTGCTGTGCTCCAGTGAAAATATCTAAGAACACTTGATATCATATTAATAGGTCAGTTTTGGCTTGCTAATCAACTTTACTTCCCCAAGCACCATACACTCGCTCTGTCACACCCTGAGGCAAATTTGCATGTTTCAACGAGATCACTTTCCATTCAACCAAATCCCAAGGAATGTACTGTATGTTTAGTTAATTTCTGTAAGATTAAAATGGCAATTAAGTGATTTGTTTTTCAATTTTTCATTTGTTTCTCATTTCAATCTTGAGGCAGCACAGCTACACAGTGGTTAGCATAATGCTTTTCCAGCACCAGCAACCCGAGTTCATTTCAGCCACTGTCTGTAAGGAGTTTGTATATTCTCCCCATGACTATGTGGGTTTCCTCTGGGTGCTCTGGTTTCCTCCCACATTCCACAGACATGTAGGTTAATTTGGTCACATGGGTGCAATTGAACGGCATGGACTCATTCGGACAGCAGGGTGTGTTACCATGCTGTATCTCAAAATAAAAATACAAGAAGCAAACTGTCAAAAAGCCATCAAAGCATTCAGGGGTGGGAGCTCAGGATGCACTAACTGAGGCCCAATCATCACTCTTGACCAGCCAGCTAAGTAGGCATAGCTGCAGAATTTAGATCAATCCATGGAGCCGTGAAAGCTGTGGCCATGAGATCAGTGGAAGGGATGGGATTGGCACATGGAATGACACAATCATTAAATAACACAGCACGGAGGAGGCTTTTTGAATAATGTGCTGGCAACATTTTTTGTTGTAAGTTCTTATAGCTTTCTTTACATTCCCACCATTTCTCTCCATTGAGTGTTCATCAACCTTCCTCTTGAGGGCTGCGTTAAAACTGTATCCACTACTACATCAGACAGCACCTTTCAAGCTGCTGTCAAAGAGTTACTGCGTTATCTTGGCTTTCCTTAATCTGTAATCTTTAATCTTTAATCATCATCAATTTGTGCTCTTTTTACTGATTTATCAATGATCGGAAACAGTCCCTCATTATTTATTATTGATTTCAAACAACTCATCATTCTTCCCTACTCTATCTATTGTCAGTTATTTTTCTTACAAAAGCAAGCCGTTTTTCCTTTCTTCTTGCATTCAGATCTCAAAACGTTCTTTGAAATTAGGCAGAACCTTTGAGTCTATTATGGCAAGGGCATAAGAAGAGAGAAGAGCTCCAAAACCAGGAAATGGGCAATGGGGGAAAATGAAAAAGATTTGTGCTGAAGAGAGAAGGGTGTTAAGTGGAGCTTTTATTGACACACAATTATGCAATACATAAATAAATGCAAACGCTGTCTGAGCAACACACACACAATGCTGGAGGAACTCAGCAGGCCAGGCAGCATCTGTGGAAAAGAGTACAATCTCCAGTCCTGCCAAAAGGTCTCAGCATGAAACGTCGACTGTACTCTTTTCCGTAGATGCTGCCTGGCCTGCTGAGTTCCTCCAGCATTTTGTGTGTGTTGCTTGGATTTCCAGCATCTGCAGATTTTCTCTTGCTTGCAAACACTGTCTGGATCATTTGCTTAGAAGACTGTGCACACTTCTGGTTGCTACACTGCAGGATAGATGTGATAACAATAGAGAGAGTCATAGAGTTAATGAGCATGGAAAGTGACCCTTTGACCCAACTGGTCCATGCCAACCAAAGATCCCATCTAGGCTAGTCCCATTTGCTTGCATTTGGCCCTTCCACACCTCAGATGATCTTTTCTGGGCCCAACATATTGATGTAATACTTCATTAGGAGTTTGCAGAGATCTGGCACTGCACCAAAGATGCCAGTAGATTTCTACAGAGCATTCCAAGTGCATAATCATCTGGTATAGAGGGGCCACTACATAGGATCCTAAAAAGATGGAGAGGGTTGTAAATTCAGCCAGCTCCATCATGGGCACTTGCATTCCCACCAACGAGGACATCTTCAAAAGGTGATGCCTCAAAAAGGCAGAATTCATCATTAAAGACCCTGACCATCTGGGACATGCCCTCTTCTCATTATTACCATTGGCGAGGAGACACAAGAGTCTGAAGACCCACAATCAAAACTTTAGGAACAACTTCTTTCCCTCTGCCAACAGATTTCTGAATGATCCATGAACCATGAATACTAGCTCACTATTTTGTTTTCTTTTTTCAACGTTGTTTCTTTCTTTCTGTCTTTCTTTAAAGTCTCAAAGCTCTCCTTTTCTTTCTGGACACCAGTTCCCCACCACGACCACTCTCCTCAGTCTAGTGGAACTTGTCCTCGCTGTCATTAATTTCTCCTTTGGCTCCTCCCACTTCCCTCAAATTAAAGGTGTAGCCATGGGCACTCGTATGTGTCCCAGCTATGCCTGCCTTTTTGTTGGCTATGTGGAACAGTCTACGTTTCAAGCCTACACTGGTGGCCATATGGGTGCTTCCTGCACCCATACGGAACTTGTTGACTTTATCTACTTTGCCTCCAACCTCACCCTGCCCTCAGATTTACTGGTTCATTTGCAACACCTTGCTCCCCTTTCTCAATCTCTCTGTCTCCAGATAGCTTATCTACTGATATCTTTTATAAACCCACTGACTCTCGCAGCTACCTGGACTATACCCTCTTCTCACCCTGTTACTTGTAAAAATGGCATCCCCTTCTCTCAATTCCTCCACCTCTGCTGCATCTGCTCTCAGGATGAGGCTTTTCATTCCAGAACAAAGGAGATGTTTTCCTTTTTCAAAAAAAGGGAAATCCCTTTCTCCATCATCAACGCTGCCCTCAATCACATCTCTTCTATTTCACGCATATCTGCTTTTACCCCACCCTCCCGACACCTTACCAGGGATAGGGTTCCTCTTGTCCTCACCTACCACCCCACTAGCCTCCACATCCAGCAAATAATTCTCTAAAACTTCCACCACCTTCAATGGGATCTCACCACCAAGCACCTCTTTCCCTCCCCCCCCCCACCACTTTCTGCTTTCCACAGGGATCACTCCCTGCATGGTTCCCTTGTCCATTCGTCCCTCCCCACTGATCTCCCTCCCAGCACTTATCCTTGAAAGTGAAACAAGTGCTATACCTGCCCCTACACTTCCTCCCTCACTACCATTCACGGTCCCAAACATTCCTTCCTGGTGAGGCGGCACTTCACCTGTGAGTCTGTTGGGGTCACAAACTGTGTCCAGTGCTCCCGATGTGGCCTCCTGTATATCGGTGACGTAGATTGGGAGACCACTTCACCGAGCACCTACAGAACAAGCGGGATCTCCCAGTGGCCACCCATTTTAATTCCACTCCCCATTCCCATTCCAATATGTCTATCTATGGCTTCCTCTACTGTTGCAATGAGGCTACACTCAGGTTGGAGGAACAACACCTTATATTCTGTCTGGGTAGCCTTGAACCTGATGGCATGAACTTCCGCTAATGCCGCCCCCCCCCCGCCTCACCATTCCCCATCCTCTTTTCCCTCTCTCAACTTATCTCCTTGTCTTCTCATCACCTCCCTCTGGTGCTCCTCCCCCTGCCTTTCTTTCTTCCATGACCTTCTGTCCTCTCCTATCAAATTCCCCCTTCTGCAGCCCTGTATCTCCTTCACTAAACGACTTCCCAGTTCTTCACTTTATCCCTCCCCCTCCCAGTTTTGCCTATCACCTGGTGTTTCTCCCTCTTCTCCCCCACCTCTAACTCTGACTCCTTATCTTTTCTTTCTTACTGTAGCTTACATATTGCCCCCTTCTGTTGCCATAAAACAACAAATTTCATAGCTTAGATCAGTGATAATAAGCCTGATTCTGATTCTGAAACCTGTCCTATCCAGATACCCTTCCAAATACCTTTTAATGTATGTGCCCTAACTACTTCCTCTGGAAACAGACACAAAATGCTGGAGGCCAGGCAGCATCTATGGAAAAGAGGAAATAGTCGACGTTTCGGGCCAAGACCAACATCAGGATTTCCAGCATCTGAAGATTTTCTCCTGTTTGTACTTCATCTGGCAGCTCATTCTATATACTGACCACCCTCTGGGTGAAAACTTACACCTCAGGTTCTTACTAAATCTCTCCCCTCTCACCTTAAACCTGTGCTTGATTTATCTGCCTGAGGAAAAAGAGAGTATGTATTGACTCTTTCTTTGCCCCTCATGATTTTATACACCTCTGTAACTTCACCCCTCAAACTCATTCAATCCATTGAACAAGTCACAAATTTCTCACACCCCCTCCATAACTCAGTCCCTCAAGTCCCGGCAATATTCTCGTTAATCTCCTCTGCACTCTTTCCAGCTTAATGGCATCTTGCTTATAGTAGGGTAACCGGAACTGAACACAATGTTTTAATTTCACCCTTGCAATGTCATTTAAAACTAAAACTTAACATCCCAACTTCTATATTTAGTGCCCTGAATAAATAAGGTCAGCAAGCCAAAGGAGTGTAGAAGAGATTCGCCAGGATGTTGCCTAGAATGGAGGGAGAGTTTATAAAGAGAGTTTGAATATATTCTCACCTGAGTGTTGGAAGCTGAGAGATGAGGGCTACAAAATTATGGAAGGCGTAGAAAGCAAAGGCAGAAGGAGTCTTTTTTCAAAGAGCAAGGGAGTCAAGAACTAGGGGGCATAGTTTAAGGTGAGAGGGGAGATATTTAAAGCAAATCTGAAGAGTAATTTTCTCACCCAGAGGGTGGTGGTTATGTGGTATAAGTTGCCAATGAAGGTGGTAGAGACAGAAACAATGACAATGTTTAAAGGCATTTGCCAATAAAGGCAATTTTAAAGGCAATGCTTAAATACATAGAAAGGAAAGGCATCAAGACTATGGGTCAGATGCATGCAACTGGGATTAGTGCTGATAGACATCATACCCTCATGGATTAGTTGGCCTGAAAGGACCTGTTTCTCTGCTTTACAATTCAATTATTCCATAAGCCCAGAGTGGATAATTTCACTCACCCCAGCACTGAAATGATTCCACAAGCTATGGACTCACTTTTAAGGACTCTACAACTCGTTCTCAATATTATTATTATATTTGGTTTTTTTTGTGTTTGCACAATTTGTTGTCTTTTGCACATTGGTTGCTTGTCCCTCATTGCTTTGTGCAGTTTTTCATTGATTTTATTGTCTTACACTTTGTATTTACTGTGAATGTCCACAAGAAAATGAATCTCAGGGTAGTATATGGTGATATATATGTCCTTTGATAATAAATCGCTTTGAGATTTGAGCTTTGAAGTGTGATCAGTAAAATGCTGTGGTGTAAAGTTCCCATTCTCATAGACTATCACTCGTAGACTGATAGGCGGCAGTTGAAATAATCTCCAAGGGAAGCTGCTGGTAAATAAGGTATTATCAGAGTTCAAGGTACAGATGGATAGAATATGAGAAGGCAGGAGTGGGGAGATCATTTACTTGCTTGTCATTTACAGCTTTTAAATAGTCCCAGCAAATTGCTTGGCACTAATAATGAATTAGCACCATTTGAAAGGAGGTTGTTTAATTCAATCAACGTAATTCTGGCTTTGCTCAGTAGAGATCATTTACTGGAAAGCTCTGACTTCAAGGGAAAACATCACCTGTCCTGAAATATTGACTCAAACTGAGGGTACATAAACTTGCGGAGAATCTGTTTTTTTTTATTATTAGGCATTAAGCTAAGACCGGGTGGGCACGTGACCAAGTGGTTAAGGCATTGGACTAGCAACCTGAAGGTCGTGAGTTCGCGCCCCAGCCGAGGCCACATGTGTTGTGTCCTTGAGCAAGGCACTTAATCACACATTGCTCTGCGACGACACCGGTGCCAAGCTGTATGGGTCCTAATGCCCTTCCCTTGCACAACATTGGTGTCGTGGAGAGGGGAGACTTGCAGCATGGGCAACTGCTGGTCTTCCATACAACCTTGTCCAGACCTGCGCCCTGGAGAGTGAAGACCTTCCAGGCACAGATCCATGGTCTCGCAAGACTACCGGGTGCCTTTACTTTACTTTAAACTAAGACCCTGTCAACCAACGTGGGTGGATGTAAAAGATTAGCTGGTACTTTAGAAAGAAAAGCTGAGAGTCCTCAATCCCATGGACCTACTGCATATAAACACCTAATTACTCATGCAGGGAAACTTATCAGGAAATTAACCTTGTTGTAGGTTGGCTCATACAAATCTAATGAAGGGACGAGTAAATAGCAATAGTTTTGTCTTTCCAAAAACACAAAATGAGCTTTAGAATATAAGAAGACATAATCAGTTCATAATTAGCTGTTAACTCAACCAAGCTGAAACATGAGATTTTTTTTGTCCAAATCCTCCCCTTTCCACTTTAATTATTCATTTTTTTTTCAGGATTTTAGCATCACTGATGAGGCATATGCCTAATTACCTTTGAAAACTGCTATTGAGATGCCTTTTTGAAATACTGCAGTTCTTCTCCTGAAGGCACGCCCAGAATTATATTAGGTGGGTAGTTCCAAGTTTACACTCTGTGAAAATGGAGAACTGGTGATATATTTCCAAATCCTGATGGGATACAATTTGAAAGGAACATGCAGGGATGATGCTCCCCTTATCGTTCTTGTAAAGTGTTGCATGAATAACTTCAGTGTATTATTGTAGGAGGAACATATAACAGTTGTGGATGGAATGATACCTGGAATAGTTGATGAGGTACAAATCTAGTAGGCTGTTGTGTCTTCACAGTGTTGAGCTTCTAACTGGTATTATATCCTTTTACACTACTGATTTGTACTCGTGGTGTGCCCTTGATATCCTCTGGTCTCTAGCCTGCTGCACTGATTGGTCCAGTTGAGTTTCTGGTGAATAGTAACAGTATGTTATGGGTAGAGGACTTGGCAATCGTAATGCCATTGAATATAAAAGGAAGGTCTTATTAGACAGGGTCATTGCCTGATATTATTGTGGTACTTGTCACTCATCATCCCTTTACTGCACATTGTCTCTATCTCACTGCATGCATTCAGATTCCATATGGACTTAAGCATATAGTGCAATTTCTAGCCAGTAAGGAGACCTGATGCTGGATTTCAGCCTGAAATATCATTGCACTGATGCTTCTTGATCCATTTAGTTCCTCCAGCAGATTGTTTTTACTACCAGCTATCTTCCTCATTTCTGACTTTATGATGGAAGAAAAGTCATCAGTGAATTAACCGAAAGTAGTTGGGACTGGGGCACTGTACTGAGGATCTTCTGCTGTGATGTTGGATCTTCAATAACCTCCTTTGTAGAAGGTATGAGTCCAACAGTTGGAGATATTATCCCTTGATGCCCATTGATTCAGTTTTACTGGAGCACCTTGATGCTAGACACAGTCAACTGCTGCTTCATTGTCAGGGGCAGACAGTGCCATGTCTGAAATTCAACACTGTAGTCAATTTTTTGATCGAGGCTGTAATGAGACAGAGAGATAAGTAATCCTGGCAAAATACAAACTGGGCAGTTTATATTTTATGTTGATAGGGCTGTGTGATAACACACATCCTAGGGAAAGTTGAAGGGATTGTGGAGAAATTAAAATGGGTGCTTGATGGGTTAGTTCACACTTGGTGGACTGAAGGGCATGTATCTATGTTGCATGGATGTGTCACTGTATATTGTTAAGCAATCTGAATACAAGAATAGAGTAATTATGTTTCAGCCTTTGAGGACATTGTTAAGACCAAATCTGGAGTACTGTGCTCACTATCAGTCCATTTATTTAAAGAAGGATATTGATACATCGGAATTAGTTCATCAAAGGCTCACTAGGCTAGTAACTGGAATCAGTTGGCTGCCTAATGAAGAGTTGCTGGATAACCTAAACTTGCATTTGCTGGCATTTATAAGATTAAATGGGGACTTGATAAAATCCTAAGGATTCTTGCTAGGGTGGATACAGAAAAGATGCTTCCACTTGTGGAAGTGTCAAGTACTTAGGGACAGTGTTTAAAAATCAGGGGTTTCCCAGTGAAAGACATGAATACTTGGAGTGCTCCTCCTCAAATGGTAGTGGAAGCAGCCTTTGAATGTTTTCAAGGCAGGGGTAGATGGATTCTTGAGAAGCAAGGGGGGTGAAAGCAGAATGTGGGTGGATGAGAATGTGCATGTAAAGTTGCAGACAGGTCAGCCATGATCTTATCAAATGGTGAAGCAGGCTTAGGAGGTCAGGTGACCAAAACCTAGCCCTGTTTCATGGAAAAAGGCTGATTCATTGGCTAAGGGAAGATGGTAGGTGGTGACAATGAGGACTTTTTCTGTGCTTATGTCTGATTTGATGCCATGAAAACTTATGAGGCCTGGAGTCAATAAGAGATCTGTCACAATATTTCTTTATGTTTTTGTATTATTATGCAATCCTCTGGTTGATCTCCATTGCCTCTGGGATTGTGACAGAGAAGTTTTGCACATCTTCGCTGTGATATGATCCTTCGTAGATCAATGCATCGTGCTTAATAGCTGGAAAGCTCTCCTGATTTAGCCACCAAACCCCCGACACAGGTGAGGAGGAATCTTCGAAGTCAACTAAGTAGTGAGCGCTTTTGCAGAGTATGAATCCAGGGCAAGGTCAATGGAAGGTGCTCGGTTATTGTTGTCTCTGTTTCATTTTAACAGACATGGTTAAACTGAATGGTTTGCTAGGTCAGGTCAGGAACCCAATTAAGAGCCAGTGTTCCAGTCTGTCATCATGTTAATTAATCATTTTTAAATCAGAGCAGTTTCCACGTTTGGCCTGCAAAGAGCATTCGGCTAGTTAAAAACAGCCCAGGAATAAAAGTAATTGGAGCACATCAGAGAAAGTAGAGCAAAGAAAGGTCAGCTATACGATTAGAGCTGGAAACATTAGAACAAAAAGAACATTGGTTACAGGTCTCAAATACAGCAAACATTTCCAGGTAGCAATATAGCTTGCTGTGCCTATCATACAGAACATATTATGAAGAAATCAAAACTGAACGGATTAGTATTAGTATTATACTCCTCCATGTTGTCCTATTCATAACAGTATTACCTGGCAATATTTGCATTTAGTTAAAGAGTAAAACAAAAATGCCTCAACATACAGTATTTCTTAATTTGCTGTCAATAGTAATCCATGGAGATATGAGGTACAATTCTGATTTCACAACTAGTTTATGAGGTAGCGCAAATAATCTGATCTAACCCTCTATCCTGATGCAAGTGCAAGCTAGGAGATAGTTTATAATGAGGAGGAAGCTTTCAATAAAACAGAAACCCATCAGATCCACAGGCACTTTATAGCTGCTGGCTTGCGTTGAAATCCAGTCACAGGTTGATCAAGTATAGGAAGCAACAAGAAATCTGCCCCGGGGAAATAAGGCTTTTGCCAGCCACACGCAACAGATCACCACTGAAAAATATGTTGGTAGCAGGGCGGTAGTCACTCTTCATGGGTGTCAGGCCAGAATTGGGGGATGCTGAGAAATAGTAGTTTACTGATTGAGTTTGAAGGATGCCCATTAATGAAGAGTTAGTATTCAGTCTGTGATCGTATTAATCAATCATTTTTTTAATCCTGCAAATAGCATCAACAATTTAAAAGTAGCCTCTCATCAAAGTAATTGAAGCACATCAGAGGAAGTAGAGCAGGGAAAGGTCAGTGTTATGGATGGTGACCTTAGATTAGAGTTTGAAACATGAGAAGTACAAGAACGTAGATTACAGGTCTTATATCCAACAACAAATGCAAAAGTCAGATAGGAGATGTGACCAGGGGTCAACATAGATTATACACATTTATTGATTCCACCTTCACAGGCCATCAATAATGAGCCTGGTCTGTCACACAAACCAGCCTCCCTTCCATTAACTGTCCACACTTCCCACTGCCTAGGCAATGCAGACAACATAATCAAGGACTCCCTCCACCCTGATTATTTTTTTCTCTCCTCTTTCCACCCAACAGAAGGTCAAGAGAATGCATACCACCATGCTCAAAGTCAGCTTCTACTCTGATGTTATAAGACTCTTGAACAGACCTTTTGTACAATAAAGAGGGAGTCTTGATCTCTCAGTCTACCTCGTCATGGTCTTTGCACATTATTGTCTGCCTGCAATGTACTTCCACAGTAACTAACATTATGTTCTGCATTCTGTTTTGTATTTCTTTTGTACTAAAGTGTGGAATGATTGGTTTGGATGCCATGCAAGCAAAACTTTCTGTGTACCTTGGTACATGTGACCAACATGAACCAATTACCAATTAAATGTTGTCACTTAACAACAATTGTGACATATCAACAATCTACTGTAGTTACCAATGCAGGGTGGATGAGCTCCTTGTGAGCCAATGGCCATCTTCTGTGGAAGAGATTAAAGCCTCACCACATATCTACGAATCGTATGCTATGCACTTAGTTAGAAGAGACACGATGAATTTGGGCACTGCACCATGTGCCTGGACTCCGCCTAAGAAAGGGCCAAGCCTGAAGAAGCAGCCGCAGCTGGAGGCTGGCACGGCCTTGGGCTCAAGTTCGGCAGGGGCGGCAGCGGGCGGTGCCAAGGCAGCCAGCGAGAACAAACTGGAGGAGAGGCTGTACTCGGTGCTGTCACAAGATCGAAGAAGATGGAGGTGCATAGCCGCCAACCTTGGATTCGGGACGGCACCCACTGACTGACTGACCAATTCACCAACCTGAGAAGTGTAACTTACTTTGTGTATGGTTGATGCTCAGTGCTACCAGCAAAATAAAGTCCCAAGCACATCAGTTAGAAGCAGAATGGCATCTTCATGTGATATTCTTACTGCTAGTGCTTAGTGGGTTAATTAAATAATCTGTGATATGAAGTCTGCTAGTGTCAATGCCTTTGGTGACAGCATCTTGCACAAGGCAATGGGCTTCACCATAAGAATACATACTGGAGTACAAGAGCAGGCAGGAAGCTCTTGACATCCAATTAGTTCACAATAATTCACAGGTAACTGCGGAAAGTGAAAGAAATCTGCAGGTTCCCATAGCTGGAATCAGCTGTTTGTGGCATTTAGTAAGACTGCAGGTGGATCGCGGTATTGATAGGAAATTGCATAGCAGGAAAGCAAGAATAAGTTAATTGAACAATGGGTCAGCACAGCAGTATTTTTCAGTAGTAATGTTCACTTGCAAAATTATTTCTTTAATTTGTTGTTTGTTATTTATGTAAATATGCTCTTTATGTCTGAACAGGGCATAGTAGGAAAATCTGAAATCTGTTCACAAATTAATTATGGCAACATCTGCAGAAGGAGCTGCCGGTAAACCTCAATGAGCAGCCATCAGCTGCTGGGATTCCATAAATTATATGAAATTTCTAACATCTCTGCAGAAAGATTGTCCTAATCCTTTTCCTGAAATGAGATTTCCTTCTCTACAGCTTAAATCTTCATGAAAGAGTGGCGAATGAGACTGCTTCCACTGGCAGGACGCTCAGTAGCCAGAGAATTAACATAACTTAAGCTAGATGAGGAGAATATTTTTTTTATTATTTAGTGAGTTGTGATCTGAAATTCACTGCCTGGGAATGAGGGGGAAGAAGATTCAATGGAAATTTTCAGAATGGAATCGATGGATGGATAGGAAGTGAAGATGTTCACCACTGTGGGAAATGGGACCCAGGGCACTTTGAAAGAAATTCCAGAGGCACACTGAATCAATTGGCTATCTGTTTGCTTCTTCTACTGATAATACTAAGCTATAGATTGTCCTTCATATCATTGCTATTCTGCAAATCCACCCTGTCTGGTTTTCCTAATGCCATAGGGACATATGTGAGTAGGTTCCTCCCCTAATAATCAAACAAAAATAACCTTTAGACTGCAGACACAGAAGTACACAGCCATCCCTTAAACTTTAGTACGTACTTGATATTTCAAAAGTCAGCACATATAAAGTCATGTGTCCTCTTTGTGACCTGTTACAGAAACTAGAAACATTCTGTATGTTCCAATATATGCTCCCCTCCGGTATGTGTCATAGATTGTGTTCTGCTCTATGCCTAGCAACGTCTCCAGTGCTAAACGTTCTACATGGTAGTGTAGTCTGCCTTCAAAATTCAGTTCCATTGACTTCCTTGCACACCATTACAATTTACATCATGCTGAAGGCAGATAGGTCCTTGTTTAATTTCTGCATGGATGAGAGCACATCACCGATAAGAGAGTGTTCCTGTGTTACTATACTGTTAACCCCCTTTTTGGATTGTGATCTGCCTCTACAATATTCTGACTCCAAATTAAGGTACCAATTACTGAGCCAAAGCTTATAATGTCTCTGTTAGACATATAACAAGTTACCTTTTGAAAATGCCAGTGCAGGGTAAGTTTAGCACACTGATAACTGGAATAGGAAGATGCATTTTCTCTGATGACCATAGAAAAGCAATATTATTTTTTGTACATGTATCTGTGTTGAAGCTCCATTTCACAATAATCAGTGTTACTGCTCATTTGATGTACAGATGGTGTGTGATCACAAGCAAAAATTGTGGAAATAGCTGTTTGATTTTTATTTGGCAACATTCAAGATGCCTATATTGTGTGATTCAACCTACAATTCGTTGCAAGACAAACGTGGATTACAGATCAGGGACAGTCCTGGAACAACATATGGACTGCTGGGTCTTAATGGTTAGAACATCATCCTCTTTCAATAGCTGACCTAGAATGGGTTAGATATTAGGCATCCTTTTGGACTCTATATTATTTTGCTGTATCTATGCAAAAGCCTAGAAGCAACTTTAGAATATCAGCCAGAAGCATCTGGCAAAATTATAGTGGCATAATGCATAAGGCACAGTTTTGGCACTAAGAAAGGAAGATACAAAAAAATTGTACTGCATAGGACATTAGGTACCAGCTCTTTGAAAATGTTATCCAATTAAAACCAGATATTCAATTCACCTTCGCAAATTATTGTAAATCTGCTTTCACACCTTTTCAGATCTTTTTAGAGAGAGAGACAGAGACAGAGAGACAGAGAGGGAGGGAGGGGGAAAGGAGGGAGATTTCTGTTTGTAGGATCTTACTGTGCGAAAATGGACTCAGATTCCTCCATTAAAACAGTCAACACATTTCAAGGCTAATGTACAGCAATCTAGATGTCCTGCAGCATTTTCTAAATGCAAGATTTTTTTTGTAATTAGATCGATCCTTGTACAAACTTTATCTGATACGTGAAGAATACAATTGTGAAGAAGCTTAATTTAGTAATGTCCTTAACTTTGATTGGATGTAATTGAATGGCTGTGTATATCCGGTCAGCAAGACAAACAGAGGTTCTGTTGTAAATATAAAAACAGGCCTGACGTTGGTGTGAATATCACACAGGAATTTAGTAGAGAATGCTATGGCATAAAGACAATTTATCCTACCTAAAGGACCCATCTTAACTTTATGGTAAGGACTATCCAGTTAGTCTAAATTCTTGATGATTCTCCTGTTGTTTTATTGTTGTCTTTCCCTTAAGTATTTACCTAATTCACTCTTGAATTTTGTTATTAAATTACCCACATCAGATTTTCAGACAATGCAAGCCAAATTGCAAATTGCTCAGTAAAACACGAAGCTGGACATAATAGTTAAAAACAGAAAACATTACTTGGGGTTCAGATGTTTAAAATTTTCAGGTGACTCCAGTCTGCCTCCAACTCACCCATTTCTAGGTTTAGAAGGAGTAAGACAAGGAGTGGACAACCTCCTAGTTCTTATGAGACATCAATCTAACTATTTTAATGTGCCTGGCTGATTAATTAGACTTGCTTTGGAGCTTTAATAATGGTTTGTTAGTTAGGAGTGATGGTGAAATATGAGTTGAAGGAATGTCAACTATCTTTAGTATTTTAGATTAGATTATGAGGACACGCTTATTTTGCTTGTGAACCTGGGAATGCTGAAATACTCTCCATGTTCTGACTATCTCTTATGTAAAAAAAAATCAGGTATTTTTCCCCTCCAAAGATTAAGCATCACACCCAGCTATATCGCTCCCATATTCCACCCACATTTCAGGAGCAGAAATCATACCTAACTGCAATGAAATTTTACCTAATCATTCCATCTATCTGGCCAATTCAGACTGCCTTCCGGTGATGGAACCCATCAAAGATAGAAGCCCCTGCTTTGTGTAACACCGCAACTTCTCCCCTACCCCTCCTCCATTAATATCTAAGCCAATGTTTCTTCATATTGTCTTCAGCAATTTTGTCAATGACATTGAAAATTTCATTTGATTAATTATCACATATCCTGCTGCTTAAAAACGTTTATGGTCTTGTTCAAGAGGATATTATGATTTTCAATGGTTTTCTAAGCTCCCCTCTTAACCTACTCTGCTTTAAAATGAGCAATCCCAAGCTTTCTACTTTCCCACTTTCTCACCGGAACCATGATGATCATTAAATATTTGGTGCTCAGAAATAAAGTCCAATACCCTAGCAGAGATTTAACCAGATTCAATACAGGTTCCTTGATTTTTGTAACCTATTCATTGATAAATAAAGTCAAGAATTATAAAAGTTTATGTTTAGGATGATCTCCCAGTTGTCATGTCTTGATAGATTATTTATGTATTATATTGCAATATTTTCTATTCTTATACAGCCTCTAGAAGTATGTCCTTGATTTTTTATTGACTCACTTGTCTCACCAAAAACTTGATTTCACACCTCTTTCTGTTAAATTTGCCATCATCTGTCTACACTTTTGACCAATCTGTCTCTGTTACTATCCTTGTTTACCACATTTCCGAGTTTCATATCATTTGGAAACTTGAAATTATATCTGGATCATTAAAATACATGATAGTAAACAAAAAATGCATTTAGTTGGCAAGCAGGCAAAATGCAAATACAGTGCTGTCCTCATGGGACACAAGTCTTTACTTCCCTCAGATGTCAGAAACTGCCATTCACCATTACTGTCTGCCTTCTGCCGCTTAGCCAATTCTGCACATGCTAATGTGGAGATTTCAGTCCTGTATTAGGACTGAAGTGTTAAAATTTTGACCCAAAACATTGACAATTCCTCTCCTCACACAGATGCTGCTCAGTCTCTGAGTTATGAGTATTTTTACAGAGTCATAGCGCACTACAGATTGAAAACAGGACCATCGGCCCTTCCAATCCACGCCAAACTGTTATCCTGCCTAGTTCCATCGACCTGCAAATGGAATATGACCCTCTATACCCCTCTCATTTAAACACTACTTATTTATCTCGTAATTTATAGTCATTTTATTTCTTTGTACTGCACTGCTGCTGTAAAACAAATTTCATGTCATATGAGACTGATAATAAATTTGATTCTGAATCCTCCTGCTGATTGTTTGTTTCTCCACATTCCACACTACGGTTTCATGTGTCTCTGTACATGCCATCACTGATATTTGATATGTGCTTTGACTTTGCCTCCTCATCCACAATGTACTTTGTCAAAAGCCTATTGAAATTCACATGTCAGTTCACAAGAAGTGCTTTGAATGACTGGTAATGGCACATATCAAAATCTCCATTCCTGCCACACTGGACACTCACCAATATGCTTACTGACAGAACTGCTTTACAACAGATGCCATAGCATCTGTCGTGCACCTGACCCTGACACACCTAGAAAACAAGGACAGTTATGTCAGAATGCTGCTTCTGGATTTTAGTTCAGCATTCAAACACCGTTGTCCCACAGACCTTGGTGAACAAACTCCTACTCCTCTGTCTAAATACACCACTGTGCAACTGGCTGTTGGATTTCCTAACCAAGATTCCTCAGACAGTCAGGATGCACAATCGCTCCTCGTGCCCCATCATCGTCAACACAGGTGCCACCCCCTCTCCCCCGGGGGTTGTGTGCTGAACCCTTCGCTGTACGCTCTGCTCACACATGACTGCATGACCAAATACCCGAGTTATCAACACCCAAGTCAACATGGCTTTGTGCGTGGTAGGTCTTGTCTAACCAATATTATAGAATTTTTCAAGGAGGTTACCAGGAAAGTTGATGAAGGCAAGGCAGTGGATGTTGTCTACATTTTTAGCAAGGCCATTGACAAGGTCCCACATGGGAGCTTGATCAAGAAGGTTCAGTTGCTTAGCATTCAAGATGAGGTACTAAGTTGAATTAGACATTGGCTTCACAGGAGAAGTCAGAGAGTAGTAGTAGATGGTTGCCTCTCTGACTGGAGGCCTGTGACTTGTAGTTTGCTGCCAGGATCGGTGCTGTGTCCATTGTTGTTTGTCATCAACAATCTTGATGATAATATAGTAAACTGGATCAGCAAATCTGCTGATGACAGCAAGATTCGGGTTGTAGAGGACAACAAAAGCTTACAGCAGGATCTGAACCAGCTGGAAAAATGGGCTGAATAATGGCAGATGGAATTTAATGCAGACAAGTGTGAGGCATTGCACTTTGGGAGGACAAACCAGGCTAGGACTTACACAGTGAACGGTAGGGCACTGAGGAGTACAGTAGAACAGAGGGATCTGGGAATACAGGTCCAGAGTTCCTTGAAAGTGATGTCACAGGTAAATTGGGTCATAAAGAAAACCGTTGGCACATTGGCCTTCATAAATCAATGTATTGAATACAGGAGTTAGGATATTATGTTGAAGTTGTATAAGATGTTGATGAGGCCTAATTTGGATTATTGTGTGCAGATTTGGCCACCTACCTACAGAAAAAATGTCAATAAGATTGAAAGAGTATAGAAAAAATTTACAAAGATGTTGCCAGGACTCGAGGACTTGAGTAATAGGGAATGGTTGAATATGTTACGACTGTATTCCTTAGAGCATAGAAGAGTGTCAAGAGATATGATAGAGGTATACAAAATTATGAGGGATATAGATAGTAAGTAAGTTTTTTCCACTGAAGTTGGGTGAGATGAGAATTGGTTAAGGGTGAAACGTAAAATGTTTAAGGGGAACATGAGCGGGAACTTCTTCACTCAAAGGGTGGTGAAAATGTGGAACAAGCTGCCAGTGGAAGTGGTGAATGTGGGTTTCATTTCAACATTTAAGAGAAATTTGGATGGATACATGGATGGTAGGGGTAGGGAGGGCTATGGTCTGGGGGCTGGTTGATGGGACTAGGCAGATTAATAGTTTGACACAGACTAGATAGGCCAAAAGGCCTTTTTCTGTGCTGACATCTTCTATGACTCTATGACTCTAATCACATTGTCAAGTTTGCCAATGACACGACAGTGGGGGGGCTCATCATCAACAAAGATGCACATCTATACTCACCTCCTTCTACCGATGCACAATAGAGGGCATCCTAACATGCTGAATCGCTGCATCGCTGCATCATGAAGGATCCCACCCACCTAGCTCATGCACTGTTTGTCCCACTTCCATCAGGGAGCAGGCCACGTAGCATCTACGACAGGACCACCAAACTCAAAAACAATTACTTTTCTCAAGTAGTAAAACTGTTCAACACCTCCACCCACTAACCCCCTCCAATACGCTCCCTATCACTATCATTTCCTGCCAGAGTCATTTTATAGAAACATAGAAAACCTACAGCACAATACAGCCCCTTCGGCCCACAAAGCCGTGCCGAACATGTCCCTACTTTAGAACTACCTAGGCTTTACCCATAGCCCTCTATTTTTCTAAGCTCCATGTAGCCATCCAGGAGTCTCTTAAAAGACCCTATTGCTTCTGCCTCTACCCCATTCCACGCACTCACCACTTTCTGCGTAAAAAACTTACCCCTGACATCTCCTCTGTACCTACTTCCAAGCACCTTAAAACTATGCCCTCTCGTACTAGCTATTTCAGCCCTGGGAAAAAGCCTCTGACTATCCACATGTTCGATGCCTCTCATCATCTTGTACACCTCTATCAGGTCACCACTCATCCTCCATCGCTCCAAGGAGAAAAGGCCAAGTTCACTCAACCTATTGTCATAACGTATGCTCCCCAATCCAGGCAACATCCTTGTAAATCTCCTCTGCACCCTTTCTATGGTTTCCACGTCACTTTATGGACATACAATCAATTGATATATGTAAACTATCTTACATATTTATGTTTATTGTGTGTTTTTGATAATAGTGTTCTTAATCGTATTGTGTTTTTTTTTGTGCTGCATCAGATCCGGAGTAACTCGTGTAATGGAAATGACATTAAACAATCTTGGGATTTAAACATGCTGTCTCATTAATACTTTCCACTTCTTTATCAAAGAACTTGATAATGTCATCAAGCATAGTTGATAACAAGTACATGTTTCGCTTATCAGGCCAAGATTATCCAAATCCCATTAACTTTATGCCGAATTATTGGCTAGAAATTTTAGCTCCGTTGACATTGAGCTATTTTTATATAGGTTTTTGCCTCATTCCTTTCTTTTAATATGTGCATTTAATTAGTGCCATCCAGAATTTCACTTATTCCAGTTTGTGGCAGGTGCAAAAGACAATAGCTTCAATTTCCTCACATTTAGTTGTCGGAAGTTTAAACTTATTCAGTGTTGGGTGTCAGATAAACAGTGTGAGAAATGTAAAACAGTAGAGTAGTCCAGAAAACTAGTGAGATGAGGCTGAATGTCGTCATCCTCCTTCTCTATAATGCTGTGCCTTAAACTGTGGATTAACGTATAAATGAAAAGCAGAATACCAAAAATAAATCTTTAGGGACAAGCTTTGAGAGCAGGAAAAGAAATCATAACAGAAATGCATTTATATAGATAACACAATTTTCAAGCTCATTCTGTAAGTAAGAAATAGACGAGAGCTGTTCCACCCAAATGGAAAACGGAGAAGAGACATTGAATCACAAACAAGAGAAAATCTGAAGATGCTGGAAGTCCAAGCGTCTCGGTTTGAAACGTCTTTTCCACTGATGCTGCCTGGTCTGCTGAGCTCCTCCAGCATTTTGTGTGTGGTGAAGAGACACTGAAGGCAGGTGGAATGGTCAAATGTATCAGGGGCTACTGAGAAATGAGTAAGGATTACAAGACGTAATTTCTCACAAAGCTGTGAACAATGTGACATGTATCTTTTATATGAGTGAATCAAAGTTATGGCAGAAATGAAAATCTGATCAGAGCAAGCATAAGAATAAGGAAAATGGGGATGCTGCTTTAGTATGTTAAAATACTCTGGATTGGAAAGAGATGGGTGGTGGGATGGAGATACATCTCCACCCAAGGATGTGTGAGACACCCCTTCCCTCCACTAGCCTGCATGTCACCCTTGGGCAAGGTGTCGCACCTGCTTAGCCTCCCGATCAGGGTCATGTGAAGCCATGGGAGCAGATGGTGGATGGTTGTATGAGCAGCTGGTGCATGTCACAAGTCCTGGTTATGCGACCACTGACACCAGGCGGACAATCTCTGAAGAGTATCGATAATGGCTGGGGTCACCCGCCTTATAAAGATACTGCCTAGAATAAGGCAACGGCAAACCACTTTTGTGAGAAAGAAGTGAGAAATCAGCCAGAAATCGGAATGGGTAGGGTATCGGATGTCAATAATTAGGACAGAATTGCGTGTGACTGTTAGGTATCATAGACAGACAGTGGAAGAGACTTGATAAAAAGATATGAGAAAGGCATTCTCAGTAGCAAAGCATTATTGGTGTGGTTCAACCCAAGGAACAAATAAAAGGAGCATTGCCTCTGATGCATTTTGATAACACCCCCTTCTTTAGGACCACCAATTATCTCTTCTGCCTTGATCCCCCTCTTTCGGATCCCCTTCCTAATTGCCCCTCTCATCATCCTCTTCCCCCTAATTATTACTTGCTGTCCGTCTCTTTCAGCTTCTTCCCACTTTGCAGCTTGTCTCAGCTTCTTTCCTCCTTCACCTTGCTGTTTCCTTTCCATTCCTCTGCTTGGTCACCCACACCCACTCCTAGCTTTTACTTACGCTCCAGTTGCAGGCTGCTCCTTCTCAAAGGCTCCAGTTGCTCAAGTGACTGTCGCCATTCTCTGTCACAGGAGCAACTCCTGACTGCGAATCACCTCCCATGTTGATGGATATGGAGGAGGATCCACTATTCGTGAGCTGAAGCATCTTGACACTGATCTTGCCCTCACATTTTCACTTATTTATCCCGAAACAACACAGGACTGATTAAGCAATACTCACACTGAGGAACTTCAATCACAATGTTATGGTTACGAAGCACTGATGATGGAAATTTGAAAACAGAACACCTAAGATGTCTTAGGTTTGGTTGTGCATTTTTTATGAATTAGAGCATCCTTTAAGAATTCACTCTGTGTACTTGAGATTTTTTAAGTATTAGCTGCCTTCTAATGAATTTGACTTTACAGCTAACCAGCATATGTAATTTATGCCATACAAGAATACATGATATTATTCCTTGTTCTGATCTATTTTGATCCGGGTTTAAACAAAATACTTAGATTTACATAAATTTATAAATGCATCTCATTTGTTAAATCTTCAGTAGTGCTGATGGCAATAATATTATTTATTTTAAAAATCTCCATTTTAACTCATCTGCTGAAAATCAAAACTGTGTCTCCACATCACTGTAAATGTGAGGAAGGTTCCTGCCAGAACAGAAATGGAAGAAGTTCACTGGGCAGCTCTCCAAATGTGGTGCTTTATAATTCTCCTGAATTTGACATTTCCTCAGTGCAATTTGTTTCAGAGAAAATATATAAATGTAGTGATAAGATCACACATAAAGATAAATTTAGTTCATTCAGATTACATAAAATCACACCATCCTTAACACATCCACTGTTGAAGATTTGAAAAGGCATGTCCATTCCCATTCTGCACTCTATTGTAACACTGGCTTTCTAAAACTTACTATTAATATGTAATTATGAGCTTTTCTGTTTAATATTACTCTTTTCTGTCTGAAGATAAGATTAATATGGACTGAAATATTTATTCTGTTGGATTCCTGTGATGCCTATTAGATAAAAGTTCCTTCTGCATTTGTACTCGGATGTGAATTTGATGACCTTGCCATTAGTATTTACTATTTCTCATCCACAAAGGAGGAGTTTTGTCCAGATTTTCCCCTCTCGAGTTCTGTCTAACAGTAGAGCACAGAGAAAGAGACAGCATTAGATTCACCCAGATTGCTATGCAAAGATCAATGGTAACTTCTATTGTCTATCTTGAAGTTAAAGCAAAAGCACTAATTTGACAAAGGATCGGTTGAGAACAAAATTTAGAAAACAAGCAGAAACCCAAGAGTTTCTTGTTGAATAAAGGATATTAAATGACTTTCTTTAAGACAGTCCAAGGACTTTTTTTTCCAATCCTAACAACCACCTATCATGTGGCACATATGCCAAATTTGGAATGATCAACAACAATGACAAATCTATATTCATTTTACTTTCAATCCCCCAACAATACTAGTCATAAGTTATTGAGCTAAAAAAAGAGAGATGAGAAACCTTCTGGAAGACAGACATTGTCATTTTGATGGATGCATTCATGGCCTGGCAAATATTTTACCTTTTTAAACAGAGCACCTTGCTTTTGATAGAGCATTCTCTCATGCACATCTTGCATAGCAACCGACAATTAGGTTAGTGTTGCTAGGGATAAAAGAAGCTAAATTCAGAAGTAGGGCTTGACGATTTACACCAGAGATTGGACAGAATGTCTAACTGAAGTTACCATGTGAACTATTTCAGTTGCCTGCAACCTTCAAGAGCACACGACCTGCTGAATTTACTAGCAGAATTAAGACACAACAAGCAAAATTGTGTGCTGGATTAAGCCCTCAATAATCTTAAAATTAACAATCTTCTTATGTACATCGAAATTAAGAAGTAATATTCTCCAATTATGGTGGATTTAAAATGTCTAGTCAATGCTAACTGAGCCAAATCATAGATCCACTGACAATTTTCACTCTTAGATCAATAGTGTCCAACCCTGTGACCTAAATACAATTGGTACATCATTTCTCAATAACAAATTATCTTTAGGACAGTAATCATGATGCATTTAATTTTTACTTCCCTTACAGTTGATTCTTATTTGGGCAATCCATCATGAAAAATGCACCCCATCTTGAAACATTAATGTCTATCAGAAAAAGCCCTAGTATAAAGTTTTTTTTTCCCTGTTCCTGACCTTCATAAGTACAGTATAAGACACGCAAAATGCTGAAGGAGTTCAACAGGTCAGACAGCATCTATGGAAAGGAATAAGGAGTTGATATTTTGTGCTGAGACCCTTCATCAGTTCCTGATGAAGGGTCTAGACCCAAAATGTTGACTCTTCATTCCTTTCTATAGATGCTGCCTGATCTGCTGAACTCCTCCAGCATTTTGGGTGTCTTACTCTGGACTTCCAGCATCTGCAGAATCTCTTGTGTTTGCCTTCATAAGTGCAGCTTGTTTGACTAATACCCTCACTGAAAGTTTTAAACCTTAATACTGGAGCTTAAGGTTATAATCAAGAGCTTGATATACGACATGATGCCGTCATCAAACAAGAAACAGTTCACCCTGATGCATTTCATATCATAGTCAAGGATTTCTGTCAAGCTTGTTTGAAGAATTCCATGCCCAATTACCATCAGCATATAATCTGTAGCACCAGAGTCCCCAATATACCAGACTATTGCCTACTGTTCCATGCCCAGACTGCATTTTGGGAGATCTGATCACTTGCCTGTCCTTCTCCTAGCTGCATACAGGCAGAGGCTAATGAACAAGGCTCCAGAGATTAGGACAACAAAGAGGTGATTGTAGGAGACAGAGGAGTGTCTGTTGGTTACTTTGAGTCGGTGGACTGGGTCATGTTCAGGGACTCATAGGTAAATCTGAATGAATACACTGCGGCTGTCACGGACTTTATAAAAAGAGTCGTAGATGAGTGTGTGCCCACAAAATCATTCACAGTCTTCCCCAACCAGAAGCCCTGGATGAACCTTGAGATCGGCAATCTGCCGAGGGCCGGATCAGAGGCATTCAAGTCTGGAAAGCTTAGTTTTGGACTCCCCTAACCGAGGAAAAGACTGTTACTGTCCACCTTATCTATGCCTCTCATAATTTTAAGCACTTCTATAAGGTTGCCCCCTCATTCTCCTACGTTCCAAGGAATGAAGACCAACTCTAGCTAACCTCACCCAGTAACTCAAGCCCTCTAGTCCTGGCAACATCCTTTTTGCACTGTTTCCAGTTTAACAATGTTTTTCAAGTAACAGAGTGACCAAAACAGTACTCCAAGGGTGGGCCTACCAATGACTTATACAACTGCAGCATAATATCCCAACTCCAATACTTACTAGCTGATGAAGGCCAGCATGTTAAACACCTTTTTGAAGACCCCGTTTACCTATAATGCTACACTGCCTGGTACCCTATCATTCACAGTATATGTCCTATACTGTTTTGATTTTCCAAAGTGTATTACCTCACCATTATCTGCACTAAAATTGATTTGCCACTCCTTGCCCCACTTCCCTACCTGTCCAAGATACCCCTGCAGTCTATGATTATCTTCTGCTCTATCCACAACAATTCTAATCTTGTGTTGTAGAAGATATCCACAGACTTACATGTCATTCTTACCTCACCACATGACAGATCAGCCCTCCGATACTCAGTAGCAGTAACCTGAGATCTGAAATAGGATTATCTGCGATTATTTTTAAATTGAATTTCATTTAAGTTTTATATTATGATACACGTTCATGCCCAAGAATTTGTAATTATATTGTCAGAGGTTCATTCACCAAGAGCTAAGGATGCTGGTTCCCACTTGTGGAAAGGATTTATCTCAATTATGAATTGCTAAACTTGATATTTAACCCAATAACTGAAGAACATTTGTCTGCAATAAAGACTGTGCCATATTCATCTCCTGATAGTGCATGTGGAATGTGTAGATTAGCTTCCCCACAGATTTGCCTGTAGGTCCGATGAATAAAATGGGGAGGACTAAAGAATTGGGAAGACAGTGTTCACAATATCATTAGGTTTAAAACTGTTAGGGAGGAGAATTAATCATGAAAATATACAACTGAATAAAACATTTATGAATTAAACAGTAGCTCAGCACAGACTTTCAAAACTGAGTACAGCTTAAAACTAAACATTTACTCCCTAGACATCTGGAAATATATGTTCCAGTAGATATACAGGTATGGGGGTTAAAATAAAATAATAAATAAAGCTTAAAAGTTTAAGAGAAATGTCAGGTTCATAAGTCAGTGAAGAATGTGACTACATGCAAAAAGGTGCATGGGCGAATTTTGAAATGGAACGTGAGTGAAGCAAGGATGTGTACAAGGATAAACCAATGTCTAATGTGAAAAGCACTTAAAGTTTTGTTACAAGCAAATGAATTGTAAAATCCTAGTCAAAGGAAAATTGCAAACCAAGGGGTCAACAAATGAATCTTTCCTGTGAAGATGGAGACCACGGTTATGGAACTAGCTGAAAAGTTTTCCTCTACTTTCAGTAAAAAAGAGAACACAGCTGTATTGAAACAAGGGATGTTAGAGCAGGATCAAATTTAATAACAGATATTTGAATCTTGGCAGGATTAAGAACAGAAAGTAATTTGATGTGATAATATTCATCCAGAGTACTAAGGGAAGTCAGGGTGAAAAATATAGAAGATCCCACCACGATTTTCTAATTCTAATTTTCTTTCCTAAATATGGGAATGGTACCAAAGGTGAACCAAGTACGTTACACCCTTGCAACTAAAATGAGTAAAGGATATAATCCTAAGAAAATAAACTCAACGATAATGGAGACTTTCAAAGTCACTAATGTGGGACAATATTAAAACCTCTTGAAAAAATATGCTTTAAGTAGTGGAAGCTTTTAATGTTTTGTTACAGACAAATTATGCCTTCTTGGATGAATAAGTTTGCTGATGAAGTAATGGAAAGAAAGAATATCTTTACGGGCAGAATTATGATTTGTTCTATCAAACATTTTCAAACTACTTAATAGATTTGCTAGTAAAACTCAATCCATCACTCGAAGTGAACTGACACGTGGATGTAGATGGAGAGGGGATAAACAGATGTTTCCACTCTGGCAGAAAGTGTGCAATTGGGATTGGTGCAGGGAACAAGGCTCTTACATAACCGAAGACACAAGAGACTGAAAGTGTTGGAAATCTGGAGCAACACTCAAAGGCACTGGTGGAACTCAGTGGATCAGGCAGCATCTATAGAGGGAAATAGACAGTCAACATCTCAGGCCAAGCCATTCATTAGAACTCATATAACCGTCTTGCGATAGATCTGGGACACTACATTAAAACTACAGATGACACAAAGGTCAAACTTAGAATGGAGAGGACAGTAACAGACTTCACAGGGACAAGATCTGAAAACTGGGAAAGCACATGAAATAGTGAAGGAAAGAAAGAAGTGGTTGATTTTGAAAGGAAAAAAATAGGTGAGAATAAATACAGAAGTACAAGACTCGAGGGAGTACATGCATAAATCTTTCAAAGTGGCAGGATGTGAGAAGTCATTAAAAGGACAGAGGGGAACATTGGCTTTATGTTGATACTTGAAGCGCAAAAGGAACTTTTCCTAAATCGGTCCCAGCTTGAGTATTGTTGCCAATTGTAGGTGTCACACTCAGGGAAAGATGGCAAGGCCTTTGAGAGGATGCAGAAGATATTTACAAGGATACTACCAGAGCTCAAAGATCTGTTCTGGGGAGATACTGTAGAAGTTGGATTATTCTACTTCGAGCAAAGAAAGTCCATTTGAACCTTAGATATTATGTTTTATATTTTCTCATGATATAAAAGGGGAACATTTTGCTCTTTTAGACTATGACAGCCCATTGAATCAATTGCATTTCCCACATTCTCTGCAACCTATCCTTTCTCACATAGCAATATTCTTCTTGATAGTCCTATCCTATTAACATTTGCAGTCATTTCCATTTATCCGTTAACCTGGCAGCAGGTCTTTAGGATGTGAGGAAACTGAAGCACTGGGAGAACATGAAAACTCCACTCAGAGAACACCAGACGTCCGCTGAATCCGTGAGGCAATAGTGCTATTTGCTACACCAATGTGATGTCCACAGTTCCCTCAGGTAATTTGATTTGTGCACCTACACAACACATTACATAATTCATATAAATGCTAAACACAAAATAATCTGCAGATGCTGGGGTCAAAGCAACACTCACAACACGCTGGAGGAACTCAGCAGGTCGGGCAGCATCCGTGGAAACGATCAGTCGACGTTTCGGGCCGGAACCCTTCATCAGGACTGTAGAGGGAAGGGGCAGAGGCCCTATAAAGAAGGTGGGGGGAGGGTGGGAAGGAGAAGGCTGGTAGGTTCCAGGTGAAAAACCAGTAAGGGGAAAGATAAAGGGGTGGGGGGAGGGGATAGACAGGAAAGGTGAAGAAGGAATAGGGGAAAGCACAATGGGTAGTAGAAGGAGGAGGAACCATGAGGGAGGTGATAGGCAGCTGGGGGAGGGGGCAGAGTGAAACTGGGATGGGGGACAGGAGAGGAAGAGAATTACCGGAAGTTGGAGAATTCAATGTTCATATCAAGGGGCTGGAGACTACCCAGACGGTATATGAGGTGTTGCTCCTCCAACCTGAGTTTAGCCTCATAATGGCAGCAGAGGAGGCCATGTATGGACATATCCGAATGGGAATGTGAAGCAGAGTTGGAGTGGGGAGCTACTGGGAGATCCTGTCTGTTGTGGCGGACGGAGTGGAGGTGCTCGACGAGGCGGTCCCCCAATCTGCGTCGGGTTTCACCGACATAGAGGAGGCCACACTGGGAGCACCGGATGCAATAGATGACCCCAACAGACTCACAAGTGAAGTGTTGCCTTACCTGGAGGACTGTTTGGGTGCCTGAGTGGTGGCAAGAGAAGAAGTGTAGGGACAGGTGTAGCACTTACGCTGACAGGGATAAGTGCCGGGTGGGAGATCCGTGGGGAGGGACATGTGGACCAGAGAGTCACAGAGGAAATGATCCCTGCGGGAAGCGGAGAGGCGTAGAGAGGGAAAGATGTGCTTGGTGGAGGGGTCCTGTTGAAGGTGGCGGAAGTTGCGGAGGATAATGTGCTGGATCCGGAGGCTGGTGGGGTGGTTAGTGAGGACAAGGGGAACTCTGTCCCTGTTGTGGTGACGGGAGGATGGGGTGAGGGCCGAAGTGCGGGAAATGGAGGAGATGCGGGTGAGGGCATCATTGATGACGGCAGAAGAGAAACCACGATCCTTAAAGAAAGAGGACATTTGAGAAGTCCTAGAATGGAGACCCTCATGCTGGGAGCAGATGCGGCAGAGACAGAGGAACTGGGAATAGGGAATGGCATTTTTGCATGTGGCGGGGTGGGAAGGGGTATAGTTGAGGTAGTTATGAGAGTCAGTGGGCTTGTAGAAGATGTCAGTGGACAGTCTGTCCCCAGAGATGGAGACCGAGAGATCGAGAAAGGGGAGAGAAGTGTCCGAGATAGACCAAGTGAATTTGAGGGCTGGGTGGAAGTTAGAAGTAAAGTCGATGAAATTGATGAGTTCAGCCTGGGTGCAGGGAGCAGCACCAATGTTGTCGTCTATGTAGCAAAGGAAAAGTTGGGGAGCAGTACCAGAATAGGTTTGGAACTTAGACTGTTCCACATAACCAACAAAGAGGCATGCATAGCTGGGGACCATGCGAGTGCCCATAGCTACACCCTTAGTCTGAAGAAAGTGGGAAGAGCCAAAAGAGAAGTTATTAAGTGTGAGTACCAGTTCCACCAACCAGAGGAGGGTAGTGGTGGTGGGGAACTGGTGAGGTCTATTGTCCAGGAAGTAGCAGAGGGCTTTGAGGCCTTCTTGATGAGGAATGGAAGTGTATAAGGATTGGACATCCATAGTGAAAATGAAGCAGTCAGGACCAGGGAACTGTAAGTTACTGAAGAGGTGGAGGGCATGGTATGTATCCCGGATGTAGGTGGGGAGGTACTGAACTATGGGTGACAAAATGGAGTCCAGGTAGGCAGATACAACTTCCGTGGGGCAGGAGCAGGCAGAAACTATGGGTCTGCAGGGACAGTCAGGCTTGTGGATCTTGGGGAGGAAGTAAAACCGAGCAGTGTGGGGATTATGAGTTTAGTGGCTGAGGATGGAAGGTCTCATATAAATGCTTTAAACAGCACAATGTTCTGTTCCTCAGTTCCTCAAAACCTGTTCTTCAATCTGTTTATTACTTTCTGTTAAGCACTACTCAGTATGCAACAGTCCAAAATCTAACTCTACAGATGAAAGTCTGATGCAGGAATATTATCCCTCATTTTTGCACATTGTCACATAAACTTTCTGGGCTCTTCCGCAGTAAAAAACTAGACTAAAAAATTGTTTTCACAAAGATTCCTTCACAACAGCCAGCTATATAAATCTCGGAAAATCAAACAGAAACAGCAGAGTTTCAAAGTTACTGAAGCTGTCTGAAGAGCTTGTACCAAATCCCACTCCCTGCTGTTTTAAATGAGGTGTAAATGCATAAAATAAATAAGTTGACAGCTACTTTTTTAAAAGAATCGGCTGTAATATTTAATAAAAATATATTATTCACTGACATATTAACCAATTATATTTCCTATTTTTAATGTAAGAGTGACATCAGATGTCTGTTGATGGTGTGTACAATATTCATAATTCAATTGTGCTGTTAAAAAGAGGTTTAAGTGGCTTAAATTTTAAGTTCAAATCAACCTTTTTAACTGAATGAAATATTTGCCATAATAATGAAATAAATAAATGATGCATTTGAGTTTCAACTAAACCAAGGAATCATCTTTTGATTGGTATTCTGGCAGAGTGATCTTTAGAGAAGATTATTTTATGGTTATGGATTCAAGTTCCACTCCTGAGACATGAACAAAATGTTGCCTCAATGATGTGGCATTAGTGTAGGTTTAATTTTCCAAGTGAGGTGAAAGACCAAGGTTCTGCTTGTCCCCTCAAGAGAATTAAATGTTCTCATGATACTCTTCAAAAATAGCACAGGAGTGGGATAGGGTGGCATTTTCAGTCAATATTTGTCCTTCAACTATTCTCAATTAAACCTGATTAACAGCCCACTGTAAGATCATAAGACATAGGAACAGAATTAGGCCATTTGGCCCATTGCATCTGCTCCACCATTCCATCAAGGGTGACTTATTATCCTTCTTATCCCCATCCTCCTGCCTTCTCCCTGTAACCTTAGATACTCCTTCTCATCAAGAACCTATCGACCTCCACTTTATATATACCCAATGACTTGGCTTCCACAGATGTCCATGGCAATGAATTCCACAATTTCCCTGCCCGCTAACTAAAGAAATTCCTCCTCACCTCTGTTCTAAAGGGACATCCTTTCATTCTCAGGCTGTGCTCTTTGGTCCTAGACTCCCCCACGATAGGAAACATCCTCTTCATGTCCACTCTATCTAGGTCTTTAAATATTCAATAGGTTTCAATGAGATTCCCCCTCATTCTTCTAAACTCCAGCGAGTCCAGTCACAGAGCTATCAAATGCTCCTCATGCATGGTAAATGGTAGGACATTGAAGAATGCAGTAGAACAGAGGGATCTAGGAATAATGGTGCAAAGTTCTCTGAAGGTGGAATCTCATGTGGATAGGGTGGTGAAGAAAGCTTTTGGTATGCTGGCCTTTATAAATCAGAGCATTGAGTAAGGAGTTGGGATGTAATGTTGAAATTGTATAAGGCATTTGGAGTATTGTATACAGTTCTGGTCACCAAATTATAGGAAAGATGTCAATAAAATTGAGAGAGTACAGAGGAGATTTACTAAAATGTTGCCTGGGTTTCATCTCCTAAGTTACAAAGAAAGGTTGAACAAGTTAGGTCTTTATCCTTTGGAGCATAGAAGGTTGAGGGGGGACTTGATAGAGGTATTTAAAATTATGAGGGGGATTGATAGAGTTGACGTGGATAGGCTTTTTCCATTGAGAGTGGGGGAGATTCAAACAAGAGGACATGAGTTAAGAGTTAAAGGGCAAAAGTTTAAGGGTAACATGAGGGGAAACTTCTTTACTCAGAGAGTGGTAGCTGTGTGGAACGAGCTTCCAGCAGAAGTGGTTGAGGCAGGTTCGATGTTGTCATTTAAAGTTAAATTGGATAGATATATGGACAGGAAAGGAATGGAGGGTTATAGGCTGAGTGCAGGTCGTTGGGACTAAGTGAGAGTAAGAGTTTGGCACCGACTAGAAGGGCTGAGATGGCCTGTTTCCATGCTGTAATTGTTAAATGGTTATATGTTATATGATTATTCACCCTTCAGTCCCAGGATCATTCTCGTGAACCTCCTCTGAACCCTCTCCAATGCCAGCACATCCTTTCTTAGATAAGAGGCTCAAAGCTGCTCACCATACACCAAGTGCAGACTGAACAATGTCTTACGAGGGTGATATATTTGCTATTATGACTAACTCTTTTGAACTTGTGTCCACCTGCTTCAAAAAGGTACTATTTGTGCCAGTGCCTAAGAGGACCACAATCTGTGCAGATTGGTGATAATATCTCCTCCTTGCTGACAATCAACACTGACTCACCTCAGGAATGTGTGCTTAGCCCATTGCTCTACTCCCCCTATACCCATGACTGTGTGGCCTAGGCATAGCTCAAATACCATTTATAGATATGCTGATGATACAATCATTGTTGGTAGAATCTCAGATGGAGCTGAGAGGGCGTACAGGAGCAAGATATGCCAACTAGTGGAGTGGTGTCACAGCAACAACCTGGCATTCAACGTCAGTAAGATGAAAGAGCTAATTGTGGACTTCAGGAAGGGTAAGATGAAGGAACACATACCAATCCTCACAGAGGGATCAGAAGTGGAGAGAGTGAGCAGCTTCAAGTTCCTGGAAGTCAAGATCACCGAGGACCTAACCTGGTCCCAACATATTGATGCAGTCATAAAGAAGGCAAGACAGCGACTATACTTCATTAGGAGTTTGAAGAGATTTAGTATGTCAACAAATACATTCAAAAACATATATAGATGTACCATGGAGAGCATTCTGACAGGCTGCATTACAGTCTGGTATGTGGGGTGGGACTACTGCACAGGACCGAAAGAAGCTACAGAAAGTTGTAAAATTAGTCAGCTCCATCATGGGTACTAGCCTCCATAGTACCCAATTGATCTTCAAGGAGTGATGCCTCAGAAAGGTGGTGCCCATTATTAAGGACCCCCACCACCCAGGACATGACCCCTTCTCATTGTTACCATCAGGAAGGGGGTATAGAAGTCTGAAGGCACACACTCAGTTATTCAGGAACAGCTTCTTCCCCTCTGCCATATGATTCCTAAATGGACATTGAACCCATGAACACGACCTGACTACATTTTTTCTTTTAGTTTATATATATAATTTCTGTTTTGCACTTACTTTAATCTATTCAATATACATATGTGTGTGTGTGTGTGTGTGTGTGTGTGTGTGTGTGTGTGTGTGTGTGTGTGTATGTGTGTGTGTGTGTGTGTGTGTGTGTGTGTGTGTGTGTATATGGAGACATGCTGCCCTTTCATCCCCCGTCTCTTCAGCTGTTTGTTCTTTGTCTCTGATCCTGGAGACGTGCATTTCTCAGCTCCTTTGTCTCTTCCTCTCTCTTCCTTCTGTGCTTGTTTTTGTCATTCTGGAGATGTGCAGCCATTTCATCCCCTGTCTCTTCATCTCTTCTGCTGTTTGTTGTTTGTCTCTGATCCTGAAGACGTTCATTTCTCAGCTCCTTTGTCTCTTTGTCTCTCCTCCTTCTATGCCAGTTGTTGTCATTTTGGAGATGTGCATGCCTCTCCTCCTCTGTCTCTTCTTCTCTCATCTTTTTTGTCCTGACTCTTTGATCCTGGAGTCGAGTGGCCCTGGCCTCATCTGATTCTTGTTCTCTCCCTCTCCTTGCCGCTTCCCGACGACGTTTGGCGTCACCTCTTGACCATAATGTCCCCCTTCTCTTTCCACACAGCATAATTAGGCCGACCATATTTTTTTTACCCTAACGCTGGATAGAAGATACGAAGCAGTAACACCAAAGCCTTCAGGATGCTGATTATTCTTGATGATGTGGTTGGCACTCTCCTGAATGGACGTGATATAGTCACCTCTGTCCTTTGACTGCAGCAAAAGGTTTGATGAGTGTCTCGAAGTACGTCATTGCAATAAGATTTAATTATCTCTTATTGATGGGTCTCAGTTTGATCTGTCTCAACCCTGCACATGCTGATGGAGATTAGCAGAATGTGACCACTCGAAATCGAGCTGTTCTGCCCTTTTGCTCCAGTTGGTGTTGCTTCCGTGAGCATCATGAGTCGCTTCTGAGGCTGTCCGTGCGCATGCGTCGTGGTGTCACGTTGCAGTTTCCATCATGGCTGACATCGGCTCTCGGGTGAAAGCGGGGTTGCTGATTTTGGCGAGTGAGCAATCTTATACGAATATATAACCCTGAACTTTGCCTGCATTCTGTAAGTTAGTGCATTTTAAGTCGATTTAACCAAAAGTAGTGCCGCTGTAATACACCGTTTGCGCTAATTGGAGGTCACAAACAGACAAACAGACAAACAGAGCATGAGAGTTTTAGTAGTATATAGAGATATATATATAGTAGTATAGAGATATATATATATTTACTGAAATTTAATTATTTTCTATATTATCATGTATTGCATTGAACCGTTGCTGCAAAGTTAACAAGCATCACGACACATGCAGGTGATAATAAACCTGATTCTGATTCTGATTCATTTCCAACGTGTGTCATTTACTATAAAATTTTGCAAAAGAAATGAAAGAAGGTAGATAAGTAAAAAGTTCTAATCTTTTTTTCACCAATGTAAACAGCCATAGCTTTACAATAGTGAATCCATCCTGACTAAAAAAAATTTGAAAAATCCTTCTTTGAAACTGTAATGATACTTCTAGCTATTCTCTGCTTATCGGGTAAATTGGGGGCCAACAGCAATGTCCTACAGTGATTCGCAGTGACAGAAAACAAAGAAGAAAACATTAGGTTTTAGGAAGAAAAAATACAAGTTACCATTTCGAGCCATTGAACTTTCAGGCATCCACATTTCTCCACGGATGCTGCCTGACCTGTTAAGTATCTGCTGCATTTTCTGTTTTCAGTTTATATTTTCCAGTTTTTATTATTGTTCGTATTATTTTTATTATTATATATTAACTGCAGATTTTTGTGCAGTTTTTCTTTGCATTAGGATCAGTGAGAACTTTGAAGTAAGAGAAAGATGTGCAAGGTAGAGGGGTTGAAGAAGGATACTGGAGAAATCCGCTATGTCTGAAGGTGAAGCCATTAAACAGAATGAGTTCTTACCTGTCTCTGCTTGATCCCCATTAACAGACGCCCCTTCCTTTGCCTCTTCAGTAGCTCCATTTTGACCTTTCTCTTCCTTGACTGCGTCAGCTGCTCCTGAGTCTCCAGCATTCGCACTGGTCTCGTCAGGCCCGTCCGCAGGAGCTTCCTCCTCGCAATCCCTTGTGCCATCTGCTTTCTGCTCGGAATCTTCCTTCTCTCCACCCTTGAGCTTCTTCCTGGTCATGTGGCCGCGGAAGCTAGCCTGGATCTTTGCAGCGGCTGCATTAGCCTCTTCGTCATCCAAGGGGATGTCGAGGATATCTTCCTCCTCATGCTTCACGCAGGTCTCTTCCTTATCACCCTTCATTAAACGAGAAAAAGAGAGGGATGGAAACAAGCTTTTAAAACAGTTATCACAGCAAAAAAAAAAGCTGTTTTCAAGAAAGGCTTTTACTTATCTGTAGGCAAACTTGTCAGAAATTGAAGATAAAAATGCAAATATTAAACATCTTTGGTTTGTAGATTACTGCAAAATCCAATTGGATTTAGCAGACAGGTGGGTGTTAAGCAGCAGACTGCAAAACAGATCTAATGGCACAAATCACTATTGTACCATAGTATTGTATGTGGGTGGCGGATTTGTTCCTTGCTCTTTCCCAACCTGAGTTTCCAGTCTTCCTTCCCCACCCACCTCCTCCCCTACTTTGTCCAAGTCAGCAGATGATATTCACAGATGCTACAAATGTCTTGGCCAATCCCTAAAGCAGCATGAGCAAGTGGACCTGATTCAAACACAACACTTTGACTTACACACTGATTTCAGCTCCCTGTACAGGCGCTTCAAAGTTTAGTGCGCTGGCCATTAAAAGGAACACAAATCAATAGGCAGTCCAAGGGAACTTGCATCATAGGCTTGGAATTGGAAAATCAGCCCAAGTTCCCATTCCATACTTATTCAAATGACCTTTCTGGAAAGAGAGCATTGGCTGAGCACATGAGCTAACTTATCAGAGAATCTGTTTATAATTGATAAGTTTGATAGTGTTAGTAGCTTATTTATAGATAAATTAATAACTCCCAAGTTGAAACACTAGAAGCGCACGCATATCATCTGGAGAGGAAAGAACAATTGAGGCAAGGTAAAGTATTTAAAATTTATGTCTGAAACCATGGGAATTGCTGGAAACAAAAATATATTCATTGGCTATACTGAAACGAATAGTCTTTTAACAATTTTAGAGAGCAGTAGAAGTTAATCACATTACTGTGGGTCCAAATTCTCAGCCCAATTAAGAATAATCTTCTTCCTTCCATTACGGGGGTCAGGGGGTATGGAGGGAAGGCTGGGGCGGTGTTCTGAGTTGGATGATCAGCCATGATCATAATAAATGGTGGTGCAGGCTCGAAGGGCCGAATGGCCTACTCCTGCACCTATTTTCTATGTATGTTTCTATGTATTATGGTTGTAGGGTTTTCAACAATCCTGTGGTTTCATAAACACCACAAATAAAATTATCCCTACATTCCAATTTAATTAAGACTGAATTTAAATATCAAATAATGTCATGGTAACGCTCTAACATCTCTGTGTATCATTTGTTCATTATTAGTTCGTAATGTAACCAATTTCCCATTAATCCCCCAGCACAGCAGTACATTTAAATACCTGTATCTTCAATGAACTGTCTTAATGCATTCTAATCACTCGCTATCTTGAAGTTCCATCTCAATTATTATTCAAATGAGAGAATCCCAAGTATACATAGGACCGGTAACTGGAACTCAACTGACAGTTGAGGAGCTGCCTTAAATCCCCACCTGGGAAGGACACTGCTGCTTTACAACTAGCACTGAATTCAGCATTGGACACTGGTGTGTTCGATGGTGATTCAGCACTGGTGAGCACAGCTCTCAAATCGCCTATTGGGACAAGCGTCTTACCTTTGTCTAATTGTTTTATTAATTAATTCACTGGGCCAGAAAAAACAGCATTTATGTCACACCCTCATTGCTCCTTTGGCCATTACAGAGGACAGTGTTGGAGCTGGAGTCACATGTTTTTAGGTAAAGATTCAAACTTAAGGATTAGTGAACCAAATGGCTTTTTTTCAATCCAGTAATTTACTTTTGCTAAAAGTAATATTTTTATTCTAGTCTGTTTTAAATATTTGAATTTAAATTTCACAGCTGCCATCGAAGGGTTTCAAATTAATTTCTCTGACTCATCAGTCCAGACTTCCTTGTACGAACTTGGTAATTTAGCAAGTGCACTAAAGTACTCCAACAAAGGTACATTTAAGCAATCATAATCCAGCTCCTGAATCATTGACACATATAAAGAATTCAACACCGTTGGTAACAAGATGTTGATTCTTAGCAAAGCAACGAAAGTGACTGGAACTGGGAACTACAGGAATCACCGAAGTGTGAACAATTCATTGATGTAGGACTGTGGGCTTGAGTAATGTGGAAATCCTCCAAGAAGAACACAACCTTGTCATGGTTTGGAGACTTGCAGGCCTCAATGAGCCAGAGAACTATGGTGGCTCTATTATTTGGCTCTTGGTGGGGTGAGCCATGCTAAACTGATCAAAAGATAGAGGCCAGACTAAGAGTGGTCCACCAGTCCTCCAGGTTCAGGGATTCAACTCAAGGCTAACAACCCTGACTGGTAAAAAAAAATAGTAACAGTACTATCAATGAAGAATCCTTCTACATCTGATTGGCCAAGGAAAAAAAGAGATGAAGGATTTTCATTGCTGTCCTAAATGCCAGCAGCATATCAGACAAGAATATAATGCAGAAATGTTTAAAATAAGAAATTTTCTCTACACTGAGTCCATGCTGCACTAGACTTGGAATTGTTGAGGAAGGAAGGGCAAAGGAGAGGTTCTCTTTATCACTGAGTTCCTCTACAAAGAGTCTTCATAAGCACAGTAAGATGATGATATTGTACCCATAGAATTCAAAATGCAGATCAGCAAATTCAATAAAAATGAAATAAAATGAAAATTATATTCTGTCACTTATGAAGGATTTATAAATATTCCCTTATTAAGTATTGATAACTGGAGATCTTATGAGTTAAATATTATGTTTTGTAACTCCAAAACAAAAACTAATTGGAAGGAAACGCAGAGCTGGGATAACTCAAGTAGGTACTTAGCTTCACTTTTAGCGAGATGCGTACGTATGACGTGGTGGCGCAATGACACATTCCATGCACGTACTTTTACATATAACCCATAATTAATTATTTAAACAAAGAATGCTTAATCAAATAATATACTTACAATATTATTCAAATATTACTGAAATATTAAATACACAACACTCCTCCCTGCTTAGCTATAAACTCCAACTCAATATAGAATGCATCTCTACTTAGACACACACACACACACACACACACACACACACACACACACACACACACACACACATATATACAATTCCAAGTCTAGTGCAGCATGGACTCAGTGTAGAGAAAATATATATATATGTGTGTGTGAAACAATCTCAGGTTTGGGGCCTCCTCCATGGTGGTTGTAGGAGTTGACTCTGGGACTGCAGGAAGCGGTTCTGACAGCTCTGGACATCTTTCTTCTCTGACAACTGACTCTGCTGTCCTCAACTGATCAATGCATCATCCCCAAATGATATCAGATGCAAGCTCCACTGTGTAGGAGAGAGGTCCAGTTCTGTCCTTAATCTTTCCGAGTACCTACTTTGGATCACCTCTGTAGTCTTTCACCAGGACTGCTCGTCCAGGAGTGAAACATCGAACATCCTTGTTTGAGGAGCCTTCAGTTTGTCTCAGCTGTTCACCCTGCATGTGCCCACGTGGCCGAGTGGTTAAGGCTTTCAACTAGCGACCTGAAGTTCATGAGTTTGAGCCCCAGCCAAGGCAATGTGTTGTGTCCTTGAGCAAGGCACTTAACCACACAGTGCTCTGCGACGACACCGGTGTCAAGCTGTATCAGCCCTTGCCCTTCCCTTGGACAATATTGGTGTCATGGAGAGGGGAGACTTGCAGCATGGGCAACTGCCGGTCTTCCATACACCCTTGCCCAGGCCTGCGCCCTGGAGAGTGAAGACTTTCCAGGCACAGATCCACGGTCTCACAAGACTAACAGATGCCTTATTATTATCACACTGCATATTCCTTCTGAGATTGGGTTTGAAGAGATCCAGTGTGACCACAATGATGACCCAGGACAGCATAGCTAATGAATTGTTGGTTGTGGAGTGTGCTCCATTGTGAGATGCAAAGAGGAAATTGGTGCGATTCAGTGACAGTGCAGTGTGTTCTGCTGGCATTGCTCGCAGGGCATTCATTAAACACTGGACAAACCTTCTCGCCAAGTTATTTGTAGATGGGTAGTACGGTGCAGATCTAATATGTCTTATTCCATTCATTTTCAGGAATGACTGAAACGGTTCCCCCACACACTGTGGTCATTGTCACTGACTAAGTGTTCTGGACACCAGTCCTTGCAAGGAGGCTTCTCAATACATCAGCAGTGCCAGGCGGCAGCAATGGTTATTGATAACACCTCTGGCCACTTAGTAGCTGCATCTGCTCCTACCAAGATACTTGTGCCATGAATGGTCTGGCAAAATCTACATGAATCATTCCCAGGGATTCAGAAGCACTGCTCTTGGCATCTACTGGACGTGTTGGCATTCCAAACAGTGCATGACAAGCTGCTCGATCTGCTGATCAATCCCAGGCCACCAGACAAAGCTTCAAGCCAATGCTTTCATTTCAACCATGCTTAGATGACTGGCATGTAGCTCCTCTAACACTTCAGCTCTCAGCTTGGATGGTACAACAACTCTCAATCCCCACACGAGGCAACCTCCGTCAAGGGCAAGTTCATCCTGGTGCTGATAAAAAGTGGGGGAACTGCGATTTCTGCTTCACATTTTGGATTGCCATATAGACCTGAAAAAGTGTGGGGTCTTTTCTGCTTTCCTTTTGGATCATCTGTACTGCATTAGGGAGACTTTCGATTTGCATGAGGAAGCATAAGTCAAGAGGAGTGTCCTCTTTTTGTAAACTTTTCAGGTTTTCAGGCATTTCGTCTTCAAAGGGTAAATGGGACAATCCATCAGCATTTCCATGATCTGTTGTCCCGAGGAAGATGGCAACAGTGAACAACGCGGCCAAAGGCAACGTTCTCAGACATTTCACGAAACTACTTCTCTTACTACTTTTTTCAAATATGCTTCTGCTACTACTGGAACCTGTGATTTACATTTTGATGATTCTTTTTGGGCCAATTGACCGATCTGGCACTTTGCTGTCTCCAAGGGAGATTGGGGAGGTTTCGAGCTGAGTGTGCGGCCTGGAGGCCAAGAAGCTCAGAGAGGGGGCGTGAGCCATGACCAACTCTATTTCTCGCTGATCTCGCCAATTAAAGAATCGAACAAGATTGAAATCAGCAAGGACGAGAGCAGAAGGTAAGCAGGTGTTCAGCACTGCCTGCCTGCATGTGACCAGTCTCTCTCACCCTCTCGTTCGCTGTTGCTGGAGGATGATGCTAGTGCCTTGGGTTATGGGCAAGGCTTAATCGACACGGTTTGAGGACTCTGTAGTTCATGTCATATGTGTTTCTGGTTTCTGGTTTCTCCTTTTTTATTGCTATTTTATGTGATTTTGATTGGGGCAGACAGCCTGCAGTCAACGAACAACACATTGTTAAATTAAACTGAACTGAACTGAACTGAACTAGACTGTTTCAATGACTCTGTGGTTTGATGATTTATATTGTGTGTTTTTTGCTCATTTTTTTGCTGTTTGCGTGATTTCTTCTGCTTTTTGCGTGTTGGGTATTTGATGTTTTCTTTGAACGGGTTCCATTGTGTTTCCTCATTTCATAGCTGTCTGTGGGAAGACAAATCCCAGGGTTGTATACATACAATCTCCAATAATAAATGTACTTTGAATCCAAATTCTATTGAGATTCAGTCTTAGGCAGGCTAAAGGTCAATCTACCTATCACCTGCCTAAACAGAGCTAAATTCCATATACCATGTAGATTTAGCTCAGAAATAATAGCTATTTAACACATGACAAGAATAGGGTTTTCCTTACCTTGGGGTGAGCTCTTCATTGCTTACACATTATTCTGTGATGTCTTAATTTTAGAAAGTGATACAACTGAATACAACTGAGCTTCCAGGTTAGAACAGAGAGATTCAGGATTAGCTGACTAATACAGAGAGCACAGCTGAGTTAGGGACAATCATCAGATATGAAGGATAGCACTATAGGGTCAGAGACTGAAACAGGAAGATGATGTTGAAGAGTTATTGGGTGGATTTGTGTGTGTCTCGTAGTGCTCCCACTGACACACCCTATCTTCTTTGTAGTGCTGAGTTTCTTGTCCTGAAGTAAAGGCATTACAGAAGTAAATCTGTGTAGGTCCATGTCAATACTTAACCTACACACAATATTCTCTCAACCCTTCTCATCAATGCTACTTGCATATATTTTACTTCCTTTCTCCATTCTCTGTTTATCTCTTTCCCTTCCATACTGTTCACTTTCACTGATCTTTGAGGCAGTGAGTTCTATGTTATGACTATTTCCTGGGTAAAGTAGTTTCTCCTGAGCTCCCTATTCTAGTTATAAGTGGTTATCATATATTTCATCAAGGTGTACAAGATTATAACAGATATAGATTGAGTGGATAGCCAGAGACTTTTCCCCAGGGAGGAAATCGCTAATACTAGGTGACATAATCTTTAGGTGATTAGAGGAAAGTATAGGTGGGATGTCAGAGGTAAATTTTTTACACAGAGAGTGGTGAGTGCATGGAATACCCTGCCGGGGATGGTGGTAGAGCAGGTACTTTAGGGCATTTGAGAGACTCTTAAATCGACGCATGCAGTAGATGATATGAAAATGAAGGGCTACGTAGAAGTGTAAGGATAGATTGATTTAAGAGTGGGTTAAAAGATCGACACAACATCGTGGGCTGAAAAGCCTGTACTGTGCTGTAGTGTCTCCTGCAGCTGATATGCTTTTTCTTTTAAATTAGCAGCATTTTTAAACTTTATGCAAGTACATTTTTTTCATTTACACACAATGCCAGTACCTCAATAAATCTGGGATCATTATATTCTGTGAATGCTCAATTTAACACTGCATTATGCAAATCATCGTTTGCTTCCCAGACACCTGTCACAATGCTTTTATATTTTAAAGAATCTTAAATTCCAAATTGGCAAAATGTTTAAGAGCTATACCTGGGAGCACTGTATCTATCACACTACTGCCATGATAAATGAAGACTTAATCCCAAATTAAGGTACCACAATGTTTATGCTTTCATTTTGGTGCGTTGGAGTACTGGTATTGGTTTATAATTATCACAGGTACTAATATACGGCAGAAATCATTCAGATCAAATCGTTACACAGTCGAAAATAAGGTAAAATAATAACAAGGCAGAATAAAGTGTACAAGCTGCTGATAAAGTGCAGTGCAGGTAAATGATAATGTGCAAGATCATAGTAAAGTAGATTGTGAGGCCAAGAGTCCATCTTATAAGACTAGACGTCCACTCATGAGTCTGATAACAGTGGGTAGAGGCAGTCCTTGAGCCTGGTGATACATGCTTTCAGGTTTTTGTATCTTCTGCTTGATGGGAGAGGAGAGAAGGGATGATGTCTGGAGTGTGTGAGGACTTTGATTAAGCTGTTCGTTTTACTGAGGCAGTGAGAAGTATAGACAGAATCCATAGAGGGGAGGTGGTTCCTTGATGTGCTGAGCTATGTCCACAGCAGTTTCTTCTCTGCAGTAACGCATGATCGCATCGTAGGCTAATTGAGAGAGTCCTGCAATGCAGCCCAACTATGCCGTTATCAGACAAGTTGTTAACATGGCAGGGGCCAACAAAGATAAAGCCAGAAGGAACACCTAGAAGAAGAAGAGTAGCCTGAATAGATTGTGGAAGAATATTGGCTGCAAGAATCTTTCAGTTATTTCTGAAGAAACAAACGGTTCCAATTGGGAAATATGTTCAGATTGATTGGAGTGGGTGGGGTCATCCTCCTCTGGACCTGCTGGAGAAAGAGAACACTGAGATGCACCGAAATGGTTTTGCATTCATTGCCTTGAATGGAAACACTGATGTTGCAAAATGTTTCAGTGGGTATTTTGTAAATGACAAATAAGTGGACGATTACGAATGTGGTGAAACTCTGATGCTGATATACATATTGTTATCTCTTACTAGGAGTGTAGGCACTGTTCCCTCTAACCTGCACAGTAACTGAAATGCTCCCATACCCATAGCCTTTGTTGTTGTGCAGCTGGAATTTCCTTTTATATAATGTTAATATAAAGTGGCATGCAATTTTCAGGCCGTGTAAAAATTTCCTGCTCAAGAGCAATGGTTGGTCTGCACAGCTGTAAAAAAAAATAAATTAGAGGGAACATTGATTACATGTACTCTTTGACTTTCCTCTTAAAAAAAGAATTCAATAAGTATACCTGTATTGATATCTTGCTGAAATTATACAGACTCAGTGAGACTACAGCTGCAATATTATGGACAGATCTCATTTCCCTATCTAATGAAGGCTATACTTACAATTGAGTCCAATCAAGATTCACCAGATTGATTCCTGGAATAAGGGAGAGGCCTTTGAGAGTAAACAGACTGGGCACCATGGTAGCATGGCGGCTAGCATTACTCTATTACAGCTCAGGGCATTCCGGAGTTCAAAGTTCAATTCCAGCATCATCTGTAAGGAGTTTGTACGTTCTTCCACGTGAACTGTGTGGGTTTCCTCCGGGTGCTCCGGTTTCCTCCCATAGTCCAAAAATGTATTGGTTAATTGGTAGGTTAATTGGTCATTGTAAATTGTCCAGTGATTAGACTAAGATTAAATAGGTGGGTTGCTGGGCAGCGCGACTCATTGGGCCAAAAGAGCCCATTCCAGGCTGTAAATAAATAAATAAATAAATACCCCATGCCATTTAGATGAATGAGCAATGTTCTGCTTGAAACATATAATCTTCTAATAGGGTTTAATAAGTAGATTTAGAACTGAAGTTTCACTTGGCTAAGGTGTCTGGAACCAGGTGTCACTCTACATAAGGGCTGTCCATTGAGAACAGAGCTGAGAAAAAAAAATCTTTATCTTGAGTGCAGTATACCTTTGGAATTCTTTCTTCAAAATGGCTACCACTTCTGTTTCAGAGTATATTCAAAAGAGAGCATGATATTATAGGCATCCGTTAGTCTCATGAGACCATGGATTTGCACCTTGAAAGGTTTCCAGGAAGCAGGCCTGGGCAAGGTTGTATGGAAGACTGGCAGTTGCCCATGATGCAAGTCTCCCCTCTCCACTCCACTGATGTTGTCCAAGGGGAGGGCATTAGGACCCATACAGCTTGGCACTGGTGTCATCGCAGAGCAATGTGTGGTTAAGTGCCTTGCTCAAGGACACAACACGCTGCCTCAGCCAAGGCTCAAACTAGCCACCTTCAGATCACTAGACCAACGCCTTAAGCACTTGGCCACGCGCATGATAGGTTTTTAGATATTAAGGGAATCATGGAATAAGGAATTAGTGCAGGAAAGTGACACTGAGGTAAAAGATCTTTGTGAACAGCAGAGTAAATGTGAGGGGCCATATTGCTTTCTCCTGCTTCTATTTCTTATATTCTAATGTTTACGACTCCCTTGTACTGAAGCCATGAAATAACTGAAAAGGTTCAGATGGCTGGATGGCTTAGTGATATGTATACAAACTATAATACATGGTCCATCTGGCTACATTAGATTCCTTCAGTGAAGGCTGGCAATGCAAAGCAAAGCCTGCTGCTTAAAGGGGACTCGTGATATGTTCTTCATTGAATTATGTGGATCTAAGTGCCATAGTAGTCTGTATTAATGGATATTTATAGTGGATTATTCTGATAGTACTAGATATGTCTGTGCTGAACATGGAATTTCCATGTGTGCTCCCTTCGGGGAGTCGTAAAGTCAGAGTCGTGGAGCATGGAAACAGGCCATCAACCCCCAGCTTCCATGCTGGCTGTGTTGCCCAACAAGCTAGTCCCACATGACTGCATTTGACCCGTAGCCTTCTAAACCTCTCCCCTTCATACGGGTATTTAGATTGCTTTTAAATGTTGCTAATGTGCCCCCCCACCCCGCCTCCACTATTTCTGGCAGCATTGTAGCATTTAAACCCCTCCTTCTCCTTTTCTGCCCCACTTCCGTCAAAAGGATACTATAACCCCCATTTTTCATCATTTCTTTACAGACCTTCTATCTGAAAAGATTGTTGTTTCTTTTTATTCCACAAGAAAATGTGTTATTAAGAGGCATATGTTTGATAATTCAAAATACACAAGATAAAATATTCTCATCAACAGCATAATAAAGTAAAATGAGCATAGACATCTCTATTATAACTGCAATTGAAAAATAATAACCTTTCCTTCTGCATACTTGCTAACTGTGACTAATTGGCTCCTTGAAACAAGCACCATTTGCACACACACGCTCACACATTTCAAACTCAGACAGTAGGAAGTCAGCTTAACAAGGTTTTCCCTTGAGAGGTAGCTGCAGTTGATAATAACCTAGTTTTATTTTCTGATAGGAATGCAATTTTTAGCACAACCACCCCATTTTTAATCATTCAATTTCCTTTCCAGTTTTTCTTTAGATTTATCACTTTTGCTGGATTGGCAATTTCACACTGGCCTTTCTGTAATAAGGACACTTGAAGATCTCTGCTGCCCGGTGCAGTTATTTAAGCTCCACATGCCAGCTGGACATTGGAGAACAACAGGCAAATATAGACCTCCTCTTTATCCTCAGTAATCATCAAACACATTTCCAGCAAACCACCATATACAGCACAGAGAGGAGCAGATACTGGCTGATTTTAACATTCCCCAGTTGAGGAACACTGACGAATACTTGGAAACCAAGAATAAATTGCATTTACATACCCTCAAATCTTTAATCTGACAAAACACCCTAAAGGAATGAACTTCTGATCCCAATATTAAACTCTGCCGAATATTGATATTATACTTTCAAGTGAAATTCTATGCTTTACAGATTAGCTTTGTTTGTAACATGCTTATTGAGTCATTGATATAGTCAGTGAAATGACCAACAGCATGTTTCCGCCACCGACATAGCATGCTCACAACTTACTAACCCTAACCTATACGACTTTTGGAAAGTGGGAGGAAATGAGAGCACCCAGGGGAAATCCATGCGGCCATGGAGAGAACGTACAATCTCTTTACAGACAGTGGCGCGAATTGAACACCGATCTTCTGGGTGTCGGTGCTGAAAAGCATTGTGCTACCACGACCTACCCTGCCACAGTTGTGCTTTCTTGATTTTATGCTTTCATTCCTTCTTCTAATGACCGGATCATAACTCAAACTAAATGCACATCATCCAATGTCCCTTGCGTTCTCAAATGCATCAATCAAAATCATCTCCCTAGTCTCAATCATTTTTCAACATTCTGCCTTAATTCTAGGTGGTTCATCCTTAGACCCACTGCTATTCACCCCTTCACAGCACCGAGCCACCACCCCAAATTCCTTTCAGCATTATCAGTGGTCGTGCACTGAATTGTATGGGTCCTTTGCTTGAGAATTCTCCCCCCAAAATATCTTCTATTCTATTCCTTTTTGCTTCAGAAAAAAACATGTATCTTAATACACATTGTCTAGTGAAAAATAATATTAATCTCTGTCCCAGAAACAATGTCCATAAAGAGATGATAAGTGTAAAGTTTATTTACATTCTTTTGGTTAAAATGCAACAGAGATGGGTATGGAGCTTTAAATATTGCAGACTTCCTCTGGGAATAGCTCCATCCAGATGCATCTAAAATCTTATGATTTTGAATTTATGAAGAAAATCTTGAACTTATGCCAAGAATGCACCATTAACTTTAATATTAATCACTCGTTATCCCTCTTTATTAAAGGAATACTCTCAAACTTCTTAAAACATTCATTTCACAAAAATTTTCCTGAACTTTTCTGATGCCTCCTCTTTGGCTTCATGTCAAGCCTAGTTAAAAAGTGCTCCGCGATATACCCTAGGAAGTTTTACCAAGTTATAGGTGATATATAAATCAAAGATGTTGCTGTTCCTTTGACTTTGATTTTCTCTGTTTTTTGAAGTGTTCTTGGCAGGATATAAGAAGGGAAATCTAAGAAATTAGCATTCCACAATCAGTATTACAGGCAATAGGGAGGTATTGAGTTACATTTAATGAGCTTGCCTTTTTACCAATGAATTAACCAATTAACCAATTTCCCCCTGGGATCAATAAAGTATGACTATGACTATCGTCCAGCATTCGCAGAAATCCAGAGATCTCTGTATTGTAGGGAGATCATAGCACAACAAAAACTATTAAGTGTCAACTTTGGTTCAGTAAGCAGCATTTCTCCTCTGAGCTAGAAATTCATAGATTCAATCATATTTCAAATGAACGCACAATATCTGGCATAACTCTTCAGTGCAGTACATAAGGAGTGTTATGCTGATGGATGTTTGGTAAGACAAAAGATGGAATGCCCTAATATAATTCCGGGGGGGGGGGGGGGCATTAAAGGCCCCATGGTACTCCTGAGGAAGGAGGAGTCGAGCAATATCTTGTTGCCTGTCTGATATTATGCCACAATCAACATTATAAAAACAAATCATCTGATCATTAATCCATTGATATTAGATTAGATTAGATTATGAGGACACTCAGTCCTCGTTTATTGTCATTTAGAAACGCATGCATTAAAAATGATACAACGTTCTTCCAGAATGATATCACAGGAAAACACAGGACAAACCAAGACTAAAACTGACAAAACCACATAGTTACAACTGTGCAAAGCAATACCATAATTTGATAAAGAGCAGACCATGGGCACGGTAAAAAAAAGTCTCAAAGTCCCGATAGACTCATCATCTCACACAGGCGGCAGAAGGGAGGAACTTTCCCTGCCATGAACCTCCAAGCACCGCCAACTCGCCGATGCAGCACCATTGGAAGCACCCGACCGCAGTGGACCCTGAGTCCGTCCGAAAACTTCGAGCCTCCAACCAGCCCCTCCGACACAGCCTCTCCAAGCACCATCCTCTGCCAAGCACTTCGACCCTGCCCCAGCCGCCGAGCAACAAGCAAAGCCAAGGACTCAGGGCCTTCTCCTCTGGAGATTCTGGACCACACAGTAGCAGCAGCAGCGAAGCAGGCATTTCAGAAGTTTCACCAGATGTTCCTCCGTGCTCTCACATCCATCTCCATCAAATCAGGATTGTGCACGGCACCCTACTTGACAAATAACAGACATCACCACCGGAGTGGCTGCTGCGAGCTGCGTCATGCGGCCATCTTCTCCTCCCTCCTCTCCTCCTTTTAGTGGGAGCCTGATCACCACATTGAAAATAAGTAAATCATTCTTTTCAAGAGGGATAAACCAGTTTGCTGTACTTAAATACTAGTACGTCCATATGTATCATTTATGTATCCAGGAGAAACAAGGAATGAGTTGACAAGTTTCATGTGTTTGATAACTCTCCATGTGTCTCATGTTCTACAGTGATCCCTACAACACTCACAGCCTTTGTAACAGCATCCACACCTGCTGCCTCCTTTCAAGATGTGCTAAAACCTCACAAAAGCATAGGTAAAGTTTCATGGACAACCTCTATCCCATTGTTATAAGGCTCTTGACTGGACGTTGTGTATGATGAATATGAAGTCTTAATCTCTCAATCACCCTCATAAAGGCGCTTGCATCCTATTCATCTTCCTGCACTACACATTTCCTGTAACAGTAACACTATATTCTGCATTGTTATTGCTTTCCCTGTTTACTACCTTGGTGGACTTATGATCTGTCTGGATAGGATGCTAAACAAAGCTTTTCACAGTACCTTGGTTCATATGACAATGATAAACTCTGGTTAAGCCACACTTGGAGTACTGTGTCCAGTTCTGGTCACCTCACTATAGGAAGGATGTGGAAGCATTGGAAAGGGTACAGAGGAGATTTACCAGGATGCTGCCTGGTTCAGAGAGTATGCATTATGATCAGAGATTAAGGGAGCTAGGGCTTTACTCTTTGGAGAGAAGGAGGTTGAGAGGAGACTTGATAGAGGTGTACAAGATAATAAGAGGAATAGATAGAGTGGATAGCCAGCGCCTCTTCCCCAGGGCACCACTGCTCAATACAAGAGGACATGGCTTTAAGGTGGGAAGTTCAAGGGGAATATTAGAGGAAGGTTTTTTTACTCAGAGAGTGGTTGGTGCGTGGAATGCACTGCCTGAGTCAGTGGTGGAGGCAGGTACACTTGTGAAGTTTAAGAGACTACTAGAAAGGTATATGGAGGAATTTAAGGTGCCTCTAACGTGCTATGTTCTATGTTCTAAATTATTATTATTACTATTGACAGTAATTAATTATTGTATTTCCTCTGATCAGAGCAGCTTCAAAAGAATGTAATGGCTGTGGGGAGGGGGGTTCACACAGTCAAGGAAGTAGAAAAAATATGTCAGATAGAAGGAGACCTTTCAATGGGTCATCTCCATTCCTGGAACTTCTGGTCCAGTAATAGCTAATGAATTGATTGTCACCAATAGAAAGCATAGTCCCGCTTGGTGGTGCAATAACATCAGCGCTGGACTCCAGAGCGAAGGTTTCCGAGTTTGAATCCAAGTCGGGTTGAGCGTCGAGCTAGCAACTCGGCCTCGTAAAAACAAGAATAGCTTGCTACAGAAACACTGTCAAAAGACGGTGCCCCGATAACTCCACTGCCGAGTTAAGGGCTATCCTTCCTCTTCTTCTTCTTCAATAGAAAGCATAAAAGGACTGAGAAGAAGAGCCCCAAGGGTTATGTTAAATAATGTCAAATCTCCTTCCTGTGTCAGGAAACATTTGGAAGGATTTGCTGGAGGTCCAGAATGGAATCAACAAATGGATTAGATTTCATAACTTTTGAAGAAAATTAGTCTTACAGCCTTTTCAGCTTTCCCCACCATTGTGAGGTACTGGCCAGCTCTATGCCTTACCCTGTCTATATCTTTTGAAGTACATTTGTAGAACTCACAAGTTGTGCCTGCATGTAATTGCTGATCCCAAAATGGACTTGAGACGGTGTCACCTTTTTGAACTTCTGCAGTCCCTCCCAATTCCAATGTTTTCATCTCTTCATCTCTGTTCTAAATAGCTGACCCCCATACCTTGTGACCAGCTTCCTTGGGTTAGATTTTCCAATTTCTCATTAATTATCTTTTTAATCAAGAATCTTGCACTACCTTTCAGTCCTACAAATTTATCATCCTTGATATCAATTTGGTGAATCCAAACTCCATGCCTACAAGGCAAGTCTTCCTTAGACATAGAGAACAAAACTGCACACAGTCATCCAGGTATGACACCATCAAAGCCCTGTATAATTCCACTGAAAGGACAGATTGCAGTACTTTCAACATTCCAGTACATAAATTTCCTCACTTGCAGACCCCAGTAAGTTTGGATAGGCAACAATATCTCCTCCACAATCAGCAACAGAACAGATGCACCACAAGGTTGTGTGCTTAGCCCTCTGCTCTACTCACTTTATACTTATGACCGTGTGGCTAAGTACTGCTCTAATGCCATATTTAAGTTTGCTGATGACACCACTGTCAATGCTGAATCAAAGGAGGTGGCGAATCAGCATATAGGAGGGGGACTGAAAAATCTGGCTGAGTGGTGCCACAACAACAATCGCTCACGCAATGTCAGCAAGACCAGAGAGCTGATTATTGACTTCAGGAGGAGAAAACTGGAGGTCCATGAGCCATTCCTCATCAGTGGATCAAAGATGGAGAGGGTCAGCAACTTTCAGTTCCTCAGTGTTATCATTTCACATGATCAATCCTGGGCACAGCACATAAATGCTTTTATGGAAAAAAGCATGGCAGTGCCTCTACTTCCTCAAACGTTTGTGAAGATTCGGCGTGACATCTATAATTTTGACTAATTTCTATAGACGTGCTGTGGAGAGTATATTGGCTAGTTGCATCATGACCTGGTATGGAAACACCAATGCCCTTGAATGGAAAAGATTAAAAAAATGTATATGGCCCAGTTCATCGTAGGTAAAGCACTCCCACCATTGAGCACATCTATATGGAGCATTGTCACAAGAAAGCAGAATCCAATATCAAGGACCCCACCATCCAGGCGACAGTCTTTTCTCACTGCTTCCATCAGGAAGGAGGTACAAGAGCCTCAGGACCCACACCACCAGGTTCAGGAAGTTATTACCCCTCAACCATGAGACTCTTGAACCAGAAGGGATAACTTCACTCAACTTCACTCACCCCATCACTGAATTCATCACTGAATTGTTCTCACAACCTATAGGCTCACTTTCAAGGAGTTTTCATATATTCTTGAAATTTATGCTTATTTATTGTTATTTTTCCTCTTCTGATTTTGCAGAGTTTGTTGTCATTTGCACATTGGCTGTTTGTTCTGTCATGTGTGGTCTTCCATTAATCCTATTGTGTTTTTTACATTTACTGTGTATGCCCACAAGAAAACAAAACTCATGGTTTTATATGTACTTTGACATATAAGTATTTTGACAATAAATTTACTTTGAACTTTGGATAAAGGTTCACTGTCATTAATCCAGCATTTCACTAGTAAAGCCTTAAAGCTATCTAAACTTTCCTTTTGTCGTACTGAACTTAATCCAAATCTGTACCCATATTTTATATTACCTGAACCCAATGAACCTTTATTTCAAAGAGCAACTGTTTTTGAGATATCTTACCAAGTACCATTCAAAAATCCAGATGGTCTAAATCAGAGGTTCCCAAGCTTTTTTATGGCATGGACCCCTACCATTAACAGGGGTCCATGAACCCCAGGTCAGGAACCTCTGGTCTAAATAAAGTCATTTGCTTTGTTATATTCTCAAAGCACTCGAATAGAATTTCAAAATGATTCCCATTTCATGGAAACATTGACTATACCTAATGATCCTATAATTTTAAGTGTTTCATTATCATACCCTAAGTATGGGGTCCATTTTTCTCTTTCTCTGTTCTTGTAAAGTGGTATTCCATTTGTAATAGTTCCCTGAGAAATGATCATTTCAGAATACCAGGAATTTTGAAAGTTCATCTCTTACAAAATCTTTTTCTCTGCAGCCAATCTCATTAACAATGCTGGAATATTAAATTAATAATGAGTTCCTTACTGTTCTTAAACCTTTGATACCCTGCTTTTTCAGTTTCGTTTATTGTCTCTTCTAAACTTACTTACTTACTCACTGCCCATTATGCTGTTGGCGTTTAGGGCAGTAATGAAGGTCCCCCATCTTTGGCGGTGTTCAGCACTTCCTTCATCATGTCAACAGCTTCCTCTCACTTTTCACGACTGTCAGTCATGCAAGTCCCAGGGTGGAGATTCAGAAATACTGTCACACTCAGATGTAGAAGGACCATTCATTGCTGTTTCCATAACAATTTTGTTTTACCACTCAGGGTTGTTAGCCCTGAGCTGAACTCCTGAACCTGGAGGATCAGTGGACCACTCTTAGTCTGGCCTCTACCCTTTGACTTGTTTGGCATGGGTGATCCTACCAAGAGCCAAAGCGTAAAGCACTGTCTCCAGCCAGCATAACCCTCTGGGTCTTTGAGGCATGCAAGCCTCCAAACCCACTGACAACTTTGTGGTCCTCTTAAAGGTGTGCCTTCAAAAAGCAGATACAAAATATTTGTTCAATGCCTCCATATTTTTTATTCCTCATTATAATTCCTTTTTCTCCATCGGACACGCTTTTATTTTTGTTTCTCTCTCCCTTTTTCTATATTCTCCCATTTTGTTTAATATTTCTACTTTGTTTATGTACCCCATCCCTCTTAAAGTTTTGGTGACATTTCTACTTCCTGACACTTCCAGTCTTTGGGCTTAATGCGGCCCGGGTTGTATTTCTGTTCTTTTTTTTCCTCTTCTCAATGTAATATCATCTTTAATTTCCTTAGCCATCAATGGATGGATTATTTTTCTCATTAAGTTTTTATTTCTCAATGGAATATATACTTATTGAGAATTATTAAGTACTTTGTCCATTGTCCTCAAAATGATTTTTTTTTTAAGTTATACTTCCCTGGAAGATCCATTGCTGTGAATTTACTGATTAATGATGTCTTGTTACACAATATAAAATTTGGAGCAATAAACAATTTTATGGATGAACCCAGTTGGTCAAGCAGCATTGGAGTTGGGTGGGAGGAGCAGGGGAAGAAATTGTCAATGTTTAGGATCAAAGCCCTGCATCTGGAAAACCCATCCCTCTAAACTAGTTCCGTAATGTATTTCTTTCGTGAACTGTTCTTAAAGCCTGTTTTGAAGTCACCCTTCTGAAGGACATTCTAAGCATCTTCCTTTGGACAATTAAAGCACTACATAAATGCAAATCTTCCTTTTAGCTTTAGGATGATGGAGGAGAAATTGCCTAAAAGCACATTTTAATATCAAAACTGACAAGCACAAGGGAGAAGGAATGAAAGATCATAGTTTGTTTGCAAAAGCAAAGCTCACAGATAGGAACACTATTTTAGAGTGCCACAGGAACACTGTGTGAGTTTGTGTCTATAAATCATCACGCAACGAATTCTCCACATTAAATATGTCACTCACTATGAAGAATTTAATTATGTCTCTACAAATGAAATCCTGACAACCTATTCCCATGCATCTGTTGCACCTTCTCGCATCAATGGAAGTCTGTGAGCTGATTTTACACCCCTCTTGTCAATTGAGGTTTGTGCATACCATGCGACTTCCAACATGGTGGAGTGGCAGCATTTTTGAAAAGAAAACATAGCACACAGGAACCAAAACAACAACCTAGTGATTGGTTTTCCCTTGAGACTTCAAGGCAGTATTTGTCATTTGTATAGTTTCAGCACTATCTTGAACTTTAGAGTCAGGCAATTTCCAATCCTGATTGTTGTGTCTGTCTGAGCTTCCCTTAAGCAGAAGGGATAAAATAAAGGGAAACATTTATCGCTTCCATTGTTCTGACCAAGAAGAGCATCAGTAGGAACACAAGGACATGCAAGCTCACTCATCTACTTCAACTGAGACAGCACTTAGCTCGATAGAAGTGAAATAACAATGCAAGCTAGTCAAAACCTGAGCAACTAATATATCCACAAATAATTATAGCCTTGAAATTGGCTCAAGTTATATGTTAATTTTCTATTATACATTATGAATTTCGCATAGGTGATTGTTTATAGTTTGGGTCCATATATTACACATGGTCAGTCCACTATAAACCACTGAAGTCCAGTCGAAGTGTTAACAATTGCCACATCATCCTTAGACCACCAACAGAGTCTGGTAAATGTGAATTACCGAAATTAGAACTTATTGGGGAAATACTTGCATTAAGTGCCATTCATTCTGCTGTTGCCTATTAATGAGACCCAATAGTTCCATTTAAACTTCTCAATAAAATTCTTACTTTAAAATGGTGTTAGTAGCATGACAATGTATAATAATTGTTAATTACTGGATGCCCTTTGTATCCTACTATATACCTTCAATCACGTCAGATCCAACACTTTTATTAAAACAGGAATGGAAGAGCGTTTTGGCTCATCCACACACATCCACTAGTTCTCTTCTTTGTTCCAACTGCATTTCAGATGCTTGGGAAGTTCTTCTAACCACTTCCCTACACGGCAAATTATTCCATATACTTATTACTATGTAACTGAAGGAGAGTTGTAAACAAGTACCTTTTATTTCTTTATATTGCTGTTACTGTTGTCACTTGTCCTATTAAATTTACTCTATCAATATTCTTAAGCTTACGTTTGAAAGTTAGAAATACAATAAACCATCATCATATTTTGAATCATAACTGTTAATTCATAAATACCAAAATATTACCTACTTTATACACAGAAATGTCTTTAAAATCTCTTTTTTTTCACATTATCCTAATGTCCATCACATTGTTTGGAAGCCAAAATACCTTTCTGGGTGGAAGTTTGATAAAGAGAATTTTATAACCACATGCCATAACTAGGCATGACCCTCAGAAAGGTAATTTTGATCTTGAATGGTTCTAGAAAATGTATATTTACTGAAGAACGGCAGGAAGAAAGCAGCATTCAAAGAGTTAAAAATGCAGAAAGCCGATCCACTAATTCTTCAGTTAAAACTTCCTTCCTGAAGTGCTTCTTATTCAGAATTGTTTTTTAATAAATCCAAAAGCCTACAACACAAACAGTGCAGCATCTGAGAGATTTCAATCCTCCTCTGTATGAGATATTGCTATTTTCAGTTATACGTAGTTACATTTTGTAAAAGAAACAAATCTCTAGAAAGCCAATGAATTGACCAAGTTAACTGAAGTGATATAAATCAGAACATCCCAAATGCTATTAACAATACTTATCAGCTTACTGTTCAGTCTATCTCACTGATAAGCATCTTACGAGTTCAAAACTGAAGGTTCTGAAAACAGCACACTTGAATTAAGCAGACATATCACAATTAAATAAGCAAGGAGAAAAAACTAGAAATTATACATACAGAACAGCAATCCATCCTAACACGACTGGGGATCAAAAGCTAAAATCAGATGCTGAGATTTAGTTACTGCAGGTAAACAAGAGGCTCGTGAGCGAGTGCTGTACTCTCTATACTCAAGCTCTCTCTCTCTCTTTCTCTCTCTCTCACTCTCTTCTGGAGTGATCAGCTTCTGCAGGTGTTAAAACTAGACCATCGCTGATTACATAACCTCCTTCGTTAGCCCAAACCGACCTATCACCAGCCCACACAAAACTTGGGCTCTTTCCATGCACAGTTACAACCGACACTGCCAATAAATCTTTTCACCAGTAAATGTTTTTTTCTGCCTTTTCTCTATTCTCAGCAGACATGTTGCAAGACAAATACAGATGAGATTTGTGTTGAATTGTTCTTTCTGTCCTCATTTTTTCTCTCCCTCTTTCCCTTACCATTTTTTGAACTCCCACACAAATTAAGCCTCTGTGAAATTAATTGCAATGTGTTTAAATTCCAATTTTGAGTAATTATATATATTTTTTACTTTTGGTCTTCTATTTGACAAACACATCACTAATCCCATCATGTTCATATTTTGAAATAACTAAAATTAATTTAAATTTTCCTTTAACATTAAATATTGAAAATATTTTGTTATATTCTCCTAACACAGAGTTACTCAGTTTTCTAGACATTTTAAAGAAGACAAATTAATACGGGATAAGCAATTAGGCAGTCTATTTTAATGAAGTATTCAGAGGCTGTCAGGAACTGATCAGCAGAATGCTCTGTATCAGTAACAGTGAGATCTCGGTACTCTCCTGTTACAAAGTAGCCTTCAATCTATGAATTGAACTCTTTTAATATACCTTGACTTCTGGCTCAAATTATATCATATAAGTTAGGATATAATAATATCTACTTTGTTTCATAGTACATGGGAAACTTTTCAAATTCATTCACATTATAGTCTCTGAATGATGCCAGGCTACTTTTCCATAGTCTCGAAGTGCCGCCGTAACTTGCCCCACTATCCACTTCTCTATGTGTTAATCCAAACAAGCCTCAGCAGATTAGTCAATCATGGATATATTGCAGCTTTGGTAATATATTGACATACAAACACACACAACCCATATACAATAAACTCTTAGACACACAACTAATGTATAACATACAGACAGATAATAAACACACACACACACACACACACACACACACACCCAAAATCAAATGCAAAAATACACAAACACAGAACAAATGCATGCATGCAATAAACTAGTCAACATTCACAACAAATACACACACATGCAGACAAAGTAAACACTCACACACAAATGTATGCATGTCCATGCACATGTAGATAAAGCATCATTGGTAAGCAGACAAGATCAGAAAATATGCATATTTTTCTTCTCAGTAAACTAGACTTTAACTATATTTCTGCATTATTACACTGAATGCAAAAATCCACCTAAACAATCTAAGCATTAAATTTGCAAGCTTTCCTGAATGATTAAATTAATGCATTAGGTAGTGTGCTTCTTGCGTCATCATCAGGGAATCAAATCCAGTCAGGTGTGATACTGCATACCTATGAAATTAGTCACTATCTTTATTCATGAACAAGTTATTTGCATTGGTCACTCAGAACTTACAGGGGAAATTATACTGTTGAATATGTCAAGGGAAGTAGTGTGAGATAACAAAACTCAGTTAACTATTTTTCATTAGGAGTCAATAACAAAGTTCTCAGTAACTCATAAAATTCCCATAAGAACATAAGACCATAAGATATAGGAGCAGAATTAAGCTATTTGGCCCATCGTCTGCTCCACCATCTCATTATGGCTGATCCAATTTTCCTCTCAGCCCCAATCTTTTGCCTTCTCCCCATATCCTTCCATGCCTGACCAATCAAGAATCTATCAAACTTTGCTTTAAATATACATAGACTTGGCCTCCACAGCTGCCTGTGGCAAAGAATTCTACTGGTTCTCCGCTCTCTGGTTAAAGAAATTCCTCCTCATCTCTGTTCTAAAAGAATGCCCTCAAATCTGAAGCTGTGTCCTCTGGTCTTAGACTCTCCTGCCACAGGAAACATACTCTCCACATCCACACTATCAAGGCCTTTCACCATTTGATAAGTTTCAATGAGGTCACTCCTCATTTTTCTGAATTCTAGTGAATACAGTCCCAGAACCATCAAACACTCTTCATATGACAAGCCATTCAATCCTGGAATCATTTTCCTGAACCTCCTTTGAACCCCCTCCATTTTCAGCACATCCTTTCGAAAATAAAGGCCCCAAAAGTGCTCACAATACACCAAGTGAGGCCTCACCAGTGCTTTATTAAGTTTCAACTTCACATCATTGCTTTTATATTCTTGTCTTCTTAAAATGAATGCCGACATTGCATTTGCCTTTCTCACCTCAGACTCAACCTGCAAATTAGCCGTTAGGAAATCCTGCACAAGGACTCCCAAGTCCTTTCTCAAGCTCAGTTTCTTGTATTTTCACTCCATTTAGAGAACAGTCAACCTTTTCATTTCTTCTACCAAAGTGCATGACCATACACTTCCTGACACTACATTCCATCTGCCATTTCTTTGCCCATTCTCCTAATCTGTCTGTCTTTCTGTAGCCTTTCTACTTCCTCAAAACTACCCGGCCCTCCACTTTTCTTCATATCGTCTGCAAACTTTGCAACAAAGCCATCAGGTCCCTACACAGACCCCTGTGGAACAGCTCTAGTCACCGGCAACCAGTCAGAAGAAGCTCGCTTTATGCCCAATCTTTGCTTCCTGCCAATCAGTCACTGCTTTATCCATGCTAGAATCTTTCCTGTAATACCATGGGCTCGTACCTTGTTAAGCAGCCTGATGTGTGGCACCTTGTCAAAGGCCTTCTGAAAATCCAAGTACACAACATCCACCGATTCTCCTTTGTCTATTCTGAATGTTACTTCTTCGAAGAATAACAATATTATAAGATATTCTGTATATACCACATGTACTGTACACATACCCAGTAACTCCACCTGTAGCCGTGTATTCTACCTGCTCGAAAATCTATCTCAAACCGTACTACACCCAATTTCACTCAAGGAATCTATGAAGATTCTAATTCATGACTTTGCATTTGATTTCAAACATTAATAGTTCTAATTTGCACTCTCCCCTTTTGCCAATCATCTGGAGGCAGGAGATGGCTACATGGATAACGTACATCATCACGAATTTTAAATGGGTCATATTTTCACATCCAAAATTAATGGCTGAAGAATGATTTGGGCAGATATGCAATCATCATATTTATTTGAAAAACGTAAAGCATCCAATGTGTATTCTGTGATTTAATTCACAAGAAATATTGGATCAAATATACCTCAGCCCTTTCTCCAAGGAGGTTGCCAAAGGCATCTTCCACATGAGGTCAGTGATCATGCTTGCTCCCTGATTCCAGAACAATGCCACAAGTCAACTAGAATTGCATCGTTACAATTACGGCACAACAGAAATGATCAACCAAACTATGAAAACTATTCAAGAGGCAAAAGGCTGAACTGGTCTAACCTACGTCCAGACTCATTTGTAGGAAGAGGTGCAGTCGACGTTTCAGGCTGAGACCCTTCGTCAGGACTAACTGAAGGAAGGGTGAGTAAGGGATTTGAAAGTACTTTCAAATCTCTTACTCATTCTTCCTTCAGTTAGTCCTGACGAAGGGTCTCGGCCTGAAATGTCGACTGCACCTCTTCCTACAGATGCTGCCTGGCCTGCTGCGTTCACCAGCAACTTTGATGTGTGTTGCTTGAATTTCCAGCATCTGCAGAATTCCTGTTGTTTGCAGACTCATTCTCCCTTTTGAAGGTATGACTGGGAGACAGGGTGAGAGGCTTCCAGATTGACACTTTCTAGCTTCCATCCAATAAGGTCACCTTCTCCATACAAGAACAACATTCCTGTGTTGCTTAATTTTCTCAATCATGGCTTTGGTACTTTAATGATAATCCTTAGAGAAAAGTCTTAACGCAAACGTCAGATGTGGAATCTAGAATTTTAAAAAACCTGGAAGAACTCAGTGGGTCAAGCAGCATCTTTGGAGGAAAATGTTTTAAGTCAATATTTTGGGTCAAGCACTGAGCAGTTTGTGAGGAACACTAATGAAGAGAGATTGAGAAGGTGTGAAGTTACAAACCTACACTCACTTCAGCTTCTTCTCCACCCTCCTCAAGAATATACACACACAAACAATATATATATATATATATATATATTCATGATGCAGCCAAGATTCTCACTGGTACTAATATTGCTGTCATTTTTTTTTAACTGTCAGATCCACTGCCAGATGCAGCTCAAAGTGAGGGGAAATTGGAAGCTTGGTTAGTGTGTGCTGTTCAAACAAGCTGCTGCTGCTCACTGTGGAAGGAAGCAAACAGAGATGATAATGCAAAGAATATTCATCCAAAAACTATAAAAAGAATGGTGCCGAAGAAGAATATTTCTGGTGAATCAATGCACCACAGAATCAGATAGAAGAGTCCCTTCAGCCCCATGTGAGTTTTCCAGTTATCTTCGCATCTCTGTCTTATGCTTGTGTTAAGCACAAATGCAGGATTCCTGTGGCAGCATATTGTTGCATCTATTTTCTCCACACTTTCAGATAGTAACAGTATGCTGAGTAGAATAATCTCACTCCGTGGGTATCAAATCTCATATAAAAACACAGTTTATGGAAAGGGATGTTCTCCCATTGGGCTTACTGACCATGAAGTTTTAATCTCAAATGAAGATCCTAAGCCCTATCTGATATAAATAGCTATGAGTACCCCCAGAAAAGGGAGGTTATACTTTAGCTACCCAATCTTCAAGGACTAGTCCACTTCCCTGTTCATCCTCCATGGTAGCTTTAGCTGCCAATACCCACTATTTGACTGTTGGATTGCTCCCTCCCTACCAAGGAGGAGATAATTCCAGCAAACAAAGTGGTATAACCATAGCTCATTTATTTTCAGTGATAGATTTTTAAATTCAAAAACACTCTTAAAACTTTCTTAAAACTTTCTATCTTATAAAACATTTCCAAAGTACAAACCATTTCTAAAACACAAAGGATTTCCAAAACACTCATATAATCCCGATAAGCTAAAAAGACATACCCATGAGTGCAGATGAACCAGTCATTTAATGCAGAAATCGATGGCAGAGGAATGGTTTCTAATTCACTTTGTGTTTTTGTCATGCTTCTTGATGTTCCTGGACCATTCCTAAAAACATCTGAACTGCTCTCTAAATTTATACTCTCTTTACTGCCACTTTGGTGACTTCACACACGATATTTTTTCACCTACCTTTTAACACAAGTTATCTAAATGCTCCTAGAGGTAGAGATTCCAGGTACCCACAATTCATGCTGTGAAGCTAACTCTTTGAGTACATAAACTGTCCAACATATTAATCAATCAGCTATTGATATGCTAAATGATAATATCAATCTGGACTGCAAGCCTCCTTGAACTAAACAACTTAGCCAGCCTTGTCTAGTTTGAAACAAGCCAGATTAAATAACCCATAGTATTATACTGTACCTCTTCAGCAGTTAGACCAGGTGCTATGGGCCAGCAGTCTGCTCTATAGACAGTGCTTGTTTGCAAAGCTGTTCTTTTTAACTTCAAACCGATTACTACTTGCCATTTATATTATGAACTATGTGTGTGAAATCACTCAAGTGACAGAAAAGAACTGAATACTGGCTCCCATATACAACCTGAAGCTAAACAAAGAATAATATTTGGAAGTGTAATTTATTCAAAAACAACAATTTGATCCTTAGAGCTATGTTTAGAGCTTGTCAAAAAACAAGGGCTCCTGGTCCTGAAAAATGAATATCCATCTCACACCTTGAAACCCACCCCAGTTGATAGAACTAAGTCGGCTCTCAAGCGGTGTTAGTGTGTTTTGTTTTGCTTCAATGGAATGGATTTTAGGAGCAAGATTCTATATGTGAATGTTACTATATAATTGCCTACAGATTTGTTTTTCTCCTTTCCTGTGGACTAGCACATCACTGTAACTAGCACCAGTGATAAATAAACACAATGAATATAAATACATAAGATTAGTTTTTGTACATGGACTGATTGTATTAACACAAAATTACACTAGGTATGGGAGTATCTGTACATGAGGTGACTGACAGGAAATGATAAAGAATTGATGGTGTGAGGTAATCAGCTTGGTTACCTCAAATTATATGTGATATGTAGTAAATGTCTGTTTTAATTCCAGTTATTTCATTTGTGGTGTTTGATTATTTGCGTGCTGTTCACAAATACAGAGGAGGAATTAACTGCAGATAAAAGAATTCGAGAGAGAAAAGTTCAACCCATTTTTGGTTCCTGATTTCTGTTGTTATGGGCCAAAGGACCCACTCCCACTTCTATGTTCTATTCTACCTTCTCCAATTATTCTATTACTTTGTTTCCATCTCTTGGTATCCTTGTTTTGCTTTTGAAAGATATGTAAAGAGGGCTTGAAAGGGCGAATACTGAAAAGATGTTTCATCTAGCTCAAGGTAGAGCTGGAGGAGATGATTCCAAATAAGGTGTCAGCCATTCGGGACTGAGTTGAAGGAAAATTTCTTCATTCAAGATAACATGAATCTTTGGAATTCTCTGTCCTAGAGAACTGTAGTGATCAATCAATGAGATGTTCAAAATAAGAACACCAAAGAGATTATTGAACAGTGAAAGAGACTCAAGTGGGTCTTGACAGAATTTCTAAAAACTAGGAGTTGGAATAAGCTGCAGTTTGCCATGGTGACACTTAGGAATAGTTAGCTTTAGGGAACAGCAAAATTGTATTTCATAGAACCACGGAATCATAAAGCATGGAAACAAGCCCTTCAGCCCTACTTATCCATGCCAACCAACACGTTCACCTAAGCTTGTCCATTTGCTCACATTTGGCACTTATCCCCTCAACCTTTCCTATCTATGCCTGTCCAAATGCCTTTTAAATAATGTTTAAACATTGACAAGGATTTACCCCAATTTTTTGCATTTTTATTCCATACTCACATTGCAATAAATGAGCATGTCTACAGTGCACTTCACCAGAATGCCGAAAAGGACAGTCATGAAACAATTTTGAAGTGGGGCTGCCATTGCAACTGCCACTCTGAATGTGGTGAGTTCCCACGAACAACTATCCCATACTGACCAGATAACACACACAAAATGCTGGAGGAACTCAGCAGGCCATGCAGCATCTATGGAAAAGTGTCAACAATCGATGTTTTCGGCCGAGAGCCTTCATGTCTCGGCCCAAAACATTGACTGTTTACTCTTATCCATAGATGCTGCCTGGCTCACTGACTTCCTCCAACACTTTGTGTGTGTTGCTTGGAGCATCTACAGATTTTCTCTTGTTTGTGATACTGACCAGATGATCTGTTTGCTGAGTGAGGCATTGCTATTGGCCGGGACCCAAGGGACAACGACTGGCTCTTCTTCAGTATAGTCCTGAAAACAGATGGGGCCTTGACTTGACATCTCATCTGAAAGACAGTACCTCGGAGAGCACAGGTTTCTTGCAACGCTGCAGCAGATAATAAGCACAGAGCTTTTCTTGTAGCCCTAAGGCTCTAGCTAGCCCTGACAACCATTCACAGCTCATGCTGACAGAGATCTGTTTATTTTTAAACATCTCATAATCAGAGACTTGGTAAATTTGAGTTGTGGAATTATTTAAAAAATGAAAATGGAAGTGAATAAATCAAAAGGTAATCATGAAAAATATTTATTAACTGAAATGTATGGCCAAATAAATGAATTAAACAGATCAACTTACCATTTTACTTTTCTCATGAACCTGCTCCGAACCCTCTCCAATGTCAGCACATCCTTTCTTAAATAAAGGGCCCAAAACTGCTCACTACACTCCAAGTGAGGTCTCACCAGTGTCTTATAAAGCTTCAGCATTACATCTTTGCTTTTATATTCTAATCCTCTCAAAATGAATGCTAACATTGCATTTGTCTTCCTCACCTGCAAATTAACCTTCAGGGAATCCTGCACAAGACTCCCAAGTCCCTTTGCACCTTAGATTTTTGAATTTTCTCCCCATATAGAAAGTGATCTGCACCTTTATTCCTTCGACAAAAGTGCATGACTGTGCACTTCCCTGCACTACATTCCTTCTGCCACTTCTTTGCCCATTCTTCTAATCTGTCCAAGGCCCTCTGCAGCCTCCCTGTTTCCTCAACACTACCTGTGCCTCCACCTATCTTTTGTAAGCTTGGCCACAAAGCCATCAATTCTGTCATTCAAATCATTGACATACAACGCAAAAAGAAGCAGTCCCAACACTGACCCTTGCAGAACACCGCCAGTTACTGGCAGCCAATCAGAAAAGGCTCCCTTTACTCCCATTCTTTATCTCCTGCCAATCAGCCAATGCTCTAACCATGCTCATATCTTTCCTGTAATACCATAGTCTTTTTTGTTGTTAAGCAATTCCAGGAATGAAAGGTTTGTCCTGTGAGGAGTGATTGGTGGCTCTGGGCTTGTACTCACTGGAATTTAGAAAAATGGGGAGTGGGGGATCTCATTGAAACAAATTGAATGTTGAAAGGCCTCAGTAGAGTGGATGCAGAAAGGATGTTTCTAGGACCAGAGGGCACAGCCTCAGAATAGAAAGACGTAAACTTAGAATGATGAGGAGGGATTTCTTTACTCAGAGAGTGGTGAATATATAGAATTTATTGCCACAGGTGGCTGTAGAGCACAGGTCATTGGGTGTACTTAAGGGAGAGGTTGGCAGGATCTTGACTAGGCACGAGAATGGGGCTGAGAGGGAAATGCATCAGCCATGATGAAATGGTGGAGCAGACCCGATGGGCCAAATGGCCTAATTCTGCTCCTATGTTTTATGGTCTTATTGCTTTATAGTAAATTTCAGGTAATTACAATTAATCTTCAGCCATTCCATTCAAATGAATTGGGCTGTGCTAGATGCTGGCACCGAGGTGAAGAGACCAGCTACAAAGTGTATCCTGCCCTTCAGCTCATTAAGATTGAGACCCCTGATCACAAATGTTCCTCTTTGTTGACTGTATGCCAGTGGTTAGTTCTCAGCATTAACTGACCACTTGCACATAATCAACAAAGAGGAACAGTAATGGCAGCAATATTGATGTTAAATCCAATGAGTTCATGTGATAGTTACAACAGATTAAAAAGTTTCATTATAATACCTCAAATCTGATTTCTTTGAGCTGAACTCTTTAAAGATGAGTGACAAAGATTTAATAAATGGAGAACTCTATACAAGATCTCCCATCGTGAGTACATGAACCCCATCATTGGTAATATGTACATGAACAGCTGCTTCATGAAGGCAATATCCATTATCATTCTTCCCTGGATCAAGCTATCTTTTTGCAGTAACAAACCACCAGGTTCAAGACCAGTTACTTCCCTTCAGTCATTCAGTTGTTGACCCAACCTGCACATTCTCAATCACAACAGTTTAGCAACAGTAGGACCATGTCATGGCTTGGAGCTTGCATACCTCAATTGCCCAGAAAGCTATGTTGGCTGGAGTCAGAGCCTCATGCCTTGACTCTTGGTAGGGTCACCTATGCCAAAAAGGTCAAAGGGTAGAGGACAGACTAAGATTGGTCTATCGGTCCTCCAGGTTCAGGGGTTCTGCTCACGGCCAACAACTCGGACTGGTAAATCAAAATTGTTACAGAAACAGCAATGAAGAATTTTTCTGAGTGTGACAGTATTCCTGAATCTCCAACTAGGGCTTGCATGACTGACAGTAGTGAAAACTGAGACGAAGCTACTGACGTGATGAAGGAAGCCCTGAACAGCACCAGGGATGGAGGACCTTCATTGCTGCCCTAAACGCCAGCGGCGTAATGCGTAATAGATAAACAAGTATGACCACTTTGATCACTTTGCACTAAGATGGACTTGCATTGTTCGAATTATGTTCTTTCTTGTAAAAATTCTGCATAATTTATGTTTAATTTGTTCTTCTTCTGATTGTTGCTGATATAATGCCAAGTGCCTATGATGCTGCTGCAAGTATTCATCACATTGACCCTCTGCATCTATGTACTTGTGCATATGACAATAAATTTGACTTTTTCTCCCCATTGTTATGATAGTCTAAATCTTTTCACGATTAATCAATTGCATTGGCGCCTAACCATGACTCCTTTACTTGCATCTTTGGAAACAGCTCTATTTCTATCTTTAATATCTCCGTTTTTCTCTTTCAGTGTTCTTTTGAAGACCCTGACCTGGAGTTACCGGGTAAACAAGTAGTCTTTGGGGTACTGCAAGTCCGGGTCTTTATTGATGCTTTGCTGCACACTTGAGTGCTTGGTGGAGGGTGCCGATGCTTTTTTGCTGGTGGGGGAGGGGGGATTGTTGCATTGCTGCTGCTTATGTGTGGGGGAGCTTTGGGGTTCTAACATTTAACTGTCATTCATTCTCCGGGGCACTCCTCTGTTTTCATGGATGGTTGCGAAGAAAAAGAATTTCAGAATGTATATTGTATACATTTCTCTGACATTAAATGTACCTTTAAAACTTTGAAACATTAGGAATTGTTAGGTTGCAATCATTCTGAAAATAGTAGAAAATCATTGAAGAGTCCAAAATGGGTTACTTATGGCAGTATGTTAATTACAGGATGGTTCCAGCTATAGAACTGTGGCAATTTCTAGGTGCCATTCTTTAAATAGGGTGCTCAGGCACCTGAAAACATAAAGAGGGCATCAACCAGAATGGAACTGGGTGAACCTTTTCAGTTATATGGAGAAGTAGAGAAGCTGTTTCTGGTAAAGTAGAGAACGGTAAAGGAAAATCTGATAGGGGTTTTCAAAATTATTAATGGTCTTGAATGAGTTAGTAAGGAAGAAATTGATTTTAAGAAAAAAAAGACGATGAAAAGGAATTACTCAACATTGGCTGGATCACAAGGAGATTTGATAGAGGTGTACAAAATTATGAGAGGTATAGATAGGGTAATGCAAGCAGGCTTTTTTCACTGAGTTTAGGTGGGACTACAACCAGTGGTTATGAGTGAAAGGTGAAAGATTAAGGGGGATGTGAGGGAACACTTTTTCACTCAAAGAGGGTCATGAGAGTGTGGAATGAGCTGCCTGTGCAAGAGGTGCATATGATCTCAATTTCAATGTTTAAGAGTAGTTTCAAAAGGTACATGAATGCTAGGGGTATGGAGGGCTATGGTCCCAGTGCAGGTGGATGGAAGTAGGCAGTTTAAATGGTCTCAACATGGACTAGATGGGCCAAAGGGCCTGTTTCTGTGCTACATTTTTCTATGACTCCTTGTCTATCTAGCCCAACCTTAAGTTCACACCCTCCTGCCCATAATAGTCCTTGAGGCTGCACTAACCTTTTGCAGCCTTGCAGTTCACTCACTACCATGGCTGTCCACTAAGGTGGAGCAGTCCATAAATGACAATTAGGCCTCAGGTGGTGGATGGTGACTCCCAAGCTGTGGGAATCCACTCATACTTTCCAGGAACTTGCTGGGAATCTTTATTGTCAGAGGGTAAATGTTGTGCAACAAGAACAGATTGATAGAGCATCTTTCCCTTGTGGATATTGGATATAAGCCCCAGGCTCTGGTATACTTGAGTGAGCGGGTTGAAGATGTGTTGGAAATCAAACTCTGAGTGCTCGCAATCTCGCACTTTGTCTGCACACTGTAGCTCAACAAGTAATATTCAATAACCTTGGTTCTAGAGTGTAGTCACCACAAGTTGAACAGCTTCCCATTAGTATTTCCACTCCGGCAGGATGTCTGCTGGAGGTAAGAGGTAGGATTGAAGATTTTAAAAAAGCCTTGGCATTGGATTTCACTGAGAATGTATCTGTTGTAAGCACTTTTGGTACTGAATCAAATCACTGGTTAAATCATACTGGGTACTGAGACACAACAAGCACTGAGTCACACTGGGGAATGAGTTACAACCATGAATTAGCCACACGTGAAACACCAAGGTACCCTCAGTTCTGAATCACACCAGATATAGTGCTACAGTTAGTGTGGAGTCACACTTGGATACTGAGACACATGCATCACTTAATCACGCCAGATACTGAGACATGCTCTGCTCTGAGTCATACCAGACCCTGAACCAGACTTGCTACAAGGACGCATAAGATAATGACCCACAAAGAATTCAGTGATATCAAATTCTAAATCACCTTCAGCACTGAGTCACACCTGGTCTTGAGGTATAATTGGTACTAAATCACATCAGATACTACATTTTATTTCTTCCATCTTGGATGTTCCAATAGTTACTCCCAATGCAAAAGATGCCTGTTAATTAAATGTACAGAGATCTCCTGTTTCCACTAATCTACAGAGAAGTTAATTCCAACTGTTAATTTCTCTCCACCTTAAATAATGCACAGATATTAACCGATTTAGAATCATTTTTATCTTCAGCACAAGATATTCTGCAGATCATAAACACAAGAAATTCTATAGATGCTGGAAATCCAGAGCAAAACACACAAAATACTGGCGGAACTCAGCAGGTCAGGCAGCATCGAAGGAAATGAACGAACAGTTGACATTATGGACTGAGACCCTTCGTCAGGACTCATTCTGCAGATGCTGGAAATGCAGGGCAACACACAAAATGCTGGAGGAACTCAGCTAGTCAGGCACTGTGTTGAGTGGCCTTGACAAGAATGGTTTAGACCCAGATGCTGAAGTATATCTGAGGCTGGGATTGAAACATGGAATAAAACTGGATCGGGAACTGAGCACAAAACAAAATGCTAGATGATATCTCTGGTTGGGCTGATGATTGAGCTCTGAGGTTCCATTCAGGTGCTCTTTAATTACTCAATTCTTGGTGCCCAAAACATGATTGCCAATTAGTGGAATGTGTTGAATCCTTAAAGGGGGCAGCGCCAGCTATCCATATTCCGGAGAGTTAGAGCATCTAAACCCCGGAAGGTGATGCAGTTGGGTGCATGTCATAACAGGCAGCATCTCTGGAAAAGAATAAACAGCCAGCATTTTGGACCAAGACCCTTAATCAGGACGCCTTTTGCCTTATTCTGCCTTTTTGCCTTCTAATTGATTTACTCATCCATGCTTGCAGCTCTCTAATGCTTCCTTTACAACTGAAATGTCAGCACCTCCACCATCTTTCTTCTTCGATCAATAACTTGATTGCAATACTTTGGCCTCTTTTCTTCACTGTATTCTTTTTCTTGAAGGACTTTCTTACATTCGTGAGATCAAATTTAGACACATTCCACAAGATGTGGTCTGACCAGAGCATTACAGTGTTTGGTTTCTTCCCTTGTCCTGTAATCAGCTCGCTTCCTATCAATTTAGTTACCTTTTCCGATTGTCTCTTTGTATTAGTTTTATGATGAAAAGAGGAGTTAAATAGTTAGCTAGTTAGGGTAGAATTCTGTGCCATTTTTCCTGAGACACAAGTGAAATTGCATCATTGTAACTGGAGAATATAAGTCCAGGTACCAACATAATTACAGAATTAAATATAGTCATTGTAATAGCAACCAGAAAGTTATTGGACTGATGTAAAAAACATCTAATTTACCCAGGAGACTGATCTAGAGTCCATAGAAGTGAGGCAAAACAGCACTGAGAGCCATACACAATTACAGAGGAGGTGGTGTTTGCGTCTTGAGGCAAATTAAGGTGGATAAATTCCCAGGGCCGAATGCCGAAACTGCAGGGGCCCTAGCAGAGATATTTAAAACATCCTTAGCAACAGGTGAGGTGCCAGAAGATTGGACAATAGTTAATGTTGCTCTGTTGTTTAAGAAAGGCTCAAAGAAAAAACTGGGAAATTTTCCCACTACTGCCTGATAGCTGTGGGGCAAATTATTGGAACGTATTATTGGGAGAGGATAGATAAGTATTTGGATAGATAGGGACTGATTAGGGATAGTCAACATGGCTTTGTGTATAGTAGATTGAGTCTAATCAATCTTATAGTTTTGTTTTGAGGATGTTACTAGAAAAATTAATGAAGGCAAGCCAGTAGATGTTGTCTACATGGACTTTAGCAAAGTCTTTGACAAGGTCACTCACAGGTGGTTGGTCAAGAATGCTCAGTCGCTTGGCATTCAGGATGAGGTAGTAAATTAGATTAGATATTGGCATTGCGGAAGAAGCCAGAGAATGGTAGTAGATGTTTGCCTCTCTGACTGGAGGCCTGTGAATAGTGGTGTGCTGCAGGGATCAGTGTTTGATCTGTTGTTGATTATTCTCCGTATCAACGATCTGGATGATAATATAGTAAACTGGATCAGCAAATTTGTAGGTGACACCAAGGCTATCAAACTTGCAGCGCAATCTGAACCAACTGGAAAAATGGCCTTAAAAATGGCAGATGGAATTTAATGAAGATAAGTGGAAGGTGTTGCATTTTGGGAGGGCAAACCAGGGTAGGATGTACACTACGCAATGAGTGGTAAGGCACTGAAAAATGCGGTAGAACAGAGGGATCTGGGAATACAGATCCAAAATTCCTTAGAAGTGGTGTCACAGGTAGATCAAGTTGTAAAGAGAGCTTTTGTCACATCGGCCTTCATAAGTCAAAGGAGTACTGGAGTTGGGATGTCATGTTGAAGTCTGTGAGTCCACTGGGAAAGTCAGAAGCTCGATGTCTGCAAGTCCACAAGTCCACTGGAGACTGGAGGCCTGAAGACGGCCTGTCCAAGGGTTGGAGAACTCTCTGTGTGTGGGGTGTGAGAGGGTGGGTGGATGGTAGGGAGTAAAATTGCTGTTGTTGTTTCTGCTGCTCTGTTGGCACCAAAATGTATGGCAATAATTGCGGGCTGCCCCCAGCATAGCCTTAGGTCGTGTTGGTTATTGACACAAACAACACATTTCACTTTATATTTTGATGTACATCTAATAAATAAATGAATCTGCATCTGAATCTGAGGCCAGACCCAACCAATATGACAATTAGGACCAGCAATGCCAATGTTGAATAAATTTATGAAAAAAGCAATAGTCTGTCATCTCCAACCTCATTCCTAGCTACTTCAGCACCACAGATTTCATCATGCATTGATTGTTTTGCCTTTTAATATGTAGTATTACTTGGTGCTAAATTTTAACTGCAATTAATACAGACAATAATTATCATTGCCTTTCTCATTTGTTGATGCCTCAGCTGCTTCCTTTAATTTAACGGTTGTGGTATACCTGAGAGTAACATTCAAAATCAGGTAAATGCCTGAGAATAAAATGATCAGAGTTGAATTGAATTGATTAGTCCCTTCCAAAGAGTGCTGTAGTCTGAATGAGCAGTGGCTCCTACTGATCGGTGATGAGAGGAACCCATTTAAACAGTAATAGATGTCCACTTGAAATGCTCAAGCCTCCTGTCTATAGACTGAAGCATGGGATGCAGAATTAATCAACTGTATGTATCTATATTTGAAGCCATGTACTCAAAAGGTTGAATGACTTTCTGTTGCATGACTTGTTATGAATTTATTCCAGCTTCTTCCAACAAAGTATGCCAGCTTTAAATTTCTGTAAGATGAGATTTCTCTTGAAAGGTAAGAAGACACAGAGTGGACATTAAATAACCTACAGAACAGGTGTGTAAATGATAAAGGAATTTCAATGCAGCAAAGAATCACATTTTAGTAAAATGAAGGTTATGGACTACCTACAAAACAATTATCTAAACTCAAAAAAATCTGAGAATGCAAATAAAAAAATCGTTAACTATAACAATGGAGACCATTACAAGAGGCAAGCCAAAAACCAGCAATATATTTATGGAAGCAAATGTATGTCCTTCTATATCTAAATATAAAAAAATAGATGTCTGCTGCAGCAGTACGTGGTGCAGCTGAAGCACAGTCACTGAAAATTATTCAGTTGCTATCTGGAGTAATTAAAAGTCAAGCAGCTGCAGGCACCAATTTTACCAGGAGAACAGAATCAAGCCACATGTGCTTTACTCCCCTGTGTACTGTGTTGCCAGAGTGACCTACACTTACACATAATTAGGTCACCACAAACATCTGCAGGTCAGAATAAATATGAAATTGTTTCAGTGAAGTAAAGACTTGCCAGTTCACTTACTTTGATTCTTAGCATAGAATGTAATTCCTGTTAGAACTCAAAAATCAGCTTTATATCTTGAACATGATAACTAACGTTATTTGTTCATGAGCTGCTTTCCGCTATATGATCGGACGCTGTGGTGACTATGGGAGACTCAGTCGTCAGGAGTAATGTCTGTCCACCTCATAAGTAAGCACCCAAGCACCTCATATAACTTGTGGAAATAAGAGGGAGAATTTCCTTTATGTTCTGCCATAGAGCCCAAGTGCATCAAGTTGTCTCAATATGGAGGAATGAATTCATGAGCAGAGGAGCAAAGCAAGCCAGAGAGGGCACAGATCTCTTCAGTCAGTGATGTTCGTTGATCTTCAGAAGGCTTTCAACAAGGTGTTGTATTGAATGAGCGTTCACATAATAAGAACACATGTTATGAGGAAAAGTTTGTTGGATTAAAGTCTAGCTATTACACATAACAGAGTCAGAAAAAACAAAGCTCCTACTGCCTGGAAGGATGTAGATAATAGAGTGACACAGATCATTGGTTCATAGATCATTAATTGATATTAATAACCTTGGTGACAGAGCAGAGTGCAAGGTATCCAAGTTTTCCAATAACAAGTGAAAAGGCAAGTGATAGTGAAGATATTAGGGCTCTCCAGTGGAATATAGGTAGGTTGAGTGAGTGAGTGAAAACTTGGGCAAATGGAGTTGAATGTGGTGAAAGTGCAAGGTTGTGATCTTCAGCAAGTTGAATCTAAGGGCAGACTATCATCTAAATGGACAAAGACTATAAATGAGCAAAATATGGAGAGGTCGAGGTGCTCTTTGTGTATGAATCACAGAAACTTAGAAGGCAGGTGCAGCAAGTGGTGTAAAGGCAAATGACATATTAGGTGTTATTGCAAAAGCTGATTGGAATTGAGAAACAGTTAAATATTATTGTAATTTTACAGGGTGTTGGAGAGGCCACACCCAGAGTACTGTGCATAGGTTTGTTCCCATTATTTAGGAAGGGATATTCTGACATTGGAGACAGGCAAGAAGAGACTCACTAGCCTAGTTTCTGGGGTGAGAGGGCTATCCTATTGTGAGCAGGTAAAGAAATAAGAGCACAAGAGATTCTGCAGATGCTGGAAATCTAGAGCACCACACACAAAATGCTGGAGGAGCTCAGCAGGTCAAGCAGTATTTATGGAAACAAATAAACAACTGACTTTTCGAGCCGAGACCCGTTATCCAGGCTAAAGAAATAACATCTCATTTCTTTAGAGTTTTGAAAAATGAGGGGCGATACTTTTGAAAAATATAAGATCCTGAGGGGATATGATAGGTTAGACATTGAAATAGATCACTGGCAGAAGAATCTTGAACAAGGGGCACAGTTACAAGACTCGAGGGTGTGGTCATTTAAAACTGGGATGCAGAGAAATTTCTCACAGTGGTCATGGTGAATGCCTGGAATTATCACCCCAGATTGTTGAGGGAGGAAAAAATCATTGGGGGGTAATTAAAGTGAACATAGGTAAAATTTTTAAAGATCAGAGAATTGAGTATTGTGGGGAACTTACTACAGGAGAAGAGATTATGTCTGGGGTAGATCAGTCATGTTCACATAAAATGATGGGGAAATTAAGAGCCATCAGGAATGGTAACAGGACTTAGATTATGGATAAGCCATCATGGATATTCTGGACATAACTCAGTGATAATTGCATATATTTCATGACCAAATCAAATAAAGACATATTCCTCTCAATCTAATTCTTTGAGGAAGTAATAATCAGGATAGACAAAGGAAAATTGGTGAATGTTGTGAACTTGGATTTTCAGAAGGCCTATGACAATAGGTTGCTTAACAAGATAAGTGGCCATACTATTGCAGGAAAAATATCAGCATGGATAGAACATTGGCTGATTGACCGGAGGCAAAGAGTGGGAATAATGGGAGCCTATTCTGGTTGGCTGCCGGTGACCAGCGGTGTTCTGCAGGGGTCAGTGTCGGTACCACTTCTTTTCACATTGTATGTCAATGATTTGGATAATGGAATTAATGGCTTTGTGGCAAAATTTAGGGATGCTATGAAGATAGGTGGAGGGGCAGGTAGTGTTATGGAAACAAGGATGCTGCAGAAGGACTTGGACAGATTAGAAAAATGGGCAAGGAATTGGCAGATAGAATATAATGTCGGGAAGTGTACGGTCATGGACTTTGGTAAAGGAATAAAAGCGTAGACTATTTTCTAAATGGGGAAAAAAACTTCAAATATCTGAGGTACAAAGGGGCTTGGGAGTCCTCATGCAGAATTTCCTAAAGGTTAACTTACAAGTTGAGTTGGTGGTGAGGAAGGCAAACGCAATGTTAGCATTCATTTCGAGGGGACTACAATATAAAAACAAGGATATAGTGCTGGGGCTTTTTCAGGCACTTGGAGCTTTGTGAGCAGTTTTTGGCCCCTTTTCTAAGAAAGGATGGGTTGACATTGGAGAGGGTTCAAAGGAGGTTCACAAAAATGATTCCAGGCTTATCTTATGAAAAGTGATGATGGCTCTGAGCCTGCACTCACTGGAATTTCGAAGAATTGTGGTGGTGGGGATTCTCATTGAAATCAATCGTATGTTGAAAGGCAAAGATAGAGTGGATGTGGAGCAGATGTTTCCTACATTGGGTGAGTCTAGAACAAGAGCACACAGCCTCAGAACAGAGGGATGTCCACTAGAATGGAGATGAGGAGGAGTTTCTTTAGCCAGAGGTGGTGAATCTGTGGAATTCATTGCCACAGGTGGCAGTGGAGACAAGGTCATTGAGTGTATTTAAGGCAGAGGTTGGTAGATTTTTGATGAGTCAGGGCCTGAAGGAATATGGGGAGAAGGCAGGAGATTGGGTCTGAGAGGGAAATGGATCAGCCATGATGAAATGGCAGATCAGACTCAATGGACCGAATGGCCTAATTCCACTCCAATATCTTGTGTCTTATGGTCTATTTTGCAAACTTTGCCCAATAGCACTTAAATTAAATTTTGCCTGTGATTGGTGTTGCTTCCTGTTAATAGACTATCAATCCTCAAATAATTGGCAAGTTTTTTTAGATAGCTTTAGATAGAAGTGTTTTCTGTTTACTTCTGATGTCCACTGGCTGATGTGATCAGGAGTCTGATTAGTGCATGTGAACAAATCCACAAGCAAACTGTTCATCGTCTGTAACAGCCTGCAATATCACCAGTTTCAAAGCTGACAACCCAGCCACTGCAAATTCAGGAAGACAAATTTAGCTTTTGCACATCCAAAATATTTCTGAATAATGGAAAGATATAAATTTGGAAGAAAGCAATTGTACTTTCCTTTTCAAAAGCATCCTCCCTCTCACCAGATTTCCTTTTTCAGTCATTACATTTTGTCCATTGTGAATTACTGAAGCATAGAAGTCCAGGTCATCATTCTGATGAATTAATAACATTTTCATACACCAGCTCGTAAGAGCAGGGTCAAATGTTTGATGCTGGATCTTATATGTTAAGGAAGCAATACTTAACATGTAAGATCCAGCATAGTTCAACCAAATGTTGAATTTATTAATGAAAAACATTTGCAAGTGCAAGAACAAATGGAAGCCTTGGATGATTTTGGATTGATATTTTTAAACTTTGCTGATGTGAGAATATTTTTAATTAGGTTGTAACTCAAACCATGTAGCTTGCAAAGCATTCTCCATATGTTCACTGCATACATTTCTAAGGCATATTCCATTCCCAATCAGCTCAAGGAATGATTCATTATCAACTTACAGAATATGCATGTTGTGGAGGACACCTCCATAAATATTGAAGAACTGACCTCTGTTCTGGAATGAAGAGAACAAATACTGCATAATCTCCCATATCCCCTGATGGTTAGCCTTTAGTTAAGATCAGCTGGATGTTCATGAAGACAGGGTTCAGTATTGAGGAGAGGATTGGATTGATGAGATTCTTTGGGCCCAGTCTGCAATGAATTTGGTCTGTGATAAATCTATTAGTTAAAATCATTGCTTGCATGTAAAAGATGTAAAATGGAAACAGATTTCTGAGGACAAATACATTTGAGAAGATTTCTCCGCTGTCCCTCTCAACTGACAGAGTTGAAAACTTCGGCAAGTTTCAGAAGAACCATAGTTGTTGCTGTTCTGACCTTTCTTTTGGAGCTCAGCAGACTACGAGCTTTGTGTTAGGTTTTAAGTCTTCAAACCAAAACATTTGTTTTCTCAGATAATCAAAAGATGTGCTGGTGTTACTGAAATCAATAATGAATATCTACTTTGATGTCTGTCTTCACTGAGAGGTGGCTCGTGAGTTACAGAAAGGCTTCAAGTTTTCCAGGGATTCATCTTGAACATCTACTGTCAATAAATGTTGCATGTAACAATCAACCTGGGAAAAGACCTTTGTTTTGGATATGGTAAGTGAAAAATAAATGAGTTACATCACTGCTTGCATGTTAACATGAAACAGATGTAAGATGGAAATGAATTTTTGGAAGCAGTCAAGCTTGGGAAGGGTTTGCCAGTCTCCCTTTTGATTAATGAATTCAAAAGTGAAGTTAAACAACAGTGATTGATGCTTCTCTTGGGGTAGTAAAGCAGTGAAGAACATCCACCGTGCTTCTGAATGGAAGTGTGATGGTGTTGGTCTCACTGTCCACATCAGCATGGAGGAATTTTAGGTCATTCCTTCTTACAAAACTGCTTCAACTCTGGGATGTTGGTGAGCTTCCTTGCATGAGCTGCTTGCTTCAGGTCTGTCCACAACATTTCTATAGTATTAAGATCAGGACTTTGACTCGGCCATTCCAAAAAGTGAACTTTCTTCTTTTTAAATCATTCTGTTGTTGATTTACTCTTGTCTTGTTGTCTTGCTGCATCATCCAACTTCTATTAAGCTTCAGGTGATGGACTGCTCCCCTGACATTCCCCTGTAAAATATCTTGATACAATTTTGAATTAATTGTTCCCTCAACGATTGCAAGCTGTCCAGGGCCTGAGACAGCAAAGCAGCCCCAATCCATGATGCTCCTTCCACCATGCTTCACAGCTGGGATGAGGTTTTGGTGTTGGTTTGCAGTGCCCTTTTCCCTCCAAACATAGCAATGTGCATTTCTGCCAAAAAGTTAAACTTTCCTCTCATCTGTCCACAGAACATTGACCCAGAAACATTGTAGAAATTCCAGGTGGTCTTTTACAAATTTGAAATGTGCAGCAATTTTTTTAAGAGAGCAGTAGTTTCCTCTGTGGTGTCCTTCCATGAACACCATACTTGTTCAGTGTTTTTCTTATAGTGGACACATGAACAAAGACTTTGGCAAGTGCTGGAGATTTCTGCAGGACTTTTGCTGGTTTCTTTGTCACCCTCTTCAGCACAGCAGGTTGTGCTCTTGGTGTGCAGGACACCCACTCCTAGGGAGAGTAGCAACAGTACCGAGTTTTCTCCATTTGCAGACAATTTCTCTTCCTGTGGACTGATGAACACTCAGGTCTTTAAAAATGCGTTTGTCGTATTTTCCAGCTTCATGCATCTCCACAATTTTTCTTCTAAGGTCCTCTGAAAATTGTTTTGATCGAGGCATGGTGCACATACACAAATCTTTCCTGAGAAGAGCAAGCTCTGTCAGTAACCTGACTGTGTGTCTTTTTATAGAGGGCAGGGCATCTCTACAATCCACATCACCAATCTTACCTCATTGATTGGAATACCTGACTCCCAAATAGCTTTTGTAGAAGGCATTGCCCCAGAGGTTGACATACTTTTCCCCACAAATACATGTAATATTGGATCATTTTTCTCAATAAATAAATGAACAAGTATAGTGTTTTTTGTGTTATTTAATTAGGTTCCCTTTATCTCGTTTTAGGACTTACATGAAGGTCTGATCACATTTTAGGTCATATTAATGCAGAAGTAGAGAAAATTCTACAGGAATCACTAACTTTCTAGCACCACTTTACCTCAGAGGTGCCCCACAATTTCTATGACTATGTTAGATTAGCTTTGACTTTCTCTGGTCACATTTCTCCCTCAAGCCCATTGTCAGTGGCTCCCTTGGCACTTTGTCCACAATTTAAAGTTAAAAGTAGCACTCTGGTTATTGGTGGTTGTGGTCTCTGGAACCAAGTCTCACTGTCACTCAAGTAAACAGGACTCTGAATTGTGGTAGTCCATTGAGCAGCAGATGTAACCAGTTTGGTCATCAAGACCATCCAGCCCAGTTCTACAAAGGGTCTTCAACATGAAATATTAGTTCTCTTTCTCTTCCCGCAGATTCGGGGATATCTGACCTGCTGAACATTTCCAGCGGTTTCTGTTTTACTAAAATGCATATTTTTATTTGTTTTCAATTAGCTAAAAATATATTAAATTTAGTCATGATAATCCATGTGAGTTTCTCAAACCAACTGTGTTCCCACCAGTCTTTAAGTAACAATAATACTGAATACTAATATTGATATACCTTGTAAGTGTAATCCTGGTACTTAACATGACAGATGACCTCAACATACAGGAACTGGGCACACATCTGCCAGCTGATATTGTAGCTACACACTCACCCTGCTTACGCCAGAAGGACTAGATTAAATTCCAGCCTTTCCTGTTGTTTTTATGAAGCACACGAACAACCTGGAAAGCAGGCTTTCAATAAGTCAAATGATAAATAAATACTAATTAAGGCTGGTGCCTTTAGCTTTTTTTTTATACACACTGAGCTGCAGTGTTGTAAATTAGAATCAGTGCTCAATACCCTGTAGATCCATTTACCAGGCTTGTTCTGTTTGTAGCATTATGCAACTCCAGTAAATATATGAAAATAAAAATATTAAAATATAATTATTCATTCATCTGTTGGTGGCACTGTAGTGTAGTCTCTTTATAGCACCAGTGATCAACGATGAGTATTCGAATCCCACCTGACTGAAAGGAGCTCGTACGTTCTCACTGTGACTGCGTGGGTTTCCTCTGGATGTGCTAGTTTCCTTTCACATTCCAATGACGTACAAGTTAGGGTTAGTAAATTTTGGGTTTTATTGGTGCCAGAACCGGGGCAACACTGACAGACTCTCTCCCTCCCCCAACAAATCCTCGCTGATTTGACTAAATGCAAGAATTACATTTTACCGTATATTTCGATATACATGTGACAAATAAAGCTAATCTTTTCTTTAACACATTTACTTCCACAAAATTAAAATTTTCTTTTAGACTTTTGTTCCATTGATTTGATCAAGGTGATCCAGTGGATAAGGAGTGGGAAGACAGGCTGAGTGAGCTCGTTGACCAGTTGATCGGTACAAGCACTTGAGGGATACATTGTATTCAATAATGATTTCAAACTGGATCCTGTATCCTTCTTCACATGATAACATGAAACTCTAGGACTGGATTGCTGATGGAACAATTATAAATCTTTCTTTCGATCACTAGCTTAATTTTCATGCTCCTCCCCACCTCCAACATGTCGCACACATACTCATGCAATTGACATAATCTTAAATCTTGTTATTTGTACTTGAAACAGACCTTGCTCTGTGTGTGTGTGTGTGTGTGTCCAGTTCTATGAAAATAGAATTAAGCTCAGAAACGACATCCTCCATCAAGTAACCCTTGTCATAAGCCACTGTAGCGTAGCAGTTAGCGCAACGTCATTAGAGCTCGGGACATCGGAGTTAGGAGTTCAATTCCAGTGTCCTCTGTAAGGAGTTCATACACCTTCCCCGTGGAATGCGTGGGTTTTCTCCGGGTGCTCTAGTTTTCTCCCACAGTGCAAGGACGTACCATTTAGTAGGTTAATTGGTCATTGTAAATTGCTCCGTGATAAGGCTAGGGTTAAATCGGGGGTTGCTGGGTGGTGCGGCTTGAAGGGCCTGTTGCTTGCTGTATCTTAATAAATAAAATAAAGAAATATAGGGGAATGGTACCAATTCAAGCATTAAGATTAGCAAAAGGCCAATACATTAAGAAAAAGTAAACTGGAAGGAGCAAAATATCTTTTGAAGAAAGATAAAAATTATGCCGTCTGTATGCATTCTGAAGAAAATACTGATATTTTAGTGTAAAAGCACGATGGTGCAATAGGTAGACAACTATACTGACAGATGTCTACGTGCGTTTGACACAATCGCTTCAGCGGAATATAAAGCAGAGCTGGGAAACAGATACACAGGGCTTTGCATACATTTTTCCTGTAGGTAACTGACCAAATCTGCACAGAGTACTCCAAATTAGGCCTCACCAATGTCTTATACAACTCAACATAACATCTCGGAATCATACCAGGTATAGTGCCTTTACATATGAATATTAAAATCTCAACGAATTTGTGCATATTAGAAACACAAGAGAACCTGCAGATGCTGAGAATCCTTCATCAGGACTTGGCCTGAAACAGTGGCTCCTTATTTCTCTCCATACATGCTGCCTGACCTGCTGAGTTCCTCCAGCATCTTATGTGTGTTTTGTGCATATTAGCCTATGTAAGAATGTCTAATGGGACACCCTATCAACTAATCACATATTCCTAGAGAGATACAGGACTTAAACAGGTCCTTCAGCCCATCAAGTTTCCACTGACCATCAACCATTGCTCTATTTACATTAATCCCATTTTTTACTCTACTCACACTCCCATCGATTCCTCTCAGATTTTGCCACCAACCTACACACCAGGAGCAATTTCTACTGGCCAATTAACCTACATGCCAAAAGATAGGATGGAACTAAAGCACCTGATGAAAAAACATGCAATCACAGGGAGATGTGCAAACTCCACACAGCAAACCATGAGGTCAGGATTGAATCTGTCTCTCTGGCCCTGCGAGATGTGCCTCTACCAGCTCTGCCACTGTGCCACTCCATAGTTCTGTGGTTCAGTAGCAAACTCCATGAAGATACAATGAAGATAAAGTGCTCATAACAGTGAAAATGTCTTGAAAATTATTGAAAAGCTAAAGTAAAATAAATCATTTTAGATAATGATGTGTCTAACATCTGCTCATAATTTGAGGAGAAACTTTAATTAAGAAGGAACATAGAATGCTGGCTTATGGAGTTTTGGAACTTCTGGTGGGACTGTTACCATGGACACAGTTTGAATGAAAGCAAAGAATGAGTGTGAACTGCTGATGCACAGAAGTAAATTTAAGCTGTATGCTCGTCTGCAGTTATAGAGTAATTTCTGGACCACACTTAAATCCATAACAATTCCCCAAATTCAGAATCGCAGCCCTGATATGGCTACCCCAACTACTATCATAAAATCTATCCCTCATTGTCCCAATATCCATCACCCATCTTGAGGTCTGTCTCTAATAGATTTTGTATTTCCTGCACATTTGGATTCTGCTATCCTTTATATGTTTTATCCCAGCCTATTGTACATAATTCTTGATTAGATATTTCCTAACCTTTTACGTTGCTTGGCATGTCACAGAGTGAGTGAGTGAGTGAGTGAGTGAGTGAGGCCTCCGTCAGTTAGTGTTGACCATGGATGCTGCATCCTAGCTGTCTTGATACAGAAGTCTGGGCAGTACGATATGGAGAGCAAGCTGTTGCCCATATATCAAGCTCGCCCTCTCCATGCATCTGATGAACCCAAAGGAATGACAGATACTGATACAGTTTGGTACCAGCGGTGTCACAGGAGTTGCCAGTCGGCATTGAACTCAATGTAGGAATGCCTTAGGAACTCCAGCCCCGGACTTTTCCTTCGGAGTTTACTCCCGAAGCCTACCCCATGAGTGGGTATAGCGGCAAGGCAGCGGAGGTTTGAGATCAGAGTCTTCCGTCTCCTAAATGAGCTGCCAATCACAGCTGACAAACCTCATCTGCCTGAATGTCATAGAGTCATAGAACACTAAAGCACAGAAGAAGACTCTTTGACCTATCTAGGCTGAGCTGACTGGTATTCTGGTAGTCCCATCTACCTGTACCCGGACCATAGCCCCCTATACCTTTCTCATCCATGTACCAAACTTGGCTGGCACCACCCTCTAAGTGAAGAAGTCTCCTTTCAGATTGCCCTTAAATATTTCACCTTTCATCCCAAACCAATGACATCAAGTTCTAGTCTCACCCAACCAGAGGGGAAAAAGCCTGCATGCATTCATCCTATCTATACCCCTTATAATTTTGTATACCTCTATAAGATCTCCCCTAAATCACCTGTGCTAAAGTAAATAACATCTAATCCTATTCAGTCTTACCCTATAACTCAAGTCCTCAAGTCTCAGCAAAATCCTTGTAAAGCTTCTCTGTACCTTTTCAAGTTTATTGATATCTTTCCCGTAGGAAGATGACCAGGATCGCACACAATAATCAAAATTTGGCCTCACAAATTTTGTCTTATACAACTCCAACATATCATCACCATCATTTGCCGTGTTGTAAGGCAGAGGCAATCATGGTCCCATCACCATGGTTATTCTTGACAATTTTTTTCTACAGAAGTGGTTTGCCATTGCCTTCCTCTGGGCAGTGTCTTTACAAAACAGGTGCATCCAGCTAATATTAATACTCTTCGGAGATTGTCTGCCTGGCATCAGTCGTCATATAACCAAGACTTGTGATTTGCATCAGCTGCTCATATGACCATCCACCACCTGCTCCCATGGCTTCACGTGACCCTGATCAGGGCCGGGGGGGGGCTGGTGCTACACCTTGCCCAAGGGTGACCTGCAGCATTGCGGAGGGAAGGAACATCTTACACCTCCTTTGCTAGAGATATACCTCCACCCCGTAACCCATAATAACTTGCCTTTCCTTCATCAACCTTCTTGGTCTGGTTGTACATGACCTACCATGTTGACTATCCCTAATCAGGCCCTATCTATCCAAATAATTGTATATCCTATCCGTTAGAATATATTCCAATAATTTATCCAAAACTGACATCAGACCTACTACCCTATAATTTCTTGAATTATTCTTAGAGCCTTTCTTAAACAAGAGAACAACGTAAGTTATCCTCCTATCCTCTAGTACCTTAGCTATGGATAAAGACATTTTAACTATCTCTTCCAGGTTGCCTGCAAATTATTATGAGTTGAATGCCAATATTTCTCGAGAATAATATTTTGTCAAGATCTTATTTTGCAACTAAACATCTAATCTATTAGTAGATGAAGGATTAATTAGGTTCATATTCAAATAGTACAAATTGATCATTAAAAAACTGTTTCACATCAAAATTCAAATCCAAGCATAATATTGCTTGCCAAATAGATTTATGTTTATAATGGGTTCTGTTCATTTATGACTGACTTCAGACACAGCACTTAAGCCGACTGTGCAAATACCAGCTTTTTTTGTTTTAGCAGCTGTCATTGATGATGTCTTATTACCAGAGACTCTTGGCTTGTTACCTAGCAACAGCATGCGGATGTTGAAGAAACATTCTTGGAGTTGTTGAGATTGTTCTAGCAACTTATCGTTGCTGAGCCGAGAGAGAGCAGAAAACTGTGAGTGGCATGTTCTGTCAATTGTAGCATGATGTATGCTTGACAAAGAAACAGTAGGAGCACAAGATACATTCCTCTCAGAAATTTAGGCATAACAAGGTTGATGTTTATTCAATATTCCTGGAGACCCAAGACTCAAACTGGAAGTCTAGATACTTTATAAATCTTGTGACAGTACTTCCCTCCACTACCTTCAAGGCAGATTGCAATCATCTTCTTGGTGAAAAAAAAATTCTTCATTGTACCTTGCATTAGTGTAGTCTATTTGAAGGTTCATGTTGACTATAAAAGTAATTAAGCATTAACTTTTATGCCTATTATAGTAGATTACTCCACAAAACCCAAAGAATTGAAGTGCAAAATGATGGGAAATATGTAACCATTACAATGTAATAACATTACTGTCCATTCTACTTGATCAGCTCTATCTAATGTTCAATAACAGCTAAAGTGGAACAATCCCATCCCTCCCACTTATTAGGGTATCCCGACTTTCTACCTGGTGGTCCTCGGAAGCATTAGCCTCCGGATAAAGTCAGGAATTTTAAGTTATTCTGCATTTTTTCCCCAGACCTATAAAGATGGATTGAGAAGATCTCGTCCACCTCTCACTGCTGCAGTCAAAGGTTCCCACCTGCTTCAACTGAACTCAAGTGCTGCCCAAGAAGAGCAGGGTGAGCTGCCTCAATGACTATTGTCCACTAGCACTCATGTCAGCTGTGACGAAGTGCTTTGAGAAGTTGGTCATGACAAGAATCAGCTCCTGCCTAAACAAGGACCTGGACCTGCTGCAATTTGCCTATCGCTGCAATAAGTCAACAGCAGATGCAACCTAACTGGCTCTCCATTCAGCCTAGGACCATCTGGACACTAGCAATAACTGCATTAGGCTGCTGTTTATTGATTACAGCTGAGTATCCAACACCATCAGAGATTATCAACCAGCTTAGTACTAATCAACAAACGTCAAAACCTGGGCACTGTACCTCCCTCTGCAACTGGATGCTTGACTTCCTCTTTGTGAAACCACAGTCAGTGCATATCGGAAATACCATCTCCTCTTCAATGATAATCAACGCAGGCACACTTCAAGGATGTGTACTTAACCCACTGCTCTACTCTCTACACATGACTGTATGGCTCAGCACAGTTCAAATGCCATCTATAAATTTGCCGATGACCCAACTGTTGGCAGAATCTCAGATAGTGATGAGATGACAAGGAAGCGTACAAGAGAAAGATAGATCAGCTGATTGAGTGGCGTCGCAATAACAACCTTGCACTCAACATCAGTCACACCAAGGAATTGATTGTGGACTTCAGGAAGGCGAAATTGATAGAACACATACCAGTCCTCCTCAAGGAATCAGCAGTGGAAAAGGTGAGCAGTTTCAAATTACTGGATGTCAATATCTCTGAAGGTCCATCGTATTGATGAAATTACAAAGGAGGCATGCCAGTGACTATATCTCATTAGGAGTTTGAGGAGATTTAGTATGTCACCAAAGACTCTAGCAAATTTCTACAGATGTACAGTGGAGAGCATTCTGACTGGTTGCATCACTGGCATCGAGGCTCCACTGCACAGGATTGGAAAAAGCTGCTGAAGGTTGTAAACTCAGCCAGCTCCATCATGGGAACTAGCCTCTTCTTCATCAAGGACATCTTCAAAAGGCAATGCTTCAAGAAGGTGGCATCCATCATTAAGAATACTCACTACCCAGCTCATGCCCTCTTCTCATTAGGGAGGAAGCACGGGAGCCTGAAGACACATAGTCAATGTTTTAGCTTCTTTCCCTCTGCCATCAGTTTTCCGAATGGTCCATGAACCCATGAAAACCACCTCACTGTTTTTCCTCTTTTTGCACTACATATTTATGTATTTTTTATATTTCTCTTGGTAGCTTAGTCTTTTTTATGTATTGCACTGTACTGCTGCCACAAAACAACAAATTTTATGACATACAGTATGTCAGTGATAATCTGCCTGTTTCTGATTCTGAAGAAACCTGGTTCTGAACTCAACTGACTGTGCTGATAACGATGAGCAGCAGTTCTGTGGGCAAAATCTCCTTGTTAATGAGAGATGTCAGAGGAGAATAGCCAGACTGGTTCAAGCAGACAGGAAAGTGACAGTAACTCAAATAACCACTCGATACAACAGTGGTGTGCAGAAGAGCACCTCTGAACGCACAACACATCAAACCTTGAGGTGCATGGACTACAGCTGCAGAAGACCATGAACATACAGTACATTCAGAGGCAACTTTATTAGGTATAGGAAGTACTTAATAATGTGGCCACTGAGTGTATATATCCTGAATGTTTTGCTATTCTGCAATAGTCTGGGGTATACATTGTCTGGCACTGATAAGAAGATTAACTTAGCTTGGACCGTTACTGATTACATAATTGGTATCAAATATTTAAACCAGGAGCTCATGAGGGTGGAGATTTGATATAATCACCAATATACTGAGCTGGAAAGCTGGAAGTTCAAAGTAAATTTATTATCAAAGTACATATTATGGCACCATAAAACCACGAAATATAGTAACAAACATGTGAATGTAGTTGACAGTATTGCAAGTTAATAAAGCATGAACCTCCTTCAATTTTGCTACAAATTGACAGACAGCTTCATTGAAGATCTCAGTATATGGGCCATTCTCCAATTAAGTTAGATCCACAGCAGAGTCAATGGATAGAATGAATAAGGTCACTGGGCCTCATTCAATAAATTCATCCATAAAATATCTACAGCTTCTTATTCCAGAGTTTTCATTCCTCAAGTTAAGCATGTAAACCCTCTCTCAGATCAGTTAATATCCCCGTGTTTCCCATAATTCAAGTGGTCTAATGAGCCATTCATTGATAGAACAAGGAAACAGAGAAAGGCTCCAAACTGAGCCATTTTCCTGGACCCAGTATGGAAACTGAAAAACTGCAGGTACAGGAAACATTCAAGCCAGATTGAATTCAAGGTCATGATGCTTTTTTTTAGTATTTTTAGCCATTCTGAAGTTCATTCATGATTGAGAAGTGTGTACTTTTATATATGCTTATGCATATAAAAGCTGATACCTGAGCAGAAATATTTCCAGAGGAGTATATAGTTACTCCCATAAGAAGTTGACCACGCAAAGAACTAGATGTTTTTTTGCTGACTTTCACATCTCCTACGGCTGACAAGCATCTTATTGAGTCTCTCCTGAAAATGCGAATAGCTTGAGATTGACTGGGCTGCTTATTAATATACAGAAGGCGGAAAACGTAAACATTGCATATTGATTTGGCATGTGATTCATTCTGGTTTTAACTCTTTCAACACCAGAAAACAATATTTCTACCTAAGTTTTAATCTACGTTAATAGGAAACTATTAGATCTTTCCTGCAGTGACACTGAAGCAGGAACATTTTATCTGACGTTGGCAAGCCTGTTATTATGGGGTATGAGGGGATTACTTCAGGGGCACCATCTCCAACCACCATTAGATTATTCATGCAGTATTGAATTTTCACAATAATTAGAAAAAGTCTTGCATACTTAGCATTTCGAGAGACTTTAATCTAGGCAATAAGGATTGTATTGACCACACCAGGGAAAATAGGAATCAAATGAATTCAAGCCTCAAAGAGATATAACAAGGGAGTGGTTTTTACACCTTACAGGGAATCCTTGGGAGATAAAAGGATTATGTACAAGAACATTTTTTTTTAAAACACAGCACCCTTCAGGCCAATCATCCTTCTTTCTTTACCCACCTCAATGATTTATTTTTGTGCTGAGAAGCCATGTCCTTGTGTTTCTGACAGAAAATTCAAAGTTCAAAGTAAATTTATTATCAAAGTACATCTACTGTATGTTACCATATAATACATAGAAACGTAGAAAACCTACAGCACAATACAGGCCCTTCAGCCCACAAGGTTGTACTGAATGTGTCCCTACCTTAGAAATTACTAGGGTTACCCATAGCCCTCTATTTTTCTAAGCTCCATGTACCTGTCCAAAAGTCTCTTAAAAGACTCTATCGTATCCACCTCCACCGCCGTTGCTGGCAGCCCATTCCACGCACTCACCACTCCCTGAGTAAAAAACTTACCCCTGACATCTCCTCTGCACCTACTCCCCAGCACCTTAAACCTGTGTCCTCTGGTGGCAACCATTTCAGCCCTGGGAAAAAGCCTCTGACTATCCACACGATCAATGCCTCTTGTCATCTTATACACCTCTATCAGGTCACCTCTCATCCTCCATCGCTCCAAGGAGAAAAGGCCGAGTTCACTCAAACTGTTTTCATAAGGCATGCTCCCCAATCCAGGCAACATCCTTGTAAATCTCCTCTGCACCCTTTCTATGGTTTCCACATCCTTCCTGTAGTGAGGCGACCAGAACTGAGCACAGTACTCCAAGTGGGATCTGACCACGGTCCTATATAGCTGCAACATTACCTCTCAGCTCCTAAGCTCAATCCCATGATTCATGAAGGCCAATGCACCGTATGCTTTCTTAACCACAGAGTCAACCTGTGCAGCAGCTTTGAGTGTCCGATGGACTTGGACCCCAAGATCCCTCTGATCCTCCACACTGCCAAGAGTCTTACCATTAATACTATATTCTGCCATCATATTTGACCTACCAAAATGAACCACCTCACACTTATCTGGGTTACCTTGAGATTCATTTTCTTGCAGGCATTCACAATAAAACAGAAAAATACAATAGAATCAATGAAAAACTACACATAAAGACTGACAAACAGCCAACATGCAACAGAAGACAAACTGTCTAAATAAATAAATAATACTGAAGAGTCCTTGAAGGTGAGTCCATAGGTTGTGGGATCAGTTCAGAGTTGAGGTGAGTAAAATTATAACTGTTCCTGAACCTGGTGGTGTGGGACCTTCAATTATCAAACTCCTGAACGAGTGTGGATAACATTGTGCAGGTTGGTTCAAGGTGCACTCTGAATCAACCTGCACAGCCTTTATCCTATCTCACTAATGGAACACTGCGAACCATCGCTTGCACTACTATGGATTTATCTTGGATTATGTTTTAATTTACACTCATGTCTTGCTTTGCACATTCATTTTTTTTTCACTTAATTTATGTTTCATTTGTGTATAATTGATGTTTTGTGTGTTTCTGAATGTAAGTGCCCGTGATGCTGCTGCAAGCAAGATTTTATTGTTAGAATTGGAATTGCTTTGTTACACCCACATGTCCCAAAGATACAGTGAAAAGCTTGTCTTGCATATTGTTCAGGCGGAATAAACCATTACAGAATGCACTGAGGTAGAACAAGGTAAAACAGTATCAAAGCAGAATAGTGTAACAGCAATAGAGAAAGTGCATTGCAGGTAAACAATAAGGTGCAAGAACATAATGAGGTAGATTGTGAGGTTACGATTCAAGAGTCCATCTTATTGTAAAAGGGAACCATTTAATAGTATTATAACATTAGTGCAGAAGCTGTGCTTGAGCCTGGTACCTTGCCTCTCCATATTTATGATAATAAACTAAAATTGACCATCTGAGTTCACACTCCTGCCTGTTACCCCACCTGTTCAGGGGTGGATGGAAGGTTAGAATGATTCAGGTCTCTCACTGGTTCACTCCTCTGCTGCTACTGCCAGTGCCCAAGAGCAGGGTGAGCTGCCTCAGTGACTGACACTGAGTGCCACTCTATCACATTCTACTGTGATGAAGTGCTTTGAGAGGTTGGTCATGGCAAGCATCAACTCCTGCCTAACAAAGGACCTGGACCCGCTGCAATTAGCCTAGCACCATAATAGGTCTGCAGCAGATGCAGTCTCAGTGGCTCTCCACTCCTCTATGGGTCATCTGGACAACATCAATAGCTACTCTATGTCAGACTGCTGTTTATTGATTACAGCTCAGCATTCAACACATTCCTACCCTCAGTACTAATCCAAAACCTGTAACTCCCCCTGCAACTGGATCCTTGACTTCCTCACTGGGAGACAACAATCTGTGTGGATCAGGAATAGCATCTCCTTCTCGCTGACTGTCAACACTGGCACACCTCAGGGATGTGTGTTTAGCCAACTGCTCTACTCTCTCTACACCCATGACTGTGTAGCTAGACACAACTCAAACGCCACCTATAAATTTGTCGATGACACAACTATTGTTGGCAGAATTCCAAATGGTGATAAGAGGCATAAAGGAGTGAGATAGATCAGCTGGTCGAGTGGTGTCACAACAACAACCTTGCACTCAACATCAGTAAGACCAAGGAATGGATTGTGGACTTCATGAAGGGGAGGTCGAGGGAACACACACAAGTCCTCATCGAGGGATCAGCAGTGGAAGGGGTGAGCAGTTTCAAGTTCGTGGGTGTCAACATCTCTGGGGATCTATCCTGAGCCCAACACATTGATGCAATTACAAAGAAGGCACAACAGTGGCTATATTTCATTAGGAGTTTGAGGAGACTTGGTATGTCACCGAAGACACTCGCAAATTTCTATAGATGTACCGTGGAGAGCATTCGAACTGGCTGCATCACCGTCTGGTATGGGGTGTTCACCACATAGGATCAGAAAAAGCTGCAGAAAGTTATAAACTCAGGTAGTTCTATCATGGGCACTAGCCTCCCCAGCACTGAGGAGACCTTCAAAAGGTGATGCCTCAAAAAGGAGGCATTCATCACTAAGCACCCCCATGACCCAGGACATGCCCTCTTCTCATTGCTATCATCAAGGAGGTGGTACAGGAGCCTGAAGGTACATACTCAACATTTGAGGAACAACTATTTCCCTTCTTCCATCAGATTTCTGAATGGACAATGAACCCATGTACACTACCTCATGAGTATTTTTTTTCTTTTTTCTCTTTTTTGTTTGTACTATTATTTAATTTAATTTTATATATATATATTTCTTATTGTAATTTGTTTTTACTATTATGTATTGCAATGTACTGCTGCTGCAAAGCAACAAATTTTATGACATATGCAAGTGATATTACACCTGATTCTAGCTCTGATTCTGATTTTTATGACACAAGATAAAACCTTGTCTGAAGATACCCGAAAGGGAGCAATAAACTGTGCTCTCAATTTGCTGCTGATGCTTGAATAAAGCAATGTATTCTCACAGTGTTGCTTTTAAAGATAGTTCCCTTGTGAATTAAAGTATTTGTCTATACTTTTTCTTGTTCAATAAATTGCCATTCACAGTAAGCTGCTCCAGTCAGTCTGTTCCCCGTGATCCTGTGTTAGAAATATTGTGTCCCTGCCGTGCAGCAAATTTAGTTCAAGTGTATTTACTTGCTCTGACTGAAGCTGCGACAAAAATGATGTGAGAATTCCTTTTGTTCTGAAGTTGCTGAAGGCAGGCTATTTGCAAGCAGTGAGCCCACAACGGCCTCAGCTTGAACAAACAGGGGTCGGCACAGTGGAAGACTTTCAGTCCAACTACATGTGAAATCAGTAGCTTTGGAAATTCTTTCCTGGATGTACAGTTACATTAAGAACAAGATCATGGTTGACCTTCAACCTCAGTAGAGACCTTCATTCGTTAATCCATATCCCTTGATATCCTTAATACCTAAAGTTCTGTTAATCCCAATCTTGATGATACTCCGTGACTGAACCACCATATGCCTTCAGCACAGGATTCCAAAAGGTGTATCACCTTCACAGATGTGGTCTTCAAATTCCCCCCCCCCCCACTGCATTCAGAACAAGAGGGCCAAAGACCTTGTTTACCATGCTGTGCCAGTCCATTTGATCTGTGCCTCCACACGTAATATTTATCCAACTTTATTTGACACAACTGTCAGTACAATTTGTTGCACTTCCCTTACTAAGGCAGAAGATTATCAAGATAAAAGTTACTGAAAAGTTACCCATTTTAAGGAGTGACTCTTTACTTAGAGCAGGTATGCTCTGATATCTAGGCCATTTTGGACAATGCTCGTGTGTTTTGAAAATGCCATGTGCTGTTAATACATGCTCCCTTTTGCTCAATGCCTCGTTAGCTCTAATCAGGCACAAAGCTCCCATACCAACATCAAACTGCTCGTGTACATACTAACCTGCTTCCTCCTGGATTTGGATTTCCGAAAGGTTCTCTGGACTTCCAATGTGATAGAGCATGCAAAAGAATATGCTGCATAGTTCTTTGACAATATCGTATGTAAATACTCAAGCTCAATCGTAAATGCATCAGCAGCAATGCAAGCCCATACATTAAAGATTTTTTAAAAATAGATTGCCTTTAAAATCAGGGTAATATTGGTATTGCCTGCTCATTCTGACAATTTCCAAAAGCATTTTCCATTCTTCTAATCTTATGTATATGACTGGTGACTTCCATGGTTAAGAATATTAGTAGATCATGTACTACTCTACGGTTGTTATAAACACATTTTTATGTGCTTAAATTCAGTAAATTAATCTCATTTTTAATCTCTCCCTCTCCCAGTGTAGAGTGCCCTCTTACTTCAAAACATCTGCCATTGTTCCTGTACCTAAAGGACTGGCGCCTGTCGCACTCACCTCAACAATAAGCAAATGCTTTGAGAGGCTGGTCAAGGACTACATCTGCAGCATGCTACCCCTGACATTGGACCCCCTACAATTCACCTACTGACACAACCGATCAACAGATGACGCAATTGCCACAGCTCTACACATCTGGAGAAGAAGGATGCTTATGTGAGAATGTTGTTCTTGGACTACGGTTCAGCATCCTACACCATAATTCCCTCCAGGCTTGACAAGAAGCTCAGATACCTTGGCCTTCACCCTGCTTTGTGCAGCCGGATCCTGGACTTCCTGTCAGATCGCCGGCAGGTGTTAAGAGTGGGCTAATTCACCTCTGCCCCTCTGACTCTCAACACAGGTGCCCCTCAGGGCTGTGTCCTAAGCCCCCTCCTTTATTCTCTGTATACCCATGACCGTGTCACCACCCACAGCTCCAATCTGATGATACTACATTGAATGGTCTTATCTCAAATAACACTGAGGCAGTCTACAGAGAAGAAGTCATCACCCTGACGCAGTGGTGTCAAGAAAACAAACTCTTCCTCAATTTTGTAAAAACAAAGGAGCTGGTTGTGGACTACAAGAGAAATGGAGACAGCCTAACCCCTATTGACATCAACAGATATGAAGTTGAGAGGGCGAACAGCTTTAAATTCCTCGGCATACACATCACTGACGATATCACAAGGCCTGTACATACCGGCTGTGTGGTGAAAAAGGCACAACAGCGCCTCTTTCACCTCAGATGGTTGAAGAAGTTTGACATGAGTCCCAAAACCCTAAGAACTTTCTGCAGGGGCACAACTGAGAGCATCCTGACTGGCTACATCACTGCCTGGTATGGGAACTGTACGTCCCTCAATCGCAGAACCCTGCAGAGAGTGGTGTGGACAACCCAGTGCATCTTGTAGATGTGAAATTCCCACTATTCAGGACATTTACAGAGACAGGTGTGTAAAAAGGATCATTGGGACCCGAGTCACCCCAACCACAAACTGTTCCAGCTGCCACCATCCAGGAAACGGTACCGCAGCATTAAAGCCAGCACCAACAGGCTCTGGGACAGCTTCTTCCACCAGGCCATCAGACTGATTAATTCATGCTGATACAATTGAATTTCTATGATATATTGGCTGTTGCGTTGTACATACTATTTATTACAAATTACTATAAATTGCTCATTTGTATATTCAGATGGAGATGTAACATAAAGATTTTTACTCCGTGTGTATATGAAGAATGTAAGAAATAAAGTCAACTTAATTGTCTGAGTTCATGATTTAGTTGCTATTGTTTTGAGATCTAACACCTCTTGCTGTTCCAAGTCAACAAGACAGACATATTAAAGTTTGTGAAGAAGATTGGAATTCCAAGGCGATGACCTCAAGAAGAATAACAAGCCTGTTTATGGATAACCGCAAATTAGATCAGAATTTAGTTCATGTCAACCCATACTGTTATACCTTCACAGACTGGGCTAGAGAGAGAAGAACTGCACTGTTAATTGCCAATTAGTGCCTCTTTGGAAAATGTACAAGAAATAAAACAGTAGGTAAGCAGAGAAGAGTGTAAACTAAATATGTAAGTTCTGTTGACAGTAACCTCTCTAATACAGGTCTCAAAAAAGGTGCAACAAAAGAATTTGTTAAATAATAGTGGAGTGAACATTATTGATGGCAATATATATTGACATGTATTGCGTATCAACTAGCAAACAATAAACAGAAAGTAGGAATAGCAACCAATATGCTGGAAGAACTCAGAGAATTGAGCAGCATCTGTGGGGGAAAGGATGAGTAGGAATCGACGGGTTTTGGGTTGGAAGACTGCGACCAGTGAGGCATGTAATACTGTGCTATTAGCTGTTCACAATCTATTTCAGATAAGAGCATCAAGTGTAGAATATCCAAGAGTGCTGATGACACAAAGGCGAGTGGAAGTATGGGATATGAAAAGGAGTGCAATAAGGTTTCTGGGAAATGTAGACAGTTTGAAGTTCAAGTTCAGTTACCATTCAACCATACATGAATATCGCCAAATAAAGCAGCTTTCCTCGGTGGATAAGATGAAGAACACATTACCAACAACACATAGCACATAGAGCACATATTTTTATGATAAAAGAAAAAAAGTAGAGTCACACAGTCACAAAAATATTTATAGCCCAAGTTCCTGAATGGCATGGCCTGTAGATTGATGGTGCATAGGATGGTGTTCTAGTCTAGTTTATTCTTCCATTGAGCGAACACTGGAGGCAGTGTAAGGGCCAGCCCCCCAACTCAGTACGGATTCCAGCATACCCACAGAGGCCTTTGCTTTCTCCCACACTGCCACCAGCACCTCCTCCACTGGGTGGTTGCTACAGGTGACCCCAAAGCACTTGGGCCTAATCTGCGCCACAACTGAGGCAAATCAACCCCCCCCCAACTGTCGATCTCATGAGTGAGCCAGTGAATCGGACTCTTAGTGTTCTGTATTTGCAATGTCCAACAGAGTCTTGCAATCACATAAAAAAAACAATCACCATGCACTGCCTCTGCACAACAATGGTACGCAACAAGTCCAGATGACAACACAATTGAACAACTCGCTGACGTAGTATTTGATGGTCTTAATATCCACCAGTGTCTTGTGATTGTAAAGAGGACATGGAGGATGAACAATTACTCCTTTGGTTAGACCCAGAAAGGCTGCTGCGTCTGAGGGTGTTGCTATCTTACCAGAATCTTAATTGAATGGGCAAATGAAATAGTGTAGAGTGCTGTGAGATCACCACATTGGGCAAAGAAATAAAAAGGCAGTGTATTTTAGAAATGGTGACAGTTTGAAAGGTGTTGTTCAGAGGGTTCTGAATGTTCTTGTATACAAGTGAGATAAAGTCAACATACAGATGTAGCAAACAGTTAGGAAGGCAAATGGTCTATTGGCATTTGTTGTAAAGAGGATGTGAGCGCAAGAGTAAAGACTTCTTTGTCAAATTTTGTAGAGCACTGATAAATCCATATCTGGAATATCATGCACAGGTCTATTTGCAATACGTTAGGAATGATATGCTTACCTTTAGAAATATGTAGCATCGCTTCACCAGATTGGTTTAAGGGTGGTAGTGTATTATGTGAGGGGAGTTAAGTGGACTGGGCTTATGTTTTCTTAAGTTTAGGAAAATAAAAAGGTATGTCATTGAAGTGTGCAAAATTCTCTTAGGCTTCTCAAGGCAGCTGCAGGGATGATATTTTCCTTGGCTGCTGTGTCTAGAACCAAAGGGCCAATTCTCAAAATAATCAGGTCCACTGTTGAGGATCAAATTTCTTCAACCGGAAGGTAGCAAGTCCTTGGAATTCCATATCAAAGAGGGTTGTGGATGCTCATTTACTGAGTGTATTAAAGAAAATGACAGTAAATGCATGTACTATTGTCATGTACGAAGTGATTTTTCTTTGGGCACAGTGAGAACACTCATTAGGTTCCTAAAGCTAAAACAGTAGATATGTTAAGATTACAATTGTGACAATTAAGCAAGCTTCTGAGACCCTTGAAGCCCATATCATTGCTTTTGGTTTATTATTGTCATATGTACCAAGACAGAGTGAAAGGCTTGTCTTGCATACTGTCCATAAAGATCAAATCATTATGCAGTGCATTGAGCTAGAATAAGGTAAAACAATGCCCATGCAGAATGAAGTGTGAAAGCTACAACAAGATTGTGAAGCAGGTAATCAATAAAGTGCAAATCATAACAAGGTAGATTGTGAGGCCAAGAGTCCATCTTCTCATACAAGAGGTTCATTCAAGAGTCTGATAACAGTGGGATAGAATCTGTCCTTAAACCTCGCGGTACATGCTTTCAGGCTTTTTGTATCTCCTGCCTGCTGAATGAGAGGAGAAGAAGAATGTTCTGGGTGGATGGGATCTTTATTATGCTGGCTGCTTTACTGAAGCAGCAAGACGTATAGTCAGAGTCCATAGAGGGGAAACTGTTTTCTCTGATGTGCTGTACTGTGCTGTGTCCACAACTCTCTGCGGTATCTAGCGGTCACGTGCAGTACATCATCTTCGCTTTTTGGAAATAAGTTCTTTGTTATTTATTTTGAATGAATTGAATTTTCTTCTGGTGATGTATTCTTGCTCATTCTTTAAAAACCTCTCTTCACATTCTTGGACTGTGATGAATCAAATCCAGGATAATAACCTATTCCGTCTCATTATCAACAAAAACAACTTCTATATTTCTATACTGCCCTTAAGGGAACTAAATGTCTGAAGGTTTGTTACAGTCTGATACTGAGCCACATGATGGTCTGACCAAAGGCTTTGTCAAAGTTGTATACTTTAAGAAACAAACAGAGAGGAGAGGAGAGAGGTGTGAATTTCAGAGTTTCTTCTTCACAAAAGAAAGAGAAAAAAATAAATAAGAAGAGGAAGAAGAAGAAAAAGCAATAAATATCAAGATGATGAGATGAAGAATCCTTGAAAATGTCCTTAAAGGGAAATTATAGGCTGCAGACTTCAGTGAGAGTAATTCAAAAGAACTATACTTAGAAGTTTTGTTATCCGCTTGTAACACATTACCGTGGTTCACCAGTGCCATCTCGAAGCCCTTAGTGTTACCATATCAGAGGATCTGTCATTACAAAGAAGTGCCATTACAAAGAAGGCACGACAGCACTTCTACTTTGTTACAAGTTTGCATTAATTCAGCATGTCATTTAAAACTTTGACAACCTTCTATACAGGAACGGTGGAGAGTTTTCTGACTAGTTGCATCACAGCCCGTATGGAAACATCAATACCCGAATGGAAAAGTCTGCAATAAGATGGAAACATACAACAGGAATTCTGCAGATGCTGGAAATTCAAGCAACACACATCAAAGTTGCTGGTGAACGCAGCAGGCCAGGCAGCATCTCTAGGAAGAGGTGCAGTCGACGTTTCAGGCCAAGACCCTTTGTCAGGACTAACTGAAGGAAGAGTGAGTAAGAGATTTGAAAGTGGGAGGGGGAGGGGGAGATCCAAAATGATAGGAGAAGACAGGAGGGGGAGGGATGGAGCCAAGAGCTGGACAGGTGATTGGCAAAGGGGATATGAGAGGATCATGGGACAGGAGGTCCGGGGAGAAAGACAAAGGGGGGGGGGAACCCAGAGGATGGGCAAGGGGTATAGTCAGAGGGACAGAGGGAGAAAAAGGAGAGTGAGAGAAAGAATGTGTGTATAAAAATAAATAACGGATCGGGTATGAGGGGGAGGTGGGGCATTAGCGGAAGTTAGAGAAGTCGATGTTCATGCCATTAGGTTGGAGGCTACCCAGACGGAACAGAAGGTGTTGTTCCTCCAACCTGAGTGCGGCTTTATCTTTACAGTAGAGGAGGCCGTGGATAGACATGTCAGAATGGGAATGGGATGTGGAATTAAAATGTGTGGCCACTGGGAGATCCTGCTTTCTCTGGTGGACAGAGCGTAGGTGTTCAGCAAAGCGGTCTCCCAGTCTGCGTCGTGTCTCGCCAAGTCTGCGTTTGGGCACCCGCATGGGTCCTAGCTATGCCTGCCTTTTTGTTGGCTTTGTGGAACAATCTATGTTCCGTGCCTATTCTGGTATCTGTCCCCCACTTTTCCTTCGCTACATCGACAAAATTTTCGAGTGGAAAACGGATGCAACTGTGGTTGACAAGAGAAGTCAAAGCCAAAGTTAAAGCAAAGGAGAGGGCATACAAGGAAGCAAAAATTAGTGGGAGGACAGAGGATTGGGAAGTTTTTAAAACCTTACAAAAGGAAACCAAGAAAGTCATTAAGAGAGAAAAGATTAACTATGAAAGGAAACTAGCAAATAATATCAAAGAGGATACTAAAAGCTTTTTCAAGTATATAAAGAGTAAAAGACAGGTGAGAGTAGATATAGGACCGATAGAAAATGATACTGGAGAAATTGTAATGGGAGGTGAGGAGATGGCAGAGGAACCGAACAAGTATTTTGCATCAGTCTTCACTGAGGAAGACAGCAGGATACTGGACACTCAAGGGTGGCAGGGAAGAGAAGTGTGCGCAGTCACAATTACGACAGAGAAAGTACTCAGGAAGCTGAATAGGCTAAAGGTCGATAAATCTCCTTGACCAGATGGAATGCACCCTTGTGTTCTGAAGGAAGTAGCTGTGGAGATTGCGGAGGCATTAGCGATGATCTTTCAAAAGTCGATAGATTCTGGCATGGTTCCGGAAGACTGGAAGATTGCAAATGTCACTTCGCTATTTAAGAAGGGGGCAAGGAAGCAAAAAGGAAATTACAGACCTGTTAGCTTGACGTCGGTGGTTGGGAAGTTGTTGGAGTCGATTGTCAAGGATGAGGTTACAGATTACCTGGAGGCATATGACAAGATAGGCAGAACTCAGCATGGATTCCTTAAAGGAAAATCCTGCCTGACAAACCTATTACAATTTTTTGAGGAAATTACCTGTAGGCTAGTCAAGGGAGATGCAGTGGATGTTGTATATTTGGATTTCCAGAAGGCCTTTGACAAGGTGCCACACATGAGGCTACTTAACAAGATAAGAGCCCATGGAATTACGGGAAAGTTGCATACGTGGATAGAGCGTTGGCTGATTGGCAGGAAACAGAGAGTGGGAATAAAGGGATGCTATTCTGGTTGGCTGCCGGCTACCAGTGGTGTTCCACAGGGATCAGTGTTGGGGCCGCTTCTTTTTACACTGAACATCAACGATTTGGAATATGGAATAGATGGCTTTGTGGCTCAGTTTGCTGACGATACGAAGATAGGTGGAGGGGCCGGTAGTGCTGAGGAAACGGAGAGTCTGCAGAGAGACTTGGATAGATTGGAAGAATGGGCAGAGAAGTGGCAAATGAAGTACCATGTTGGAATGTGTATGGTTATGCACTGTGGCAGAAAAAATAAACAGGCAGACTATTATTTAAATGGGGAAAGAATTCAAAGTTCTGAGATGCAACAGGACTTGGGAGTCCTCGTACAGGATTCCCTTAAAGTTAACCTCCAGGTTGAGTCAGTAGTGAAGAAGGCGAATGCAATGTTGGCATTCATTTCTAGAGGAATAGAGTATAGGAGCAGGGGTGTGATGTTGAGGCTCTATGAGGCGCTGGTGAGACCTCACTTGGAGTACTGTGGGCAGCTTTGGTCTCCTTATTTAAGAAAGGATGTGCTGACGTTGGAGAGGGTACAGAGAAGATTCACTAGAATGATTCCGGGAATGAGAGGGTTAACATATGAGGAACGTTTGTCCGCTCTTGGACTGTATTCCTTGGAGTTTAGAAGAATGAGGGGAGACCTCATAGAAACATTTCAAATGTTAAAAGGCATGGACAGAGTGGATGTGGCAAAGTTGTTTCCCATGATGGGGGAGTCTAGTACGAGAGGGCATGACTTCAGGATTGAAGGGCGCCCTTTCAGAACAGAAATGCGAAAAAAATTTTTTTAGTCAGAGGGTGGTGAATCTATGGAATTTGTTGCCACGGGCAGCAGTGGAGGCCAAGTCATTGGGTGTATTTAAGGCAGAGATTGATAGGTATCTGAGTAGCCAGGGCATCAAAGGTAATGGTGAGAAGGCGGGGCAGTGGGACTAAATAGGATAAAATGGATCAGCTCATGATAAAATGGCGGAGCAGACTCGATGGGCCGAATGGCCTACTTCTGCTCCTTTGTCTTATGGTCTTATGGACTGCATTGGCACTGCTTCCTGCACGCATACTGAGCTCGTTGACTTTATTAACTTTGCCTCCAACTTTCACCCTGCCCTCAAGTTTACCTGGTCCATTTCCGACACCTCCCTCCCCCTTCTAGATCTTTCTGTCTCTATCTCTGGAGACAGCTTATCCACTGATGTCTACTATAGGCCTACTGACTCTCACAGCTATCTAAACTATTCCTCTTCTCACCCTGTCTCTTGCAAAAATGCCATCCCCTTCTCACAATTCCTCCGTCTCCGCCGCATCTGCTCTCAGGATGAGGCTTTTCATTCCAGGACGAGGGAGATGTCCTCCTTTTTTAAAGAAAGGGGCTTCCCTTCCACCACTATCAACTCTGCTCTCAAACGCATCTCTCCCATTTCACGTACATCTGCTCTCACTCCATCCTCCCGCCACCCCACTAGGAATAGGGTTCCCCTGGTCCTCACCTACCACCCCACCAGCCTCCGGGTCCAACATATTATTCTCTGTAACTTCCGCCACCTCCAACAGGATCCCACCACTAAGCACATCTTTCCCTCCCCACCTCTCTCTGCTTTCCGCAGGGATCGCTCCCTACGCGACTCCCTTGTCCATTCGTTCCCCCCCCATCCCTCCCCACTGATCTCCCTCCTGGCACTTAACCTTGTTAGCGGAACAAGTGCTACACATGCCCTTACACTTCCTCCCTTACCACCATTCAGGGCCCCAGACAGTCCTTCCAGGTGAGGTGACACTTCACCTGTGAGTCGGCTGGGGTGATATACTGCGTCCGGTGCTCCCGATGTGGCCTTCTATATATTGGCGAGACCCGATGCAGACTGGGAGACCGCTTTGCTGAACACCTACGCTCTGTCCGCCAGAGAAAGCAGGATCTCCCAGTGGCCACATATTTTAATTCCACATCCCATTCCCATTCTGACATGTCTATCCAAGGCCTCCTCTACTGTAAAGATGAAGCCACACTCAGGTTGGAGGAACAACACCTTGTATTCCGTCTGGGTAGCCTCCAACTTGATGGCATGAACATTGACTTCTCTAACTTCCGCTAATGCCCCACCTCCCCCTCGTATCCCATCTGTTATTTATTTATATACACACATTCTTTCTCTCACTCTCCTTTTTCTCCCTCTGTCCCTCTGACTATACCCCTTGCCCATCCTCTGGGTTCCCCCGCCCCTTGTCTTTCTTCCCGGACCTCCTGTCCCATGGTCCTCTCATATCCCCTTTGCCAATCACCTGTCCAGCTCTTGGCTCCATCCTTCCCCCTCCTGTCTTCCCCTATCATTTTCAATCTCCCCCTCCCCCTCCCACTTTCAAATCTCTTACTAACTCTTCCTTCAGTTAGTCCTGACGAAGGGTCTCGGCCTGAAAAGTCGACTGTACCTCTTCCTAGAGATGCTGCCTGGCCTGCTGCATTCACCAGCAACTTTGAGATGGAGTCATACACTCAGTGGCCACTTTATTAGGTACATCTGTACTCCTGCTCTTTAATTCAAAAATCTATTCAGCCAATCATGTGCCAGCAACTCAATGCATAAAAGCATGCAGACTCAAGAGGTTTAGTTGTTGTTCAGACCAAACATCAGAATAGGGAAGAAAAGTGATCAAAGTAACTTTACTGTGGAATGATTGCTGGTGCCAGATAGGGTGGTTTGAGTATCTCAGAAACTGCTGATCTCCTGGGGTTTTCACACACAACAGTCTCTAGAGTTTACAGAAAACAGTGCAAGAAACAAAAAATCATCCAGTGATTGGCAGTTCTGTGGGTAAAAATGCCTTGTTAATGAGACCGGTCAGAGGAGAATGGCCAGACTGGTTCAAGCTGGCAGGAAAGTGACAGTAACTCAAATAACCACGTGTTACAACAGCGTTCATTTCTGAATGCACAATACGTCCAACCCCGAAGTGATGGGCTGCAGCAGCAAACATGCACTCAATGGCCACTTTATTAGATACCCAGTAAAGTAGCCACTGAGTGAATTTCTGTGAGCAGCTGAATTTGAGAAGGATTTTCCATAGTCCCTCCCAGATGATGGCATCAAAGTCAAAAATCATGGGATCATGTCATCATAGAATCCATGGCAACCATGATGTTGATCTGTGCTAATCCCATTTGCCTGTATTAGGCTTGTATTCCTTTATATCACTTCCACAAGTACAATTCCAAATGCCTTGTAAATATTGCAATTATATCTGCCTCTACCACCTCCTCTGCCTATCCCAGATATTCCCTAGCCTCTCTGTGAAAAATCTACTCCTCAGTGTGTTGGCACTAGCCCAGGACCAGATTGAATCAGGCATTAAAACAGAGGAAAAGAGGATTTTTTTTTTCAGCCAGAGAGTTGTAAATCTGTGGAATGCTCCACCACAGACTGCAGTGGAGGGCAAGTCCATGCGTATATCTAAGGCGAAAGTTGATCGTTTCCTGATCGGTCAGGACATCAAAGGATATGATGAGAAGGCACGTGTATGGGGTTGAGCGGGATCTGGAATCAGCCATGATGGAATGGCAGGGCAGACTCAATGGACTGAAAAGCCCAATTCTGCTCCTATGTCTTATGGTCTTATTATTAGACCAATACCAACACACTCGTTCACTGACACATAATCAAAACTAAAGTTGGGTTCATGTTGTTGAAGTCCTAATCAAGCTTGGAAACCATTTACTTCAATATAGCATGCAGCTCTTCTATAAATGAAGATTCAGGAATGATTCTATTCTCGTTATCTAAGTTATACCAGGCATTGAACTGTTTCTGTGTGAAGCTGAAGCTTCAAGCATTGATAAACTTGAAAAGAAGTTCTTCTGTTTCAAAAGGGCATCATCATTCATACACATGGCCAAGAAATGCAGGGTAAACTGCCTCAGTGACTATTGACTGGTAGCTCTCACATCTACTGTAAAGAAGTGCTTCAAGAGATTGGTTATGGCTAGAATGAACATCTACCTGTGCTAGGACCTGGACCTGTTGTAATTTGCCTACAGGCCTATAATGGATGCAATTTCACTGTCTCTCCATTTTGCTTTAGAGCACTTAGACAACAGCAAAACTTATGTCAGTTGCTATTTATTGATTACAGCTTGGTATACAATACCAATTGGTATTGAATCACCAAGTTTCTGAAACTGGACCTCTGTAACCCCCCCCCCCCCCAAAACTGGATCATCAACTTCCTCATGAGGAAATATCAGTGAGTACAGATCAGTGATAACTCCTCTCCTCACTGAGAATTGACACAGGTGCAACACTGCTCTACACTCATAACTGTGTAGCTAAGCACAGCTCAAATACTACTTTTGAATCTTCAGGTGATACCACTTTGTTTGTAAAATCTCAGATGGGTTTAAGAAGGCAACCAGATGTGTCGTCACAACAACAACCTCACACTCAATGTCCACAGGGCCAAGGCATCGAATGTGGACGTAGGAAGGGGAAATCGAGAGAATGTATGTCAGCTGAGCAGCTTTAAATTTCCTGGGTGTCAATATCTGAAAGAATATGTCATGAGCCCAGAACATTGATGCAATCACTTACCATGCCAGCAGCTCTACTTAATTAGGAGTCTGAGGAGATTTGGTATGTCACCAAAGACTCTAGCAAATTTCTATCAATGTGTGGAGGAGAACATTCTGACTAGTTGCATCACCACCTAGTTTGGAGGCTCCAATGCATCAGGATCACAAGAGGCTGAAAGTGGTTGTAGATCCAGCCAACTCCATCATGGGCAGAAACCTCCCCAACATCAATGATATCTCAAGAGGCAGTGCCTCAAAAGATGACATCCATCGTTATGAACCCTCATCAACTGGGACAAGGCCTCTTCTCATTACTTCCATCAAGGAGGAGGTACAGGAGCCTGAAGATCCACACTCAAAATTTATCATATTTCCGAATGGTCCACGAACCTATGAACAGCATCTTATTGTTCTTTTTTGTGCTATTTATTTATTTTGCAATTTAGAGTATTTTATGTCTTTGCATTATACTGCTGCAGCAAAACAACAAATTTCACATCTTATAAGACAGTGATAATAAACCTGATTCTGAATATTTTCCTTCATGACATCAGCAACCACACATTTCACTGGCTGTGAAAAAGGCTTCAGGACAGTCAGAAGATCTGTGATAAAAGTGTTTTTTTTTTCTTCAGTTCTTCAATGTACTGAACAGCCTGAAGATCGTCACTTAACAAGCAATGCTGATTAATCAGGCAAAATAAAACTCTCAAAAGGGGAACAACAGAGATTTGCTGCAAGACATGAGAGAAAAGGAACAGAAAGTTCTCTCCACACATGGCTTTCACAGGGAGATGAGGGAACACATAACTTGATATTCCTCCAATTAACAGGGGATGCTGACCTGCTAAGCAACTCTTATTCCCGTTGGAGGCAACTTGCTTTGGAAATTATTCCCTCATGTTGCTATGTTCTGTTTCACTTCCATACATCAAGATATTCCCCTCCCACACACACTCCATCATCCAGAATCCTCGCAAAAGGTATCCTAGCTGTAAAGGAGAATGGACCGCACTGTTTTACTTTCAGAGGGCATTTAAGGAATGACCAGATCAATCAATTTCACATGTCGATTCTCATGGAAAATTATCTGTAATGTTAATATCTGAATTAAAACAGAAGGTGTAAGTACTCACCAGGACCATTGACCCTTGTGAAAGAAAAGGAAGGCTGATATTTTGGGTACACACACAAAATGCTGGAGGAACTCAGCAGGTCAGGCAGCATCCATGGAAATTACTAAACAGTTGACATTTCGGGTCAAGTCCTTTCTTCAGGACTGGAAAGGAAGAAGGAAGACACCAGAATAAAAAGGTGGAGGAGGGGAAGCAGGATAGCTAGAAAGTGATGGCTGAAGCCATTTGGGTGGGATAGGTAAAGGGCTGGAGAAGAAAGAATCTGATAGCAGAGGAGAGCGGACCTTGCAAGAAAGGGAAGAAGGAGGGGCATCGGGGGGACATGATAGGCAGATGAGAAGAGGTAAGAGGCCAGAGTGGGAAAGCGAAGAAGAGGGGAGGGAGACTGAATTTTGTTTTTTTTACTGGAAGTAGAAATTGATGTTCATGCCATCAGGTTGGAGGCTACCCAGATGGAATATAAGGTGTTACTCCTCCACGCTATGGATGGTCTCATCATGGCACAAGAGGAGGCCGTGGACTGACACGTCAGAACAGGAAAGGGAATAAGAATTAAAAAAGTTAGCCACAGGGAAATTCTGCTGTTGGTGGGTGTAGTGGAGGTGCACGACAAAGTGGTCTTCCAATTTATGACGGTGGCTCTCACCAAAGTAGAGAAGACCGCATCGGGAGCACTGGCTATAATGGATGACCCCAGCAGATTTGGAGGTGAGGCGCTGCCTCACCTGGAAGGACTGTTTGGGGCCCTGAATGGAGGTGAGGACAGAAGTGAATGGGTAGGTGTGGCATTCAGGCCACTTGCAGGGATAAGTGCCAGGAGGGAGAATGGTGGGGTGGGATGAATGGATAAGAGAATCATGGAGGGAGTGATCCTGCGAAAAGCAGAGAGTGGGGTGGAGGTAAAGGTATGTTTGGTGGTGGGATCCAGGTGGAGATGGCAGACATTGTGGAGAATGATGTGTTGGATGTGGAGGCTCATGGGGTGGTAGGTTAGGACAAGAAGAACTCTATCACTGTTAAGGCAGTGGGAAGATGGTGTGAGCATGAATGTCTGGGTAATGGAGGAGATGCAGGTAAGGGAGGCATCAATGGTAGAGGAAGGGAAACCCCGTTCTTTGAGGAAGACTGACATCTCTGATGTCCTGGAACTGAAAGCCTAATCCCAAGAACAGATGCAGCAGAGATGAAGGAACTGAGAAAAGGGAGTAGCATTTTTACAGGGTGGAGGAGCAACACCGGGGATGGAGACAAACAGATCGAGAAAGAGAGGTGGCAGAAATGAACCAAGTGAGTTTAAAGGCAGGGTGGAGGTTAGAGGCGAAGTTGATGAAATTGATGAACTCAGCATGGGTCCACGCCGTCATCAATGTAGCGGAGGAGGAGTTGCAGAGCGTTACCAGGGAATGCTTGGAATATTGACTGTTCTAAGTAGCCACCAAAAAGGCAGGCATAGCTGGGGCCCATGCGGATACCCATTGCTACCCCTTGATTCTGGAGAAAGTAGGAGGAGCCAAAAGAGAAATTGTTGAGGGCAAGGACCAGTTCCACCAGATAGAGAAGGGTGGTGGTGGAGGGGGGGAGCCAGTTGGTCATTTTGTTGAGAAAGGAGCAGAGAGCATTAAGGCCTTTTTGATGGTTCATAGAAGTGTATAAGGACTGGACATCCATGGCGAAAATGAGGTGGTCAGGGCCAGGGTATTGAAAGCTAGTGAGGAGATCAAGAGCCTGTGAAGTGTTGTGGATGTAGGTGGGAAGGAACTGAACCAAGAAGGTTAGAATGGAGTTGAAGTAAGATGACATGAGTTCAGTAGGGCAGGAGCAGGCAGAGACAATGGGCCTACTTGGAAAGTCAGGTTTATGGATCTTGGGTAGATGACAGAAGCAAGCAATGCGGAGTAAGGGAAGTATGAGTATGGTGGGAGTGGATGGGAGTTCTCCAGAGCTGATGACATTAGTGATGGTGTCAGAGGCAATTTTCACATGGTCCAAAGTGGGGTCCTATTCAAGGGGTTAGTAAGAGGAAATGCTCCAGATGCAGCCTCCTCTACATTGGTGATACCCGTCATAAATTGTGTGATCGCTTTGTCAAGTACCTCTGCTCTATCTTCCAAATACAGAACTTCCCAGTGGCAAACCATCCTAATTGCTATTCCCATTCCTGTTCCAACATGTTGGTCCATGGCTTCCTCTTATGCCACAATGAGGATGCTCTCGGGGTGGAGGAGCAACACCTCATATTACGTCTGTGTAGCCTCCAACCTGATGACAGCAACATCGATTCCTCCTTCTGGTAAAAATAAATTTTTCCTCCCCCTTCCATCTTCTTCTATTTTCCACTCTGGCCTCTTACCTCTTCTCACCTGCCTATCACCTCCCCCAGGTCCCCTCCCTCCCTTTCTCCCATCTCCACTCCGATCAGATTCCTTCCTCTCCAGCCCTTTACCTTTTCTACTCACCTGGCTTCACATATCACTTTCCAGCTCTCCTCCTTCCCCTCACATCACCTTTTTATTCTGGCATCTTCCCCTTTCCTTTCTGGTCCTGAAGAAGAGTCTTGGACCTAAACGTTAACTGTTTAGTCATTTCCATAGGTGCTGCATGACGTGCTGAGTTCCTCCAGCATTTTTTGTGCTTTGCTTTGGATTTCCAGCATCTGCAGAATTTCTTGTGTTTATGATATTTTGGGTGGTGCTTCTTCATCACAACTCTGTATGGTCTGTGCACTGTTTCAAAAATGTATCACAGTCTGACACTCTGTTAACTTTCTGTCATTGTAACAGACTGAGGTTGATTGGAACAATACCACTCCCCATCCTAAGCAAAATCATTCCCCAGCTTAGAAAAGTACCATCACCGATCTTGAAACAATATCAGCCCCAGACTGAAACAATACCATCCACAGAATACCAGCCCCCATCCTGGCACAATATTGTTCCAGCTTGGAACAATACCAACTTCCAACAGGAAGATTTGCAAACTGTATTTTTTTTCACTTTAGGTGTTAAAAAGAACATTTTCACATTCTGCCTTTCTTGAAAGGTTAAAGTTACATTACTTCAGATACGACTAATCAGGGGTAATAACGAATCTGAGATCCCCAGGGCCTAACTAATTAAAAATCTGTATTAATTGAGACCTTGCTAGTTTTTGACTTTGATCATTTTGATCAGCCTCACACCTATTTGAATGAAAGTACTTCAGCCACCATGACAAATCACACGGAACGGTGGGCTGAGGCGAATGGAACATACTCATCTAGAGAATGGTATAACATGTGAAACATTTAGAGGAGGGCCCTTATATCCTTTCGGAATTAAGCAAACTATTTTGCCCAACACTAATTAGCACTGCATAGTTAACAATCTGGTGATGTCTTGTGGCAGCAGTATTGGATGTATGTCGCAGGATCTAGATTTTCATCCAGTCTCAAATAGCTGCAAATTCCATCATTCTCTATGCAACAACTTTCTGCTTTTTATTTGTGCATGAGATGAGGGAGGCACTAGCATTTCCTAATATTGCTCAGAAGATGTCTTCTTTATCCACTTCAATCCTTCTGTAAGGTATTCCCACAGTACAGGCATAGGGAGTTCTAGGATTTGGACGCAGTGGTAAGAAGGAATGGAGATGTATTTGTAAGTGTTTTGTGCATCTTGGGCAAGAATTTGCACTCATGTTCATGTGAGATCACTGCAGCTTGCCTGCAAAGCCAATAGATCTGTAGATGATGCAGTTAACATCAGTCTGCACTTCATACTACAGCTCTCCAACTCCCCTGTTAATACAGGGTTCTCTTTGTTGATTTTATTTCAGCTTTCAATACCATCACTCCTGAGCTTCTGCAAAAGAAGTTCTCCAAATTTACCATACCTGGTCCCATCTGCAGGTGGATTACAAACATCCTCTCTGACAGGAGGTCAGATGGTGAGACTAGGCAAACCCATCCCCATATCCTGCTTAGTCAGCACTCGTGCACGTCAGGGGTGTGTTCTCTCCCCTCTCCTGCTTACCCTGTAGAGTAACATAATTGGGAGAAAGCTACGTAATTCACAACCACAGACAATGAGTTGAGGTTTCACTTGAAGAGGCTGGTCTGATTTGATGATGTTATTACTCAGAGTTTTAGCACACTTTTGTGTGTGTATGTTTTGGAGTTAAATAAAATGTGTCACGGGTTTCATTGAACATAAAACCCCTCACTTCCTTTAATTTGTGAAAACCTACATTGGAGAGCCCAATGCTCCAGGACAATTCCAGATTTGTTGAACATGTTGGCCAATGCAGTCGCTTTGAAACTGCTGGAGGAGTTTTGGGAGCAAAATGCTGTCGCTTGGTTCATACAAGCTGAGGCCCACTTCACTCTGCGAGAAATCTCTGCCGATGACACTAAATTCTACTACATGGTAGCATCATTCACTAATTTCACGGCTATGAAAATAGTTAGTCTGCTTGAGCATGATAAATACCGATCGCTGAAAACTCACCTTTTACAGACTTTTGGACTATCAGTGTCTGTATCAGTTGCTCTCCTTGCTAGGCCTTTGGAGCTAATGGACCACATGCTGTCTCTGCTGTGAAATCACCATCCTTGTTTTATTTTTAAAGAACTCTTCATGCAGCAAATGCCTGAACAAGCTCACACAGCCCTTGCTAATGCACCCGCGATGGACTATTGGGAGCTTGTTAAAATGGCTGAGAGTCTACAGTGAGCTAGGCAGTGGTGTATCATTGCTCCTTCCTCTGCCTCAATAAGCGCAGTCAGCAAGGCCCCGAAGGTAAGGATGCCCGCAGCTGAGAAACAGACAATGTTGGGTTTGTGTTTTTAGCATGCTCACTTTGGTAGGAACGCTGAGAAGTGCTGACCTCCTTACAGCTTCGACAGTGCCAGTGCATTGGGACATCAGAGGTCTGTGAACACCATGGTTTCCAGCTGCCAGGGTCTGTTCATTAGAGACACCCTTTCAGGGTGACATTTCCTGCGTGACACAGATGCTCAAATGAGTATGCTGCCGACATCACCTATTGATGAGAAGGCAAAGAGCACTGAAACTTCGCTGGAGGTTGCCAATGATGGCAAGATGCAGACTTACAGGACACGACAGGTGAGACTCTGCTTGAGTAGGTGACTTTACACATGGGACCTCATCCTGGCTAAAGTGGCTAGACCTCTGCTCGATCAGATTTCCTGTGTGCCCAAGGACTGTCAGTCGATCTTAAGAACTGTCGGATTGTGGACGTCAGGGACTTTGGGTCGTTACCCTGCTGCCCCGGTAAGTTCCCCACAATGACTCTGACAAGAGCATAGACCACTGCATGTGAGTTTACTCAACTGCTGGGTCAATTCCCAAACCTCACCATGCCCACATCATCCACAACAGTCCCAAAACATGGGTCAAGCACCACATTTGCACAACTGGACTGCCAGTCCACACTCGCGCATGTAGACTGGACCCAGAAAAGCTGGCAACCACGAAGGCTGAGTTTGCCGACATGGAAATACTTGGCATTGTATGCTGGTAGAGTAGCTCCTGGGCTTCACCCCTCCATATAGTCCCTAAGACCGATGGTGGTTGCCGCCCATGAGGGGATTAACAACGTCTTAAAAAGGTCACCATCCCCAAACCTTACCTAGTCCCACACATTCAAGACTTTTAGGCACGTCTAGCAGGAAAGTTAATTTTTTCCAAAGTCGATCTAGTTAGGAGCTACCATCAGGAGCCTGGGTGCTCAGAGGACGTTCCCAAAGCAGCTGTGATAACTCCATTTGGCCTCTTTGAGTTTCTGTGCATTTTGTTTGGACTGAAAAATGCAGCACAGACTGCAACGGCTGATGGACTCTGTATTAAAAGACTTTGATTTTCTAAAAAAGGATCTGGTACTTTCCCAGCGTATATGATGCATAAACTCTTCTTGGGCTTCCAGCAGGGTACAGGTATCAGTTATAACCAAGGTTTCAATGAAAAACTCTGCCATCTTCATCAAGGATGATGCCCGGGTATGTCTAGTCCGGTCGTATTTATACCCTGTAGTCCATCCCTCCTGATTTGTTAGTCCTAATCCAAACAGGTTTTGCTCTCCCACCTTGTTTACAGTCAAATTCCAGATGTTACTTAAATTACTTATAATTTCTAAGTGGATGACTTTGAGGAGAGGGCTTTAAGTTCATCACCCTTACGCTCCAAATGATTCTTCAGATACATCGATGACATCTTCGTAGTGTGACCTCATGGACTTCAGGCATACCAACAGTTCCACGACCATCTGAACAGCATACATCCAAACATTCAGTTTACGATGGAAATGGGGAAGAATGGTTGCCTCCTGTTCCTGGACGTTCAAGTACAACGGAAACCAAATGGTAGCCCCGGACATGCTGTCTATCAGCAACCCACCCACATGGACCTATACCTCAACAACAGCCACCATCACACCTCTCAACGTAGAGTGGTTCTTTCTACTTTGATTAACCGTGTGAAAACTATTTCGGACCCAGGCAGTCTCCCCGAGGAAATAAGACAGAATTTTAACAAAGATAAAGGTCTTGCTCTAAGTAAGGACTGCAATTTGATTGTAAACAAGGTGGGAGCAGAAACCTGATTGGATGAGGACTAACCAATCAGGAGGGACGGACTATAGGGGTATAAATACCACCAGACTTGTCCAAGCACATCCCTGAAGAAGATGGCAGAGTTTGACATCGAAAAGTTGTTTATAACTGATACTTGTACCTGGCTGGAAGATCGAAAAGAACTTAGATTTTCTTTTCGTTTACCTGGATGACATACTTGACGCCAGTGCATCCAAATCCAAACATATATCTCATCTCTGCACAGTTCTGAAGCACCTAAGCTGACACGGGTTAATTATTAACTCTGCTAAGTGCCAGTTTAGGTTGTCGACCATTGACATTCTCAGTCATCACATCACCGCAGTAGGTGCGAAACCCCTCCCATCAAAAATAACTGCTATTATAGATTTCCTACTGTCTTGCACTACAAAAAACTACAGGATTTTATGGGTATGGTAAATTTCTATCACAGTTTCATTCCATGGGCTGCTGAACTTATCTTCCCCCTGTATAGTATGCTTAAAGGCAATACCTCTAATCAAGTGCTTGACTGGTCAGTGAATACTTTTTGATGATACCAAATGAACCCTTTCTAACACAATCCTACTGGCACACCCACTCCATAGCCATTACTACTGATGTTTCAGACCATGCTGTGGGTCCTGTGTACGAACAGTTGGTCGGAGATGTGTGGCAGCCGCTAGCCCTCTTCAGCCGGCAGCTCCGTCCTCCCGAAAGGAAGTACAGCACGTTTGACCGTGAGCTTCTCAGTCTCTATCTGGCTGTCTTTCATTTTTGCTTTCTACTAGAGGGTCGTCATTTCACGGTCTTCATTGACCACAAATCCCTCATGCATGCGATAGACAAAATATCAGACCCTTGGGCTGCATGGCAGCAACACCACCTGGCCTACATATCAGAGTTCACAACTGATTATACAACATAGCAAAGGAAAAATAATGCTGTGGCTAACTGCCTCTCATGGCCAGCCATTGAGACCATACATGTAGGAGTTGATTATGCCGGCATGGGAGCCAACCAAATTACTGATCAAAGGTCTAGGCTTACCAAACAGCAGTCATGGACCATCGTATTCAGGCACCATTGGCACCTTTTGAGGTCCCTGAGCAATGGTTTGACCAAGTCAATGTGGACCTTGTTGGTTCTCTTCCTCCCTCTCATGGTTTCATGCACCTTCATGCTGTGGCAGACCATATCAGCAGGTAGCCAGAGGCCGTCCCTCTGGTATTGACAATGGCCGTAGACGTGGCTTAGCATTCATCAGCACCTGGGTTGTTTGGTTTGGCACCCCATTTCATATTTCCTCTGACTGCAGTCCCCAATTCATATCAGACCTCTGGGCTGTGATAGCCCGGAGCCTTGGCATTAGGCTACATCACCCACAGTCCAATGGCCAATGGGAGCAGTTTCACCGCTCCTTAAAGGCTGCTCTGAGGTTTTCCCTGACGGATACATGTTGGCATGATCATTTCCCGTGGGTCCTGCTGGGGCTCAGAACTGCCCTAAAAGAGAGCCTGCAGTTGTTTGTGGCAGAGTTGGTATACGGACAGCTGTTACGAATGCCAGGTGATTTCATCCAGATGCTACGACCGCCTAGTCAGCCTTTCTGCAGAGTTTCCCCTTCCTCTGTAAATTCACTTTCTTTCCACCTGTTCCTACCTCCCATCATGGCATACAGCACTCTCGGGTTCTTGCTGACCTACATTCCGCCTTATTTGTTTTTGTCTGCCATGATGCACACCAGCATCACCCTAGCCCCCCTTATGATGGCCCATTCTGCATTGGAATGGAGAGAAAAGACTTTTATCATAGATAAGAGGGGTAAACCTGAATGTATTTTGGTAGATTGTCCACCAAGATGTGGAGTATTCCGCTGCCTTGCCCCTGGCATCACAACATGACTATGAGCGTGTCAACGCACCTCTGGTCAAGCCAGAGGCACCAACTGCTCCTCCATCCTTGGAACGCAGGACCTGAGCTGAGTGGTTCTTCTGAGCTTCAGACAGGCTCAGTATGCTGGTTTTAGTGAATTCTGGGGGTCCTGTGTAGGGTAACGTAATTGGGAGAAATCTACATAATTCACAACCACCGACAATGAGTTGGGGTTTTACTTTGAGAGGGTGGTCTGATGTGAAGATGTTATTATGCAAAGAGCCAGCTTCTGTGCGTGTGTAGGTTTTGGAGTTAAATAAAATGTGTTATGGGTTTTATTAAACAAAACACATCACTTCGTTTTATTTGTGAAAACCTACAACCCTATACACCAATGACTGCTTCTCCATTGGTCAAAATGATAATTTTTGCGGATGATGCCACTGTTATTGGACTAGTTACTCGAGGCAACAAATCCAAGTATGATCAGGAAGTAAACAAACTAGCGCCCTAGTGCAATCACAACAACTTGGAGCTGAATGTCTTCAAAACTGTGGAGATGCATATCGGCTTCAGGAGAAATGTGTCTGCTCTCCACCCACTCATAATAACAACTCCACAGTTAGCACCTGTTCAACGTACAGTTTCCTGGGCTTCATTAATTCACAGGACCTCATGTAGGAGAAGCACATCTCCTTCATTAACTAAAAGGCTCAGCAGAGGATACAGTTCTTGTGGCAGTTGGTAAAATTCCATCTTCCATAAAACATACTGGAGAAATTCTGCACTGCCATCATAGAAAGCATCCTCACATCAGCCATTACTGTCTGGTTGGGTACAGCATTTATTTATAAAAAGTTATTTATTGCTATTTATTTATATCTGCATTTCCACCGTTTGTTAACAGGTAACAGTTCCTGATTTTACAGCTTACAGTTACTGTTCTATAGATTTGCTAAGTTTGGCACAGATAAAGAATCTCAGGGTTGCATGTGGTGACATGTACGTACTCTGATAATAAATATTACTTTGAACTTTGAGCATCTTTTCACAATATATAAGGAAATTACAGTAAACTGTCAGGTCAACAGAAAAGGTCATTGGCTGCTGTCTACCGTCACTGCAGGATTGTATGTGTCCAGGACAAGGTGGGCAAGAAAAGTCATTGTGGACACTACCTAACCTGCAAACTGCTTTTCCAAAGTCTGTCTTCTAGAATGCACTATAGGCCTATTAAAACAAAAACTTTATGCCATCCTCAAAGTTTCTTCCCCCAGGCAGTTAATCTGCTCAATCATTCCAATTAGCACCCTCATCACCCTCTATCTAATTATCTCAGTCACTGCAATGGACTGTAAACACTTTAAGCCAATTTTTATATATTGTAAATACAAGCTGGTATTGATATACTTATACACATTTTATTCTATATCTGTACTTTAAACTAACTTATTTTATATAATTCTTAATTGTTGAATGTTGCTTTTTGTTGCATGTCGCACCACAGCAAATTCCTAATATATGTACTGTATAATGCCATGGTTAAGATCGGTGTAAACGGTTTGAGATGCAAAGAGAGAAACGGAGAGAACTTTTTGAAAACCCTGTCCATTCACCCTCTGTTCAGAGATGCTTTAGAGAAGGTGCAAGTTCCTCCTAAGCAGGATGATGAGCAGAAACGAGGAACTGTGTGGTACACCCAGTCTAAACCTGCCATGTTACATCCTGGAGGAGTAGCTAGAGTGATAGGAACCCCCAAATTTACCAGAATAGCCAACGCCTCAGCCATCCAGGTGGATGCTCCTGGTGATCCGGAAGAAGAGACGCTCTTACCTGCAGGAGTGCTGGTGAGACCTGAACTGCAGAAACCTTCGGCTGTCTACGCAAACAGGATGACAGTGATTACCAGGAATACCTCAGGTAGAGAGGTTACACTCAGACATGGGGTGCTGACTGTCCCTCTTTTTCCTGTGATAGTAATGGCTAGTATTCCTGGGGAAAGTGGAAGAGAAACAGCATCCTGGACTGAGGAAGTCGACATCAAAGTCATGCAACTTTGGTGACTCACCGATGCCCGAGGAATGGAACAGGAGGTTAACTGAGAAGGTGTTGGAATGCAAAGATGCCTTTTCTACTGACGAGTCTAACTTTGGTTGCTCCAAGAGTATTTTCTACACTATTAGAGTGAATGAGGCACCCCTTTCAGAGAGAGGTCTCACCGGTTAGCACCAGCGGAAGTTGAAGCAGGGGGACCTGATCTGCCAGATGATACAAGTGATAGACAGGGGGAGGCACCCTCTAGTAGATAGGAAGGGTCACAAGGAGTGGTTGGAGCTGCAGAAGCTGAAAATGGGATAAGAAGGTCTCAGAGAGTCAAGAAACCCCTGACAAGGCTGCTGGCAGAGGATGTATCTGGGAAACAGAGTGTTACATCCATTCTCATGGGGAGATATGCTACTCTCATTTACAAATGGATTGGGGGATCCTGGAATCATGAAATTCATTTGAATACTGTGTTATTAATCATGGTTTAATAAGTTCCAAAGTCATGAGAACATGACTATTTGTGGTGTGGGGGGGGGGGGGGGGCGGGGGAGAGTGTAATGCCCTGGCTAAGATTTCTACTGCTGTAGGTATTTCATTTTAGCAGTTCTGTAAAAGCAGTGTGTTCTGCTTTTAGAATGTTTTGGTTTCGGCCAAAAGATAAGGAGCTAGGATGTTCAACTTAGGAACGTTATGTCAGCCAATCAGGATGGTGGGATTGGGAGAGGTTCTAGAGAGCTGGGCGGAATGAGATTTGTGACGGGCAGGATGGTTTGTGGGTTTTGTTTTGGCGGGAGCTGCGGAGAGGACAGGAGGGAAGATGGCTGAGGATGCCGTGGGAAGGAGCATCCCTGTTGCACAAGGTGCTTTGTGCAGATGAATAGCTCCAAGGAGGAAAGGCCAATACTCCCAAGAGAGAGAGCCTGCTTGTTCGAGATGGAGTTCAAGCGAAGTTCAGAATGTGGTGTGTGCTTTCACACAGACCATGGGTCCAGACATGAGTGAAAAGACAATGTCAAAATGAGCTCCAATTTCATGTGCACATTTGGACTGGTTTAACTGTAATAGCCCCTTTTTTTTTTCCTTTACTTTTCCTACTAACTGTTTGATAAAGCTGAAATTTGTAAATATACTTCCTGTATAATTCATTGTGATGTATGATTGGTTATTTCTTGCCAACCGACAATTATGTATGGGCAGTATTTACACAGCATTTGCTCAAATCAAGGTTTCTTTAATCAGAACATCATGACGTTCCTGTTTGGTGGAATCCCAAATCATTCTAACCTTCCCACCACCACTGAGTCCTATGGCTGCTAGTGTGGCTGGCAACGAGCCAAATTTGCCTTTGAGTCCGGTGAGGGGTCTTTACGTGTAAATGTATATATCGAATAAAGTTCATTCTTGATTATTTATCATTGATGTGTTACATGTGGAATCCTGGAGTCATAAAGTCATACAGAATCAGAATCATATTTATTATTACTGACTTAGATGACAGGAAATGTGTTGTCTTGTGGCAAAAGCACAGTGCAAAGACAAAAAATTACAATTAGTTATAAAAATATAAATAATGCAAAAATAAGGAAAAACATGGTAGTGTTCAGAGGTTAATGGACTACTCAGAAATCTGATGGTGGAAGGGAGAAGTTGTTTCTGAATCATTGAAGAACCATCTTCATGCTTCTGTACCTCCTCCCCAATTGTAGTAATGAGAAGAGGGCATGACACAGATGGTGGGGGTCCTTAACCATGGATGTTCCCTTCTTGAGCATTGCCCATTGAAAATATCCTCATTGGTGGGGAGGGTTGTGGCTGTGATGGAGCTGGTTGAGCTTACAACCCTCTGCCATTTCTTACAATCCTGTGCATTGGAGCTTTCATACCTGGCTGTGATACAAACAGTCTGAATGCTCTCCCTCATATATACATCTACAGAAATTTGAAAGAGTCTTTGGCAATATATTAAATCTCCTCAAACTCCAAACAAAGTAGAGCCACTAGTGTGTCTTCTTCGTGATTGCATTATGTTGGGACCATGACATCAAAATGTTGGTGGTGAGGAACTCGAAGTTGCTCACCATTTCATAACTGACATCTGAATGAGGATTCAATGGAATCAATGATTGGCCACGTGTTCTAATTATTTATCTGTACTTGTCCATTTACCAGCACTTGATGCATAGCCTATGTCTTGGAGATTCAAGTATCTGTCCAGGTTACCTACTTAATTATGACAAGGGATCTCCACATGCTGTTAATGATGTTACTTTTTGTCAGGGAGGCTTGAAGAACATCCTTGAAGCATTCCTGCTGTCTCCCGGTAATGATTTTCCATAGCAGAGCACAGAGTATTTGTTTTGGGCATCTGCTGCTAGACGTTCTTGCAACATGGCTCATGTTGTGGTTGAAACGTATCTCTTGAAGTTTTCACGTTAAGTAGGGGCATCATGGTAGCATAGCGGTTGGCGCGATGTATTACAGCTCAGGGCATTCGGGAGTTTGGAGTTCAACTCTGGCACTGTCAGTAAGGTGTTTGTACATTCTTCCAGTGAGTGAGTGCATGGCTTTTCCCCTGGGTGTTCCAGTTTCCTCCCACAGTCCAAAAATGTGCCGATTAGTATGTCATTGTAAATTGTCCTGTAATTAGGCTAGTGTTAAATAGGTGGGTTTCTGGGCAGTGCAGCTTGTTGGGCTGGAAAGGCCTGTTCAAGTTCAAGTTCAGCTTTAATTATCACTCAACCATATATGACTGCCTATGAATACAGCCAAACAAAATGGTGTTCCTCCAGGGCCAAGGTGCAAAACACAGTACCAACAGTCATACACATCACAAGGCACATACAAGATAGCAAGTAAACATACAGTCACATAAAAAATATATATAGCCAAGTCCATAAGTGACATGATCTGTAAATTGATATTGTATGGGTGTTAACGACAAGAACAAGCAGTCTGTAGACAAATGCATACAATGTCGCACACACACACAGTCCAACTTGTCTTCCACCGAGCAAATACTGGAGGCGGCGTTGACAGAACAGGCCAGCCCCCAACCCAGCATGGATATCGCGCTACATTGCCCCTGGCATCTCCTCTCCTAGACAACTGCAAGCCTGCGAATTGAAGCTTAGTCCTCACTACAACCAAGGCCACGCAGTACCCTTGCCACCTGTTTCACCAATAAACAAGGGAAACGGACTTGCAGCATTTTACATTACCAATGTCCAAACAGGGTATTGCAATCGCAAGAGAAATGTCTGAGACAGTCACTCACTGTTAGGCTGCACTCCGTGCTCCAGCTCTGATGACTTGCTGTAGCAGGCAGTAACACAGTCCGCACCAAATCCAGCTCCTCCACCAACGAGCAGTTTGTTGATGGGGTAGACCTTCTGTAATTGAAGTTCTTAATGTCCAGCATTGTCTTGTGTTTGCAAGAGAGATGCTTAAAAAGTCAAAAAACACCTAAGGTTCGCTCACAAGAGGAACTGTGTTCCACGCTGTACCAATAAAGAAAGAAAGAAGGAACTTGTTCATTTGAATGGACGGAATCAGCATTTCAGTTCGGAGCACAGCTTCTCCATCACTGGGAAGATATATTTGAGGAAGAACTTGGCAAGCAAGAATTTTTTCTATCACAGATATCAGGGAGTCTGTTATGAAATTGTCACAAAGTCGTTTTTTCCTCTTTTCAGGAAGATGGTCTTTCCGACGACTTCTCTGAGGTAGCCTAGCAACTGTTCTTAATCCAAAGTGTGAGAAATAAGATGGTGAATTTGTGCTTACATTTTCTTTCCCTGAACATTTAGAACTTCAATGGATATGCCACCTGCTCCAGAGGACTTGCTTTTATATCTTAAGATCTCTGGTGAGACAGCAAAACTGGACAAAGTGTCATAATGTAATAGAGACACACAGCACTGAAATGGCCTCTATGACTCACCATCTCCATGCAAGCTGTTAAATAGCCATCCATGCTAATAAAATTTATTATCAGAGTACATACATGTCACCACATACAACCCTGGAAAAGAGTAAAGAGGACCTGCTGAAGGGTCTCAGCCCAAAACATCGACTGTTTACTCTTTTCCATAGATGCTGCCTGGCCTACTGACTTCGTCCAGCATGTGTATGTTGCTTGGATTTCCAGCATCTGCAGATTTTCTCTTGTTTGTGCTACTGCATACAACCCTAAGATTCTTTTTTTCCCCTGCAGGCATACTCATCAAATCTATAGAATAGTAACTAAAAACAGGATCAATGAAAGAGCAATTAGAGCACGGAAGAAAACAAACTGTGCAAATGCAAATATATGTAAATAAACAGCAATAAATAATGAGAGCATGAATTAACAAGATAAAGAGTCCTCAAAGTGAGATCATTGGTCGTGGGAACATCTTAATAGATGAGTGTTGTTATCCCCTTTTGTTCAAGTGTCTGATGGTTGAGGGGTAGTAACTTTTCTTGAACCTAGTAGTGCAAATCCTGAGGCACTTATACCTTCTACCTGATGGCAGTAACGAGAAAAGAGCATGGCCTGTGTGGTGAGGATCTTTGATGATAAATCTTTCTTCTCTTAATTTAAACCTATGCCCTCTAATTTTGGACTCCCCAGTCTTGAAGTAAAGTTTTGGCTGTTCATGTTATCTATCCAAAAATATCTGAGTCAAGGGCATTATCACAGTTGAGTTCTTAAAGTGTTTCTTTCAGAGTGCACCAATTACCTCCTAAACATGATAAACTTTCCTCCATTCTCTGCTGTCATCAGGGTGTGGCCTTGGCTGTAGGCTTCATAGATGGTCTTCACAGTGTTGAAGAAAGCATATGTGATGTGGTTGTGATTATCAGCTTGCTACTGGACCTCCTGGGTCTTTCCATCTGTTCTTTAGATCACAACTATTTTGTTCTGAATTTTGCCTTCAGATATCTGTAGGGCTGTGATATTTTTCCCATTATAACATACAGCTAATGCAGTTACAATGAACCTATATATGACAGCCTACTTCCAGTAATAGCAGAGTAGTCAGTCAGATCGTGAGATACCACATGAGTTGAAAAACCCCTCTGAGCTTGCTGGTTAAGTTAAGCTAAGCCACCCGACAGTTCACTGTGTACATTTTACCTATAAGCTCTTCATTCCTTTTAAAGGCAGCATGGTAGCATAGTGGTTAGCACAATGCTTTACAGTACCAGAAATCTGGGTTTATTTCCCACTACTATCTGTAAGGAATTTGTATGTTCTTGCCATGACCGCCTATGTTTCCTCCGGGTCCTCCGGTTTCCTCCCACAGTCCAATGATGTACTGTAGGTTAATTGATCATTGTAAATTGTCCCGTGATTAGGCTAGGGTAAAGTCAGGGGTTGCTGGGCAGTGCAGCTCGAAGGGCTGGTAGGGTCTATTCCGTGCTGTATCTCAATAAAAAAAAATAAACTTGCTGAATCTGGAGATTGAACTTACAAAATGTTTAAAGTAGTAATTATCATAGAAATACCACAGGACTGATGCAAATACAATCAAAACCAACACAAATTCTTGATTTATCCAGAAGCCATCAGCTGATTCTGTCATACCTGCACAGGAAGGCACCTACCAGTCTCCACCCAGCTAACAGGAATCACCTGCCACTCATTTCCAACACATCACCTGCCGCCTATTTAAACCCAGCTCTCATCCACAATCCTGGTTTATGCATACGAACTAGCCAGCTATAACCAGTTATGCCTAGCTTTCAGTTACCTTGTCGTCTTGCAGTGCTATGTACCTTGTCATTTTACAGTTTATTATTATAGTTATCACTCAATGCTAAATCATCTCTGCTACTCTGCTTTTGGGTCAAGCCTCCTCTACATTTCCTGACAGGATGAGTCAACTAACAATTGACCCAGCAAAGTATGGTCGTCTAAAGTAATTTGTTGACAGGAGCTCATAATCCTTAAGCAATAGGAAACCATTGACCATCTGCTAGCAACTCTCAAACAACTCTGTCCCAATACAGTAACCCTGCGCTAGTCACCCTCCTCCCTTGGAAACCTGGATTCTGGTGCCAGAACGCTTCGATGGATCCCCAACCTGATGCTGCAATTTCCTCCCCCAGTGCATCCTACACTTCAAGCCCCAGCCATGTCTGTATGTTATGGACAGAGCCAAAATTGCCTTTATCAGTTCTCTTGACTGGGCAAGCTCTGACCTGAACTGCCGTTAACTGGGACAATAAAACCCCCATTTTTAACCAGTGAAGATTTTACTGCTGAGATGCACTGGGAATTTGACCATCTAGAGAGTGACTGAGAAGCAGTGGATCGGTGTTGGATGACATTGTGAAATTCAGGATCCTCATGGCGGAGAGCAGCTGGAATGAAGAAGCGCTGCGGGCCCATTACCATTATGGCCTCTCGGAGCGTTTGAAAGATGAGGGTGTCTACCTGGGAGAAGCCCACCAACCTCAAAAGCCTCATCAATCTGGCCCTGCAAAATGGGAAGACAAACCCTTCTGTCTTCTCGCACAAGGTCAATTCTACACAGCACCGTTATGGAGTAGGAGACAGGAAGTTACTCTCCATCAAATGGGCCTTGGAGCAATGGAGACATTGGCTGATGGGAAACACCCAGACTTTCCTGATCTGGACTCAGCACCAGAACCTTGTATCCATTCAACAGTCAGGCCTGCATAGAGAGACACCTTCCATTCTTTACCCAGCTAACAGGAGTCGCCTGCCATTCTTTTCTATCATATCACCAGCGGCATATTTAAACCCAGCACTCATCCACAACCCTTATTCACTCATAAGAATCAGCCAGCCTCAACCAATTGTTCCTTGCTTTAAGTTACCTTGTTGCCTTGTTTTAAATATCTTTCCTCTCTTGTTTTGTGGCCCATCAAGGTTTTTTAATTTGCAGTTTATTAGTAAAATATCATTAGCTGCTAAATCAGCTCCGCTTTTGGGTGAAGCCTCCTGTACATTCCCTGACAGGTTGCCCGTCAAGGCAGAAGGGGTTAAGTTATATATCACAAGGTTATTGATGCATTAACAACACAAAGCAGCCAATGATGGCTCAATCTCCGTCAATTGTAAAAGTAGGCAGGTTTAGTAATGATCCTTGCCCTGCAGTCTAGGTGTGGTCCCACAAATGCAGAAAGCAAATATGAGGCTCATGGCACTGCACAGAAGTTGTCTCTATAGCCTAACCATTTACAAACCATCAGTGGCCTGGAATTCACCCTTGGTTGCCTTGGCATTTTCCTGGAGGTTCACCCAGAAATGATCCATACCTGTGGAAAAGAGCACAGGAAAGCACAAACTGCATTGTATCTCTCACATTTTCGTTATCATACATGGTTGTTTGAAAGTACTGATCAAGATGTCAGCTCCATCCAAAAAATAGCCACATTCTCCAAACAAACTAACCATCAATTTGCATTTCCAATTTCACAGGCCTTTAAATAGAACACAAAAAAATGCTTTTGATCATATTTTTTGCTTTAATTTCTTATGAAACTAAGCACTACTTGTGTATATAACTAACAAGGGGTTGGGTATTATTTAAGTAATTTCTGATTATTTATTTATTGAGATACAGCATGGAATAAGATTTTCCGGCTCTTCAAGCCAGGCCACCCATAATCCTAGCCTAATCATAGGACTATTTACAATGACCAACTTTTGGACTGTGGGGGGGAAACTGGAGGACCCAGAGAAAACCCATGCATTCCATGGGCGGGGGACATACACACTCCTTACAGATGACTTTATAATTGAACTCCAAACTCTAATGCCCCAAGCTGCAATAGCGCCGTGCAAAGCTACTGCGGCACCCTCTTATTGCATTAGTCTCGTCTGGTAGTCTAGACACCTTGATTAAGTTATTGATTTTGATAGAAAAAAGGCTAAGTTCAACTCTCCAACATCACAGGTTGCAACTCTCAAATATATCAAGGAATATTGTTCAAAATCATTTTGTTCAATATTTTTATATGATTGCCCTAGTTCGTTGCATTTACATTTAGTGATGTGCAAATAAACTCGAGTGGAAACTTGGGGTAGAAAGGATGCTCCAATGAAGTGGATAAAAACAATGTTTTCAACCTAAGCTAAGTAGTAGAGAGATGGGAGTAAGTAAGAGAAAGGAGAAGGCAATAATGTAAGGTAACAAATAAACAATGATAACTAGAGTCCATCAGGAAGGGAGAGTGAATGTAAACCTAGGTTCTCAAGAGAATGAAAGGGTTAACGTATGAGGAGCATTTGATGGCTCTAGAACTGTACTCACTAGAGTTTAGAAGAATGAGGGGCGGGGATGAGGAGGGAATCTCATTGAAGGCTAAGATAAGAATATGGAGAGGGTTTCCTATAGTGGTTAAGTTCAGGACCAGCGGGCACAGCCTCAGAATGGAGGAACGTCCATTTAGAACGGAGATGAGGAGGAATTTCTTCAACCGGGGTAGCGAATCTGTGGAAAGCGCTGCCATGGACAACTGTGGAGGCCAAGTCATTGAGTATATTTAAAGCAGAGGTTGATAGGTTTTTGATTAGTCAGGGCATCAAAGCTTATGGAGAGAAGGCAGAAGAATGGGGTTGGGATGGATAATAAATGAGCCATGATGAAATTGTGGAGCAGATGCAATGGGCCAAATGGCCTAATTGTGCTCCTGTGTTTATGGTCTGAAGAGTAAATCTCCCTTTGGATTCAGAGCTAGGTAAAAATGTTAGAAGTCTTTAACTGAATGCTTGTAACATGTGTGTAATGAAAGAGTTAAACTGCTGGCACAGATGGAAATAAGCCATTATGGAGACATGGTTGGAAACTGACAAGACTGAATTAAATATTCTGGGATATTTAACTTTTAGAGAAGATAATCAAAATTGTAAAGGACGAGCAGAAGCCTGATAATAAAGACTGTAACGAAAATGGGTCATAGCTCAGAAAATCAGTTTATGTGAAACTAAGAAACTGTAAGGGGCAGAAAAAATTAAAGGCTGCTGTCTATTGGTCTTCAAGCAGTATTGGTTATATAGGCCATGAAATAAATCAGGAGATTACACAAGATTGTAATGTATAATATAGTGATTATGGGGACGTTAATCCATGTACAAACTGGGTCAACTATCAGTAACAACCTGGAGGAAAAATCATGGACTGCATGGATCAGTATGTTGAGGATTAGTCAGTTTCAGATCTAGTCTTATGCAATGAAAAGAGGTGAATTAATAATGTGATAGTTATGGGACCTTAATATGTGAAAAGTGATCGTATGACAGAATTATAGATAAAATTGGAAGTCTTTCATTAAATCAGAAGCCTTGTTCCTAAATCTAAACAAAGGAAACAAGGTGGAATGAGGTACAAGTTGGCTGAAGTAGATTGCAATAACAGAGGTATCTAAAACTGAACAGCAAGGTTTAGGGTTTAGAGGGGATCTGTGAAAGAACATTTTCACCCAGAGGGTATCTAGAATCCAGAATGTATTAACTTTGGAGTCAGAGACTCTCATAAATATCTTTTTGAGCACCAGAATAGCTAAAGCAGTATTGGTAATAAGATGAGTAGAAATAATTGATGGTCTGTATGGACTTAGTGGGTAGAAGGATCTGTTTCAGTGCAACAGGCTGGTTTGATCAGACTCAAACATTCCGAGTATCCGGCAGATGTGGTAATAAGTGTACACGCACAACAAAATAACTTGAGCCTAATTTATTATCATAAAATAGAAAGCACAAATAAACCACACAAAATACTTTGTAGTAAGTCACAAAGATTTCCACAAAGACTTCAGGGCTCAGAAGTCATAGTCAACACTTGATTGTTGCTGTTGTCAGGGGAATTCCAAATTCTGACTCACTCGTGAAATCACCCTGGATCTGAGAACCAATCGCAATTACTCGGTCTAGGCAAACTCCAAAGAACCGAGCAAAAGTTACCCCAATAAATTTGAGTTCCACAAGTGCAGTGTGACACACACGAGTTCTAAAGAATCCCTGAAAGTTATGAATCCATGGAACTTAGAATTTTCCTTTTGATACAATGAAACTAAATACTTTATCAAAGATGGCTTCATGGGAGATGAAGTAAGACCCTCTGTGGAATTGTTTTTCCTTAGCTGAAATACAACTTTTGAAGCATAGCTGCTGGATCAAAAATAATTTCCATCCTTTTCATTTAAAAGCATATAAAATGTATAACTAAAAAGGAACTATTTTCATAAATCTTAAATGCTCTCAATAATCTTATACATAATTTTGTCTGTGTGTTCAATTAAAATTGCAATGTTACTACTTTTTATTCTTTGTACTGTAAAATTATATATATATTTGTTTATTTCTGCCTGTTGCTTTGAATATACTGGTGACAGCAGAACAATGATGGCCTGGTTCAAATATGACCACTCAACACAGCAGTTCCCTTTCAGCTGGAGTACACTTAATGAGTGTAATTCTGTGTTATCAAATGATTGAATTAGAATGTCAATAGCCACATGCATCCTAATTAACCAAATAATTTGACCTTTACACAGTTTCCTGCAGGATGGGCTCTATATATTCTTTTTCCAAAGGCATGAATAATCCATAAGAGTCTATTAATATATTCCATGCACCAGTTTGCACACTTTAGAGAGCAGCACTGACTTTAGCAGCATTTGTTACCAGAGTAACTAGATAGCCTAGAATTTGAATTGATGGGAGTTGATAGGAAGGTGGGGAGAATAGGTAATAGGAAAAAAATAGTGGGAACTGGGTTTTCTCTGTGAGCTAGCATAGACTCAATAGACCAGAATGGCCTCCCATGATGTAAAGAACTATGAAAATTGGTCAATACAATCAGTTTACATCAAGCACTATTCAAAGGGCCATTATGCCAGGCAAGGCATGTTAATTCCAGTCACAGGATATATTGGGTTAGGACAGAATATAAATGTCATTTATCCATCAAAGCAACAGGCTTTGTGTTTTTTTTACATTTGTAAACAATGGCAGTGATGCATGGTTAAGGATGCCACATTATGATTGGGTCACTGTGTTCTGGAAATCAAAAGCCAGGGACACCCACTAAGCATCATATGGGTGGAGCAGGACTTATCATTAAAGGCACCCATCATTGCTGGTTCTCCTGACTGCCAACTACTAATTCCCCCATTAATGCCATATTCAATCACTATTTCCCTTTTTACCCAAGCCAACATTGCTTCTCCCATCACCTATCTTCCCTTTCATGGCAACTTATTGTCAATTCCCCACCCCACTGAACAACCAACCAAACCTCCCCCATCCACTGTTCTCTTACATTTTTGATCGTTCCCTTCTCAGTCACTGCTCCCCCCTCAGCCGTTTCCCCAGTTCCACTAAATCCTATCACCATTACACCTCATTGTTGCCTCCCCATTGGTGTTCAATCACTGTTTCTCCATTGTCTCTACCTCCAGCTTTTCTACATTTCTCCTTCTTCATTACTACCCTCACTGGCTCTTTTCCCCTTTTGTTGTTGCTCTTCATGGTTATTACCCTTGCTATCATTATTCACCTGTTGCTACTCTCACCATTACTGCATCTCCTTCCATGTTTCTCCCACCACTACTACCATGACCCAATCATTACTCCTCATTTTTAATGTCCTTATTATTGCCCCCTCCCACATTACTACTAATTCTATTGGTAATCATCCTATTAACACACCGTGCTTTTAGTGCTTCCATCTCATTGGTGCTGCTCTCTCATTGGAGCTCCCTGCTCATTGTTTTACCCTTGATTGATACTTCCCTCTCATTGTTGTGCTTCTCCTCTTAACATTACCCCATCATTCCTGCTCCTTTTTATTGTTTCTTCCCAAATTATGATACTGAATACAGATCCAACTCTTTCATCTGTTACCTGAGGTCCCCAACAACACTGTCAGCAGTGTGTCCTATATAGCCAAGTAGTTTCAAATCACGGAACTCTCCTCAGGTCTATTTTCTCTCCCAGTTTTATTGTACCTATGCACTATGCTGTTGTTTTGTATTATTGCTGTGTTTGTTGTTGTACCCATTGTTTACTCTGTGAGCTACAAGTAAGGAACAAATTTTATTGCAAACACAAGAAATTCTGCAGATGCTGGAAATTCTGAGCAACACACACAAAACACTGGAGTAGCGCAACAGGTTTGAATGAGACATCGACTATTTATTCATTTCCATAGATACTGCCTAACCTGTTGAGTTCCTCCAGCATTTTGTATGTGTTGCCTGGGAATTTTATTGCACCCTGTTGAATATGACAAAATAATTTGAATCTGCTTATCCGGTTTTGACAGTTTGATTATCACTCCATTTAATTAGCTCATCTTTCATAGTTATTCATCTTTCATAGTTGTACCTGAAGCTTCCAAGATAATAAACTTTGAAATCTACTCCTAAAATCGTTTCTCTCAAACTTTCTTTACTCTTGTAAAATGCTGTCTGCAAGCTTTGAGTCAACCACCCAAATATCCTTTTACATAGCCCAGTGCCAACATTTTTTCTGAACAATCCTCCCATGACGTATCTTGGGATGTTTTGCAAATGAAAGGTACTATATAAAAACAGGCTAGTGTGCATGGAAGGTAATCATTTTGTTAAGTTTATGCAGGTTATCAGTAATTTGCAGTTATCTACTCTCTGATGAAATTTTTGGATGACTAATCATGTTTAATGCATACATCCTGCAACAAACAGTTATTCTTTGATGAGAGTTTATTAAGCACAAATTAAAGACAAGTCATTTATACGGTCCACTGTTTGAGAGGCATAAGTCAGCAGAGTGAGGTGGCAGGGATCTAGCAGCAAGGAACAAACCAGTAGACATTGTAATCATTTGGTTTAATTAGCACACTATGAAGAATGCATTAGAAAGTTGTCCACCGTTGGACATTTCGAAAGGTGGAAAAGCAGCCTGATTGTAGTGAAGAAGGAAAATAACATTGAGATTAGTGTGCTTGATGGCCGACATGGAATGAGTGGATCAAATGGCTTGTTTCTGTGTTATGTAACTCTATGGCTTTATGTCTAAAGATAATCAGGTTCGTCTCTCATGGGAAGAAGCAATTTTGACCACCAAGCAGTATTTTATCAAGAAGATGCACACTTTCAAAGAAGCCTTCTGGAATTAAAGCTCTAATCAAGGAACTACAGAAAATATACAAATAAAAGAAAGACCTGAACATATTTAACAATTTTCATAGCCTCAGGACTTCTAATGGCAAATTTGTCAAATACTGTGATGAGACAAAGCAGTTGCACATTAAATTCCCAATGACATAAATGAGATAATAATTAGGTCTTTGGCCAATGGTGAAGTTGGCCGAGAGATAAATGTTGCCCAACCACCAGGAGAATTGCCTTGTGTTCTTTAAAATGATGCCATGGCATCTGTGAGAGTCTAATGTCTCTCCCGAAAGACGTCTTGTTGACAATGCATCCAGTCATTCTCCCAGGGCCATAAATGAGTGACAACATAGACCATAGTGCCCAAGTCTCTGAAGAAAGGTGTACCACCCAAGCAGTCAAGATTGCTTTAAAAATAAAACTTATTTTTTGCAATCAGATGTTTCTACACAGTACAAAGAGTTATAAAGGCTGTTTGTTTTCTAGATTATAAATGAACGGGTTTCTGGCTCTGTGGCTCAGAAAGGAAGGCTGGGGGGAGGGGAGAAGAGCAGTGCAGTAGTGATAGGAGATTCCATAATTAGAGGAGCAGAAAGTAGATTTTGTGGACATGAAAGAGACACACAGATGGTATGTTGCCTACCAGGTGCCAGAGTCAGGGATGTCTCGGATTGGGTCCATGGCATTCTAAAGGGGGAGTGTGAACAGCCAGAAGTCGTGATATATATTGGGACCAATGTCATAGGTCCAAAAAGGGAAGAGGTCCTATAGAAAGAATTATAAGAAGTTAGGTAGAAAACTGGAAAGCAAACCCTCCAAGGTAGAAATCTCTTCATTGTTGCCTGTGCCACATGCCAGTGAGGGTAAGAATAGGATGATTTGGCAGATGAATGTGTGGGGGCACTGTTTCAGTTTTCTGGATCATTGGGATCTCTTCTGGGAAGATATAACCTGCACAGAAAGGATGGGTTACACCTGAACCCAAGAGGGATCAAAATCCTTGCGGGCAGGTTTAGTAGAGCTGTTGGCGAGGGTTTAAGCTAATTTGGCAGGGAGATAGGAACCAGAGTGTTCGGGCTGAAGATGGGGAAGTAGGTATAGTGTGTAATGAGACTGAGGAAGGACAGGCAGATGATAGGGTAAAATTGCCAGTCAGTGGGCTGAGCTAAAGTGTAACAAGGGGCCAAAATCAAAAAGGGTGATGAATATAGAACTGAAGGTGTTATATTTGAATGCACACGGTATACAGAATAAGGTAGATGATCTTGTAGTGCAGTTAGAGATTGACAGGTATGACATTGTGGGCATGCCCGAGTCGTGGCTGAAGTAAGATCATAGTTGGGAGCTTAACATTCAAGGATACACATTGTATTGAAAGGACAGGCAGATAGGCAGAGGGTGTGGGGGGTTCTATTGGTAAATATCAAATCAAATCCTCAGAAAGAGGTAACAGAGGATCGGAAGATGTAGAATTCTTGTGGGTAGGGTTAAGAAACTGTAAGGGTAAAAAAACCCTGATGGGAGTTATATACAGGCCTCTGAACAGTGGCCAGGATGTGGGATATAAATTACAACAGGAGACAGAAAAGGCATGTAAAAAAGGCAATGTTACGATAACCATCAGAGACTCAATATGCAGGTAGTTTAGGAAAATCCAGTTGATGTTGGATCCCAAGAGAAGAAATTTGTAGAATACCCATGATATGGCTTTTCAGAGCAGCTTCTGGTTAAGCCCCAAGGGAAATGGGAATTCTGGATTGGGTGTTATGTAATGACCCAGATTTGATTAGGGATCTTAAGGTAAAGGAACCCTGAGGAGACAGTGATCATAATATGATAGAATTCACCCTGTAGTTTGAGAAGGAGAAGCTAAGATCTGATATATCAATATTACAATGAAGAAATTATAGAGGCATGAGACAGGGGGTGGTCAAAGTTGAATGGAAGAGGTCACCAGCAGGGATGACGGCAGACGGCAATGGCTGGTGTTTCTGGGGAAAATTCAGAAAGTGCAGGAAAGATACATACCAAAGATAAATAAGTATTTGAAAGAGAGGATGAGGCAACCATGGCTGGCAAGGGAAGTCAAAGACAGCATAAAAGCAAAAAGGAGGGCATATAACAAAAATTAGTGGGATATTAGAGAATTGGGAAACTTTTAAAACCCACAGAAGGCAACTAAAAAGCCATAAAGAAAAGATGAAATATGAAGGTAAGCTAGCCACTAATATAAAAGAGGATACAAAAAGGTTTCTCAGATATATAAAGGGTAAAAGAGAGGCGAGAGTGAATATCAGATGGCAGGAAAATGACGATGGAGAGGTAGTAATGGGGGACAAAGAAATGGCAGAGGAAATTAATAATTATTTTGTGTCAGTCTTCACTGAGGAAGACACTAGCAGAATGCCAGAAATGCAAGAGTGTCAGGAAGCAGAATTGAGTGTTGTTGCTATTACTAGGGAGATGGTGCTGACAAGGGAAGTCAAAGCCAACATAAAAGCCAAAGAGAGATTAGAATATAGCAAAAATTAGTGGAGGATTAGAGGATAGAAGGCTTTTAAAAATCAACAGGGGGTAACTGAAAAAGCCATGGGGGGGGCAGAGATGAAATATAAAGGTATGCTAGTCAATAATATCAAAAAGGATACAAAAAGTTTTTTTCGGATATACTGTACAAACAGTAAAAGAGAAGCAAAAGTAGTTATTTGACCACTGGAAAATGACACTGGAGAGGTAGTAATGGGAGACAAGTAAATGGCAGATGAACTAAATAAGTATTTTGCATGTCTTCGGACGACTGGAAAATGACGCTAGAGAGGTAGCAATGGGAGACAAAGAAATGGTGGAGGAAGTTAATAAGTATATTGCATCAGTCTTCACTGTGGAAGACACCAGCAGAATGCCAGAAATGCAAGAGAGTCAGGAAGCAGAATTGAGCGTCATTGCTATTACTGGGGAAAAGGTGCTTGGGAATCTGTAAGGTCTGAAGGTAGATAAGTCACCTGGACCAGATGGACTACACCCCAGGGTTCTGAAAGAGGTAGCTGAACAGATTGTGGAGGCATTAATCATGACCTTTCAAGAATCACTAGATTCTGGAATAGTTTCTGAGGACTGGAAAATTGCAAATGTCACTCCATTCTTTAAGAAGGAAGGAAGGAGGGGAATTATAGGTCAGTTAGCCTGATTTCAATGTTAGAAAGATGTTGGAGTCTATTATTAAGGATGAAGTTTGGGGATACTTAGAGGCACATGATAAAATAGGTCAAAGTCAGTATGGTTTTCTGAAGGAGATATCTTGCTTGACAAATCTGTTGGAATTCTTTGAGGAGTTAACAGACAGAACGGAGAAAGAAGAGTCAGTGGGTATTGTTTATTTGGATTTTCAGAAGTCCTTTGACAAGGTGCCGCACACGAGGCTGCTTAAGAAAATAAATGCCCATGGTATTATGGGAAATGTACTAAAATTGATAGAAGATTGGCTGACTGGCAGGAGGCAAAGATTGGGAATAAAGGGGCCTTTCCTGGTTGGCTGCTGGTAACTAGTAGTGTGCCACAGACACTGGGACCACCTTGTTTCACCTTGCACAGTAGTTCAGTAATTTCATATATTGCACTGTACTACTCCCACAAAAAAAGCAAATTTCATGACATATGTGAGTGATGATAAACCCGACTCTGATATGGGTCACTATTCTGGACTAGGGGTGGGAAGGGGGCAAGGAGGAGGGGAATCATGGTTGGGAAAAGAGGAAAGGAGAGGGGAGGGAGCAGGAAGAACCAAGAGACGTTCTGTAATAATCAATAAACCAATTGTTTGGAATCAAATGACCTTGCCTGGTGTCTCAGGTCTGGGTGTATCTGCCCTCGTGCCACCCTCTGCACCTGGCACTCCTTCTCTGCCACCCGTTCCACACCTCGCCATTCCCAACATCCTTTCCTCATGCTGGACAAACTTCTCCACTCCACGTTGACAAATACAGTACTGTGCAAAAGTCTTAAGCATACTAGCTATATGTACTGTCTATGCCTAAGACTTCTGCAGAGTACTGTATTTCAATGATTTTGGTGGCGGAATTATGTCTTTGAGGCCATGTTTTCAGATGAAACAAAGATAGGTGGAAGGGCAAGTAGTGTTGAGGAAGCAGGGCGTCTCCATCAGAACTTAGACAGATTGGGGTTATTAGCAAAGATGTGGCAGATGGAATATAGTGTAGGGAAGTGTATGGTCATGCACTTTGGTCGAAGGAATAAAGGCACAGACTATTTTCTAAGAGGTGTAAAGAGACTTGAGTCCTCGTGCAGGATTCCTTGAAGGTTAACTTGCAGGTTGAGTCAGTGGTAAGGAAGGCAAAAGCAATATTAGCATTCATTTCAAGAGGACTAGAGTATAAAAACAAAGATGTAATGCTGAGGCTTTATAAGGCACCAGTCAGACCTCACTTGGAGTACTGTGAGCAGTTTTGGATCTCTCATCTAAGAAAGGATGTGCTGGCATTGGAGACGTTCAGAGGTTGTTCATGAGAACGTTCCCAGGAATGAATGGGTTGACAGATGAGGAGTGTTTAATTGCTCTGGGCCTGTACTCACTGGAATTTAAAAGAAGGATGGGGTGATCTCATTGAAACCTATCAAATATTGAAAGGTCTGGATAGAGTGGTGAGTGTGTCCAGGACCAGAGGACACAGCCTCAGAATAGAGGGGTTTCCTTTTAGAATGGAGATGAGGAGGAATTTCTTTAGCCAGAGAGTAGTGAATCTGTGGAATTCTTTGCCATGGATGGCTGTGGAGGCCAAGTCATTAGGTGTACTTAAGGCGAAGGTTGATAGGTTCTTGATCAATCAGCGCATCAAAAGTTACAGGGAGAAGGCAAGAGAATAAGGTTGTTAGGGATAATAAATCATCCATGATGGAATGGTGGAGTGGCCTCGATGAGCTGAAAGGCCTAATTCTACTATTAGGTCTTATGGTCTTATAATGCAATACTGACATTCTTGACAGGATTGAATGCAAGTTGCAGTGAACAGATATTTAAAATGATGAGGTAGTCTGTGCTAATTCGAGAAAAGCACCTTCACTTGTGCTGTTTGTAAGTGAACACCTTCATGGAAGTGAGTCTTTGGACAGCAATGAAAAAGCTGGATATGAAACATCTAAAGCATTTTAAGCATACTTGAGAAATGCTTCATAATCTTCCAGAGAAATAGCATCAGTAAAAGAGATGTTTTGAGATGTTTCCTCGAGTATTCACCTTTATTGACTCAAAAAGAGCCACAGGCAAAATGCTCAATTAACTTTTGAAAATGCACATTGTGAGTATATGTTAACAAATATACAATTGTAAGGCAATACATAACTAATGACACACAAGCAATAGCTTCAGGGGTCCAATAGGCAAATAATGCATTAAGAATTCTGCTCCATTTTGAGAAGATTGATAGATCTTAACAATATGTGATGGACATGACATTAAAGGTGAATGAATATAGAAATAAGTCAATATTTTATATTTTACCTTCATCTTACTTCTGTGTGCTATTGTTTTTCCTTGATATGGAAGAGTCTTGTGAAGATTTGAGGCAAACCGAAGGAGTATTGACTTGAGCACTCAGTCTTCAAATAAGAGCATACTCAATCTCCAAGACTGCCTATTCCTCTACCTCAATCATTAGGCATACTAATGGCGACTCAGAATGGAGGCCTCAGTGATGGAAAGGGAAGGTGACCATCAGAAGGTGTAAGAGGTTCTGGCAGAAAAGGTGGACTTGTACAAGAAGATAAAAGCTTGATTCTACTAGATTCCACTGGAGAATGAGAGAGAACAAATTCCCTTTCCCCGCACCCACAGAATTCCATTAACAGTTACTAGGATCGCTAGGATAGGTTTTCCTGTTACATTTGAGACAAGAGTTTAATTCCCCAATGGGGAGACAGCTTTTCTGTTCTCCAGGCCTCCTTTTTCACAGTTTTCCTTCCACATGCTATGTTCTACCATATGTGTCAGCACCTTCTCCTTTTGTCCCTTGCTCCCTCTCACTCTTCAACAAGTGCAGGCCTCGCTTTCTCAAATGTGTCATTTAAATGCAGTAGAACCACATACAGGATTGTAAATTCAGTTCTTTGTGTCGTGCATTTTTTGTGTATGAATCTCTGGCTACAAATTGATAAAATCGCATTAATACCGGCTGTTCAGTAAATTAGGCAGCAGCCATTCTCTCAGACAATATCCCACCGTTTGCCCAGTAACATTAAGATAGTTTAGTAAGTTACATGTTTGAAGAGATACCGTCTGTTAAACCTAAACAAAGCAATTGCTGTGTTACATGATTTTAGTACATACAATTTGTTTCACTAACACCTTTTAAGACAGTTAAAACTGCAGAAACTGGAAGTCAGCATTTTTTGTTTGCTGACTAGCCAATAAAAAAATGCTGGCTTTCATTTACTGCATAAACTGTAAACTTTTCAATAGCTGTTCTGATCACCATGCTGTAGAGTTCCTATAATATCTCAGTATTAAAGGGGCATTAAAATGAAAAACATTCTGAGTTTCCTTCCAGCTCCAGTGTACATTTTATAAGGACCTCCACCCTGTAACTTCATGATTTGTTTAATAGAATTTGCAAAGCAACTGTCAAATACAAGAACAGATGTTATAAAAGCCGGACTCTATATATATTCTGGTTATTTTTGTAAGGAGACAATAGAAGAGGCAGAGGAAAATTTTTAGATCAATTTGACTTAAAGATTTTCACAACTTTTGACCTTAAAAGTTTGCATTCCTTTGACTGTTGCAGACAAAAATGGTCCATCCTGATCAAGGTATTCACATCCAGATGAAATGTTATCAATCTATTAAAGTATAGATTTACAGTATATCCAGTGAAGTAAAGACAACTAATGCTATGGCATTGATACCCCCATGATGGTCTTATTACTGTATCTTAAAATATCCTATTATAATTTCAACAGAAACGATCTAGCTCCTCTAGCACACTAATGTCACTGAAGCTGAATGGTTTTGTCGTTATGTTTAAACTATTATTCCAAATAATGTTTTAATAAATCAGTAATTGCTATTTTTAAAATCGCAAAAATAAGCTGTCAAGAAGCTAACAATAACCTGGAATGTAGGCATTGTTATCGTTGAATCTCCTTAATCCAAATCTTAACATCTCCATTTGAGCAGAAAGATCAGAATCAGATTTTTTTTTATCTTTAACTCATACAACATGAAGTTTGTTGTTTTGTAGCAGCAGTGCAGTGCAAAGACCAAAATAAATGCCATAAATTATGAAAATCAATAAATAGCACAAAAAGAAGGAATAACGGGCTAGTGTTCATGGACACATGGACATTTCGAAATCTGATGGAGGGAAAGAAGTTGCTTCTGAATCGTTGATTATGGGTCAAGCTCTTGCACCTCCTCCCTAATGATAGTAATGGAAAGGAGGCCTGTCCCAGATGGAAAGGATGCTTAGCAGTGAATGGAGTCATAGAGTCATAGAAAAGTACAGCACAGAAACAGGCCCTTTGGTCCATCTAGTCTGTGCCAAACCATTCAAACTGCCTACTCCCATCGACCTGCACCCAGAACATAGCCCTCCATATCCCTGCCATCTATGTACTTATCCAAACTTCTCTTAAACATTGAAATTGATCTCATAGGCACCAGCTGCACTGGCAGCTCATTCCACACTCTCACGCTCCTCTGAGTGAAGAAGTTTCCCCTCATGTTCCCCTTAAATATTTCACCTTTCACCCTTAACCCATGACCTTGAGTTGTAGTCCCACCCAACCTTAGTGGGAAAAGCTTGCTTGCATTTACCCTATCTATACACTTCCTAATTTTGTATACCTCTATCAAATCTCCCCCTCAATCTTCTACATTCCAAGGAATAATGTTCCAACCTATCCAATCTTTTCTTAAAGCTCAGGTTCACCACTCCTGTCAACATCCTTGTAAATTCTCTCTGTACTATTTCAACATTGCTTACGTCTTTCTTGTAGGTAGGTGATCAAAACTGCGCACAATACTCTAAACTAGGCCTCACCAATGTCTTATCCTCCAAGAGGACCACAACCTTGTCATGCTTGGAGGCTTGCATGCCTCAATGACCTGGAGAGCTATGTAGGCTTGAATCAGGGCTTTCTGCTTTGGTTCTTGGTAGCGTCACCCATGCCATACAGGTCGAAGGGTAGAGGCCAGACTAAGAGTGTTCCACCAGTCCCCTAGGTTCAGGGGGTTCAGCTCAGGACCAACAACCCTGACTAGTCAAGAAAATTGCTATGGAAACAGCAATGAAGAGACAACAAAAAAGACTTAATAGGTATACCAATCAAGTCTTATACAACTTAACATCCCATCTCCTGCAGTCAGTATTTTGATTTATGAAAGCCAATATGCCAAAAACTTTTTTTTTATATAAAACAACCCTACCTAACTGTGACGCCAATTTAAATGAATTATGGGCCTGTTTTCTCAGATCCCTTTGATCTATCACGCTCCTCAGTGCCCTACCGTTCACTGTGTAAGACCTTCCCTGGTTGGTCCTACCAAAGTGCAACACCTCGCACTTGTCTGCATTAAATTCCATCTGCCATTTTTCCAGCTGCTCTGAAAGTCTTCCTCACTGTTATCTGCACCTCCAATCTTGATGTCATCCAAAAAGTCAGAGAGGCAACCATCTATTATCACTCTCTGGCTTCTCCCACGAAGCCAACGTCTAATTCAATTTACTACCTCATCTTCAATGCTAAGCAAATAAACCTTCCTGTCCTACCTCCAATGTGGGACATTGTCAAATGCCTTGTAGACAACATCCACTGCCTTACCTTCATCAATTATCCTGGTAACCTCCTCAAAAAACTCTAATATGCTGTACTGTATCTGCTCTAGGATATGCTGTGCTGCTTTGTAAAGTAAGAATAAATAATAATAAAAATTTGAATTATGAAAACTCTATATAAGATTGGTTAGACACAACCTACCACTCACAAAGCCACACTGACTAGCTCCAATCAGTCCATATCTATCCAAATATTCATATATTCATTCCCTTAGAATGGCTTCCAATAATTTTCAGGTTCAATTATATATATGAGACTGTCAAGAAAGACAGGCAAATTATAGGGCAAAATTGCAGTCAATGGGATGAGTTGCAGTGTAAAGAGAGACAAAAATTGAAAAGGGTAATGAACACAGAAATGGTTGTGTTATATTTGAATGCACACAGTATATAGAATAAGGTAAATGATCTTGTAATGCAGTTAGATATTAGCAGGTATGATGTTGTGGGTATTACTGAGTTATGGCTGAAAGATTATCGTTGGGAGCTTAACATTCAAGGATACACCTTATATTGAAGTCAGGATGAAGCAGTGGTAGCTAACAAGGGAAGTCAAAGCCAACATGAAAGCAAAAGAGAGGGCATATAATAGCGCCAGATTTAGTGGGAAATTAGAGCATTTGGAAACTTGTAAAAAGCAACAGGAAATGTTTTCAGGTAGTTCCTTTCCAAGGGTAAATGGGACACTCCATCAGCATTTCCATGATTGGTTGTCATCTTGAATTCAATCTTGTAATTGCGTCCTCCAAGAAACAGAGCCCATCTCTGCATTCGTGCCTCTGCTGTAGCCAGGTTTAGCAGGAACCAATTCCTTTGGCATTGGGGCATCCATTAATCCTTGAATCTTCTCAGCACAGTTGTGTAAAACTTTTGTGTCAATGGTGTGGCCACAGTAAGTGACGCTTGGTTTAAAGAATTCACACTTGTTGCATTGTGCTCTGAGCCTATAATCTTATAATATTTTTAATAATGTCTTGACATTTTAGAGATGTTCCTTTTAATCCTCACCAGTAACAATGATGTCATCCAATTAACACTTAGTGCCTGGGTAACCTTGCAGTACCTGGTCCATTGCTTTCTTCCAGAGTGAAGTTGTAGATGCTATACAAAAAAAAAGACTATTAGGGTAATAAAGCCCCTTGTGAGTGTTGATGGTGCAAAAAACTTTGGACTCTTCTTCCATCTCCATCAGTAGGTAGGTCTCAGCTAAGTTCACTTTGATGAAGTGTTTCCCTCCAGAAAGATTTGCAAAGATATCATCTATCATGGCAAGAGGGATTTGATCTACATCCAGTACTGGATTGATTATGACCTTAAAATCATCACAGAACCGGACTACACATCCCTCCTGCCAGGAAGGATGGCATTATCCACGGGTGCCACGCAATCATGGAAAGAATTTCTTCAGCCTCCATGTGATCTGGCTTATTGGCTACTTTATCAAAGATGGTATAAAGAACTGGACAACTTGTAAAACTTGGATGTGGCATTTTCATTTAACACTATTTTACCCTGGATACGTTTGAGTTTTCCAGAACCATCCTTGAACACTGTTGTGGCATCATCCTGTACCTTTCTTTATTTGCTTTTAGTAGACCCTACCGCAGGGGATGTGGCATGCAAATGGTGGTTGGATCTCCAGTCAAGTTGTAGTTGTCTCAGCCAGGCACACAATACTGGACCGACTGTTTCTACCACATACAAGCCCAATGTGGCTTTTTGGTTCCTGTATTTCACTGCTATGAATGTCCTTCTCACAGAAGTTATATTTTCTCCAGTATAAGATCTTAAATAGATATCTGCAGGCTTCAGTTCAGTATCTTGCAAATGTCATTCAAATTCATTTCAGTTGAGCCAATGTCCAATTCCATTTTAATTAATTTGCCATGCACTTCTGATGTAAACAATATTGATTGTCTCTTGTTAGTTTTCACTATGTAAATCTCAAAACTACTCAGTCCTGTGTCACTGTCATTATTATCAGATTTTTTTTATCAACGGCATGCAGATTAGTGCTCTCTTTGAAACTGCACTTTGACTTTTTATCTTTTTCTCTTCCCTGTGCAGTCCATTTATTTTTGTCTGGCCAACATGCTCTTTGTTGCATTTTCTGCAAGCTTCACCTTTAAACATGCATTGGTCTGGTGTATGTGAGCTGCTTCCACTACAGTAACACAATTTATTCAGCCAGGCAGGTTTCTGTTTAGATGTTGCAATTTTATTCATGCTCACTTTTATTCCTGACTGCAACTGAATTGCAAACACGAGGAAATCTGCAGATGCTGGAAGTTCAAGCAACACACATCAAAGTTGCTGGTGAACGCAGCAGGCCAGGCAGCATCTCTAGGAAGAGGTACAGTCGACGTTTCGGGCCGAGACCCTTCGTCAGGATTAACCCAAAGAAGAGCTAGTAAGAGATTTAAAAGTGGGGGGGGAGAGGGAGATCGGAAATGATAGGAGAAGACAGGAGGGGGAGGGATGGAGCCAAGAGCTGGACGGTTGTTTGGCAAAAGGGATATGAGAGGATCATGGGACAGGAGGCCTAGGGAGAAAGAAAAGGGGGAGGGGTGGAAAAAACCCCAGAGGATGGGCAAGGGGTATAGTGAGAGGGACAGAGGGAGAAAAAGGAGAAAGAGAGAAAGAATGTGTGTATATAAATAAATAACAGATGGGGTATGAGGGGGATGTGGGGCATTAGCGGAAGTTAGAGAAGTCAATGTTCATGCCATCAGGTTGGAGGCTACCCAAACGGAATATAAGGTGTTGTTCCTCCAACCTGAGTGTGGCTTCATCTTTACAGTAGAGGAGGCCGTGGATAGACATATCAGAATGGGAATGGGATGTGGAATTAAAATGTGTGGCCACTGGGAGATCCTGCCTTCTCTGGTGGACAGAGTGTAGGTGTTCAGCGAAACGATCTTGCATCTCTAGCTGCTGTTTCCTTTGATATAGCAATTTCAACTGCTCTTTTACATGTGAGTTGTGCTTCATTTGGGAGCTAATTGAATGATTTCTTTTAAGATTCCACAAACTAAGCAATCTCTCGGTGTATCATTAAGCCTGTCACTGAACTGAATGCTCAATTACTTCAATAAAGCCACGTATGCAGAAATGGTCTCCAGTTCGTTCATCCACTTATGAAATCTAAAGCATTCTGCAATCAACTATAGTTTCAGTTCTAAAAAGGTTCCAGCATTACATTCACAATATCAGCAATATTCACAATATCTTGAATCTCCTGACTTAAACAAGTACTTGTCATAGATTAATAGCTGTTGTTTATCAATTACAGCTTGCTGTTCGATGCCATCATCCCCTCAGTACTGATCTCCAAGCATCTGAACCTGGGCTTCTGTATTTCCCTCTGCAACTGGATTACTGTCTTCCACATTGGGAGACCGCAGTCAGTATGATCAGTAATAAAATCTCCTCACTGATGATCAACACAAGCACATCTCAAGAATGCATGCTAAGCTCACTGCTCTGCTCTCTCTACACTTATGGCTACGTGGCTAAGCACAGCTCAATTGTCATCTATCAATTCATCGACGACATCCCTCTTGTTGGTAGAATCACATACGGTGATAAGGAGGCACAAGACAAATCAGCTACATGAGCGTTGTTGCAACAAAACTTTGCACTCATTATCAGCAACACCAAAGAACTGACTGTGGACTTCAGGAAGGGGAAGCTGGGAGAACACACAGCAGGATTCAGCAGTGGAAAGGGTGAGCAGCTTCAAGCTGACTGCGACGTCATTTCAGAGTTAGGAGTTTGTGGAGACTTGGTTTGCCACAAAAAATTACAAACTTCATTAAATTTTCATTGGAAGGCTTTCTGACTGGTTGCATCACACTCTGGTATGGAGGCTCCAATGCTCTGAATCACAAGAGGTTAGGAGGGCTGTAGCCACCCAACTCCTTCATGGGATCAAACCCCGTTTCCACAGATCCACCTGGCACCTACCAGCCTTCTCCTTCCCACCCTCCCCCCACTTTCTTTATAGGGCATCTGCCCCTGCCCTCTTCAGTCCTGATGAAGGGTTCCGGCCCGAAACGTTGACTGATTGTTTCCACGGATGCTGCCCGACCTGCTGAGTTAAGTCTCTTCAACAGGCATTGCTAAGGACCCTCACCATCTGGAACGTGTACCACCATCAAGGAGGAGGTACAGGAGACTGAAAACACACACTCAATGATTCAGGAGCATCTTCTCCCCACCACCATCAGACTTCTGAATGAACCCATGAACAGCATCTCATTATTCCTGTTTTACACTATTTATTCATTTTTATTATCAATAGCAAATCTATATCTTTGCACTGTACTGCTGCAGCAAATCAACAAATCCCATGTCATAAGTAATAATAAACATGATTCTAGTTCTGATTCTGAAGTTCACCGGATTAATTCCTGGGATGGGGAATTGTCCAATGTGGAGAAATTAAGCAGGCAATCAGGATTTCAAAGAGCCTTACTTAAATATGAAACATTCTAACAGGGCTTGACCAACTAGGTAGAAGGCTATATTTTCCCTGGCTAGACAGTGTCATAAGGGGGCGTTGGGAGCTGACCCAAATGCAAGACACAGACACTGAAGTACTAGAAACAGGACTAGGGTTATCGAGATAGCAAGGTGAGTAAGGAAGAAACAACACTGGTCATTGACACAGGCCCTGGACAAGACGAGGATTCAGGGCCTAGGCTAGGATTTGGGATTAGGATCTTGGCAAGGACAGGACGTGGAACTCCTGCACAGGACAAGGCACATGGACAGGATGAGAACACAAAGCCTTGACTTGGACAGGACAAAGTTCTTGGACATGGCTTGAGCAGGATGAGGGAGCTCCAGGGCAGGACAAGGCTCTTGGACAAGGTTTGGCTCAGCTCTTGGACTCGGCTTGGTTAGGCTCTTGGGTACAGGGCCAGGACTCCTCCTTGGAGCGCAGGGCCAGAATGACTGCCGAGGATTCGGATGGGATCGATCCGGCACAGGATGAGGAATTTCCAGCCTGGTGCTGGAAGAGGCACTCCTGGACTTGGTCTTGGAACACAGGAACACAGAGCCTTGGACTTGAGCACAGGAACAGGGAACACAGAGTCAGGACCCATCCTTGGGAACAGGATGTAAGGCCAGGACTCATACACAGCACATGGACACTAAACACAGGGACACAAAGAGACAGCTCCAAACTCAACAATGGCAAGGCTTTACTCTCACTTCAGCTGTTGAACTTGACAGGGATTCAGGTGAGGCTTCAGAAGGAAGGAGAAGGGAAGGGAACAGTCCAGCCAGGAATCTTCTTCTTCTTCTTCTATTTCCGGCTGTTTGGACGCATCTAGGCATATTGCAGCCCTCCGCAGGATGTATAATTAATTGTAGAACTTCAAGGAACTCAAATTCTCAAATACAATCTAGTCTCACGTATAAACTGAATGATAGACTCTTCAATCAGATGTTGATTCTCTTGATGGCCAAACAAAAATTTGATAGAAAACCAAAATAAATTTAAGCCAGATGGCCTCTTGAACAGCACGCTTCTTTCAATTTTGTATCGATTACAGCTCAGCAAAGCATGCTGGACTGTCTCTGGACTACCACAGTCACATAATCCAGCAGGATGTTTTCCTATTATCTTTAAATAATAGTTTAGCCCACAATGCCCCAACCTAAGTCTTGTTAATTTCACCATACCTCTACGACTTAAAAGGTAACAATCTGAGACCTTTTTAACTAGTGGGTGACTAGAAAAATAATGCCTGCTCATTTTTCCAATCCTCCTGCCACTTCTTCTCTAAACCTTTTTTAATCCTACTTCTCAATTCTGCTCTGCCTAGGGGAACTCTAATTTCTACTTGCCTGCTCTGTAAAGAAGACTTTGCAATGCCATCCACAATTTCATTTCCCTCCACCCCATGAAAATCTAACTGCACAACCCATCTTCCCTACTCTAAACAATGCTAAGAGAATCTCAATAACTATGTCAGGATGAGCTTTTGATTTACTCCCTTTTATGGACTCTAAGGCAGCAGCAGAATCCGAACAGATGATAACCCCACGTGGTCGAGAGTCTTCTATCCACCATAAGGCTCACAGGATTGCTAATAATTCTGTTGCAAAGACAGAAACACCATCTGAAACCCGGTGATCAATCTTTATTCCAAGTTGAGATACACACATCCCAAATCCTGCCCTACTGCTCTCTGGGTCCACTGAGCCATCAGTAAAAATGTTCAGATAAGATCCCCATTTATTATTTAAATATTCATTTGTGATCAACACTGATGAAATCGCACTGCTTTAGCCAGAAATCCTTGGTTGGAGAGATATTTATGTGCCAGTCCAAAACGAGAATCAGGTGCCTCAATTAAGGCACCCAATGGAACAAGGGAAAACAGGAAAACCCGGAATAAGGAATTGATGGACTGGACCATTGAACCGGAATGCAGACTTCATGGACCGGCCCATAACAGACAGCCATTCAGGATGAATTCACAAAGGAATTTCTTCACTCATAGGGTAATAAGTATTGAGGAATTGATTACCCAAGAGAACTGTGGAGGTTCTGATACTTATTCAAGATTGGGATCAATTGATTTTCAGACATTAAGCAAATAAGGCATTTGAGATTAATACCAGGAAATAGTGCTGAAGTAGAAGATCAACCATGATAATATTGAAAAGTATGAGTAAAGTATGAGGGGCTGAATGGCCTAATCCTGCTTCACTTTCACATGTTCTTATATTCTTCTGAAACTACTTGACATGTCAGGTTTAACACCTCAGTGGGTTGTGCAGAACAATCGACTGTGCTTGAAAATTGTGAGGCAGTTTCACCCAAACCAGAAAGCTGCAGTGAACGCAGGAAGCAAGCTCGCTGAAATGGGAATGACAATATGGGCTTCTTCTTCTTCCCTTAGCTCAGCGATTGATGCCAATGGTCGTAGTGGGAATCCAGTAGATCATGGTAAAGGGGCTTGTTTACTGTAATTGTCTTGACATGTTGCTGTTGTTGCTTGTGTTGATGTGCTGAACACTGTGGGCAAGCTATGTTAGCACCACTTGCGGGTTGCCCCCAGCACACCCTTGGGTTATGTTGGTTGTTAACACAAATGACACATTTCACTGCATGTTTTGAAGTACATATGATAAGTAAATCTGGATCTGGATACAGAATGCTAAAGATAGAAAGACTGCAATGGATATGGGAGACCCTGCCAGGGATATTATAGGAGCCACAAGCTTTCATGTTTTCTAAGAGGGTCTGGCATTGCAAGTGTCACAAGATAGAGCATGTTTCAATGCATAGCTTTGAACAAGGTTATTCCAGACAAAGACAAGTAATCCGTCTTGCCTCAGAGCCATGAGAATACTGGTCTGGGATAACCTTGCTCAGGTGCCAGGACAGAGGTGACTTGCAAACAAGAGAGTGGATACCAAAGAATGAAATGGCATACGTTATGCAAGTAAGTTTGGCAGTGTATTTGAAGATACATTATTGATTGTAAAAAAAAACGATGAACCTTCTCTGCCAAATGCAATCAGAGTTATTCTGCCTTCAACTATATGTAGTCCATCAACAATGTTATCCAGATAAATGTAAAGACCTTGATAATGACTAAATCTACCACACTTACATCACATATATCTCAATGTCATCAAACGCTGAGTGAATCCCAAGTTTCAAGCCCTGCCTTCATGCTGTAGAGACCTCCATTACTTTGAGTTACACCATGCTGAATCCAGATCTAATTCAAGATGAGCATCCATTGGAAACATCAGTAACAGCAGAACTACATTCCACTGCAATCTGTAAACCAATGGCCCAGCACATTCCTCACTGTAGCAGTCCAGGGGAACAGCATCATTCAGTGAAGATATAGGAGAACATACAGGAAATAGCACCAGCTATTCCTAACAATGAAGAGACAAATTGTTGAAGATGCAACAGAGGATGGGATACATGCAAAATAGCTAAATAACTGGATGATAGCTGAGGAGCCCCACAATCAATAGGTTAGATCAAGGATCTGCTGTCTGACAGAGACATCACAGTGATGCAGTTAACCGAACTGCAGCCTCACAACTCCAGTGATCCATGTTCAATCCTATCTTCTGGTGCTGTCAATGTGGAGTTTGCATATTCTCCCTGTGACTTGGTCGCTTCGATGTGCTTCCATTGCTTTCCTCCCACATCCCAAAGACAATGCAGACTGTAGGGTAAATGTCCATTGCAGATTTTAGATTATATACTGCAGCTTATTGGTTACCTCAATGGGGGTGGGGGTTGATGGGAATGTGGGGAGAGGAACAAGGAATAAAAGTCGAATGCATATAGATGGGTGCATGATGTTTGAAAGGGACCCTGTGAACCAAAGGGCCCACTGCCGTGTTATAAAGCCCTCCCCAATATTGAGCACGTAGGCAAGGAGCACTGCCACAAGAAAGCAGCATTTTTCATCCAGGACCCCCCTCCCTCCCACCATCCAGACCATACTCTCTTCTCACTGCTGCCATCAGGAAGGAAATACAGGAGCCTTAAGTCCCACACCACCAGGTTCAGGAACAGTTATTACCCTACAGCCATCAGCCCCCTGAACCAATGAGGATAACTTCACTCACCACAACGCTGAATTGACCCCACAACCTATAGACACTCTTCCAAGGAATCCACAGCTCAGTATTATTTATTGATTTTCTTATTTAGTATTGACATGATTTGTCCACCTTTGCACATTGGATGTTTGTCAGCTTTTGTTAAGTATAATTTTCCATATATTATATGCCTTTATTTTCTTGTAAGTACCTGCAAGAAGATGAACCTCAAGGTTGTATCTGGTGACATATGTGTATTTTGATCATAAATTTACTTTGAATCTTTGTATAAATCATAGTCTAGAATTTTTTTTGAGTAATTCAAAACAAAAACTCTGAACTGACAACTTTTTACTTCAATAATAGCTGAACATAAGCCTTAGACATTTGAAAAAGAAAGGTATCAATTGACATAATAAGTAAGGATTTTGAACATTCTGGATATTAATTCCCCGTATTTCTTTTTTTTAACAATGCAGCAGAGCTTATAAACTAAAGTGAATTTTGACATTCTCAGAGGACTAAAGAGCAGCCAGTTTTAATTAAACCATACCTCACGTACCTCATCTTATTGGTGTGCTTCAGAAATATTGCTCTGTTGTACCATATATAGCTTTAAAAATACTCTACGTGATATTGTTACATGTGACATTTTGAGGAGGAAAGCATGAATCGTGCGTCATAATATTCTTCCACTGGCAATTATTAACAATTTCCTAGCAGTTGCTAAATTTGTGCTTGGATCCCCTAGAGACCATTTTCATTCAGCATCAGGTCGTACTGACCTCATCCCAATACCTGCACAGATCATGAGAAAAGCAGTTAAGGCATCCAGCAGAAGCATCTCTTAAAAGAAAGAAACTGAGACTGAGCACACTCCTAACATTACCAGCTTCCTCAAATACAGATGCCCTCTAAGAATGAACAAGTTTAGCCGCATTCCAATCAGTTGTTTTTCACTCCAATGCACTCTGCCTTTTAGAGTGTATTGTTTAAAAATACAGTAGAGAAAACTGAACCAAAGACTTTACCTTCTTATTCCTACGGATACAGCACAGCATGGCTCAATAACCTATTGTAGATAGACAATGTTTTCCTGATGCTTAACACGTTTACACACTCCGAATCACTCCGACAGTATGCCCTCTGAAGCCCCAAGTAAAATTAAACTCTGTTCATTTACACTGGCCAGTTCCCTCCTTCCCCCAAGGAACTGTGACGACAAACTCTCCCACTGTGGTGGAAATTTATTTTTATATTAGTGTGTGTACCCCTCCTGAACTTGACAGAATAAATTCAATTTTCACTGATTTATTCTTTCTTATTGGTAACAGTTACTGGTTTCAATGAATTATTTATTAATCTTCAGTTGAGCTTTTCAGATCACAGGTAGATATGTATTTCAATTTTTTGTCTGCATCTGGAAATGAGCAGGGCAATGAACAATAAAATGAAAGGAGCAATCATTAATTGAAACCTGAACCCACAATACTTAGTTTGTTTCAATCTGTAATTTCTTAATACCTTGATAAGCATCACTGCTTATATTCAAATACCTGATGTCTTTGCTGTGATTGTTGGTTGTTTGTGCAGTCAGTTGAAATGAGGTGCTTAATGTCTGTAAGTAAAAGGATCAATCTCACTGCGATGGCATCCTATACCATGCTGCCATTTTACCTGATGAACTATCAGACTGCCGTCAACTGCAATCCCTTTGCTTCAAAGGGACCCAGTCCCTCAGCATCTAGCTGTTTCACTTTTATGTATTTGATCTGTAGAGTAGAGGTTTGAAATCTGGATATTGCAACGTAACAAATTTTTGGATTTAAAAAGCAATTAGCAAGAAGTGGGATATCATCTTTAGGGCAATACACTACCAATAGAATTGAAAGAAGATAAAAGATGAGATGAATCACAATGTGATGATCCACTTTGTGAAGTCTGGGCTGTAAAGGTCAATAGACAGTCATGGTGACCACAAGAAACTGCGTAGATAGAGCTGTAAACACAAGCTGCAGTCAGCCTCTCCTCCATAGACTCCGCCCACATTTCCCACTTGGGAAAACAGATAACTTTAAGCCAAGATCCCTCCCATCCTGGACATTCTCTTTTCTCCCTCCTTCCATTGGACAAAAAATATAAAAGCTTAGAAACACACACAACCAGGCTCAAGAACAGTTTTTATCCCACTGTTATAAAACCCTTGAATGGACTGTTTGAATGATAAAAATGAATTCTTGACCTCACTTTGTACCTCACCATGGTCCTTGCACCTTATTGCCTGGCTGCACTGAGCCGTAGCTGGAGCTGTCACTGCATTCTGTTATTGTTTTCCATTTGGACAACCTCAATGTAATTATGTTTTGAAATGATCTGTGTGGATGACATTGAAAACAAAATTTTTCACTGTTTCTTGGTACATGGGCAATTATAAACTGATTACCGACTAACAATTACAATTTTAATCTCAATTCATTTGACATAAAATTCTCAGGTGTATAAGATGATGAGAGGCATTGATCATGTGGACAGTCAGAGGCTTTTTCCCAGGGCTGAGATGGCTAACCTGAGAGGGCACAGTTTTAAGGTGCTTGGAAATAGGTACAGAGGGGATGTCAGGGGTAAGTTTTTTACGCAGAGTGGTGAGTGCGAGAAATGGACTGCTGGTAACGGTGGTGGAGGTGTTCACGATAGGGTCTTTTAAGAGACTCCTAGATAGGTACATGGAGCTTAGAAAATAGAGGGCAATTGGTAACCCTTGGTAATTTCTAAAGTAAGTACATGTTCGGCACAGTATTGTGGGCCAAAGGGCCTGTATTGTGCTGTAGGTTTTCTATGTTTCCATGTTTCTGTAAAACAATGAACATATCCATTGCTCAATGTTACACTGTCCAAGCAAGGAGCTAATTTACTTCTCATCGGATTGATTCTAAAGAATTGAAACATAGCTTGAGATAATAAAGAAAGAGTAGACTTGCATTTAAGCAGCAACTTTTATTTGTGATATCCCAAAATGAATTTATGAAGTAGATATCTCCAATGTAAAGAAGGCAAACCCGACAGGAGATTTTCCAATTCTTAGGCTTCCCAGGCAATAGGTTAGATCAAGAATGAGCATGTGGAATGCACTACCAGTGACGGTGGTCGTGGCGGATACCATAGGGCCTTTTAAGCGAATCTTAGATAGGTACATGGAGCTTAGTAAAATAGAGGGCTATGCAGTAGGGGAATTCCAGGCAGTTTCTGGAGCAGTTTGCATGGTCGGCACAACATTGTGGGCCGAAGGGCCTGTAATAGGCTGTAGATTTCTATGTTCTATGTTCTAAAAACAGTTATCCTGTTTAATGGTCTTAGTTGTAAAATGGTCATTGGAACCCTCCCCTATTCTGGAAAGCACGTGCACCTGAACTGGTTGGTTCCCTAAGTTATCCACTCATTGAACAGATATAGGGTTGATTTTATTGTTCTGGGTTAAATACATTGGAGGCAGGGAATAATGGAGGTAGTTTAGGGTCAAGGTCACTGGAATGAGAGATTTTGATTCTCCATTTTAGAAAGGAAGATGGCAATTTCAAAAATGAGGCACTGAATTAGCAAAAGTCAGCCAACATTCGACTGATATGTGAACAAAAGTTGGTTCAAACCATATTACAGGCTTCTGTGTTTAGAATGGGCTTTAATTTTAAGAGCTCAGTAAACATGGATGCCTTAGAAGGTATGACAAACTATAGTGAGCGATAAGGAACTGACTGAAATGTTAAATTGATCATTTGCATCATGAAAAGGGTAATAAATATACTGGAAATATTGCAGAATTGAGGGCTGAATGAAAAATAACTCAAAGTATTGGCCGATAAAAAGGACTGGCGAAATTAATGTAATTGTTTTAAAAGGACGGTTATAAAGATAATGTGGTGGACCTTCCAGAAAGAGGTGAGTAAAAGGAGGCATTAGGTAATATTGTTATTTGAGAAAGAAGGTAGATGGAAAATGTAAAACTACAGACAGTTTACCTCGCATCAGATGTCAGCAAAATATTGAAATCCATCATCAAGAGAACCTTTAGAAAACCATAACGTGATATGAAGTCTTGATCTTCACATGCTGTAATCTTGGGACAGACAAACTGGAGCTGGTAGTGAACTCGCCACCAAAGTTTGCCTTCTAGGAAGGAGGGTATTGAGATATAGAGAGCGGAGCACATTTCCTGGGAACTCCTTGGCAATGTTCATTGTCAGGGCTGATGTTGGGCAGCTTATGGCAGATTAGTAGAGGACATTTGTTTTTGAATCCTTGCTGTAAGCCCCATTTTCTCATATTCTCCAATGAACAACTCAACAATAACTTTGAGCTCAGTCTCCACATTTACATTTACATAAGCCTTCACTGCAGCTCAGTGTCTGAAGTTGCAGTGACTTTCAACCTGGATGGTCTCCCACTCATCCTATAGATTAGCTCCACCCCAGCATAATTTGGGTGAAGCTTAATATAGCAGAGAACAATGGACAAAAAATTTTGACACTGACGTAGTTGTGCTTGGACCCATTGAATACTCTGTGTGTGGATCCATTATCTTGAATTATGACATCCCAGTTATAGTCCAACAGGCATTGATTGGAACTTGAATTCTTGCAGGCTGACAAATATCTGAAAAAATTCTCCACAGCTCCCTTCAGCTGAAGGAGTGAAAAGCTTTAGTTAGTCTAACAAGATGAAGCTGTCCCCTGCATTCCTGTTAGTGTTGTTGAACAGTGAAGATCATGCCATTGGGCTGGGATGAACACACACTGCACTTGGGTCAAAGTTCTTATGGAGGTCATTAAGGGTCATTCCCTGTGGTGGACAATAGGGAGATTCCACCGTAGTTATTGTAACTCAATTTATTACCTTTCTTGACCATAGTCATAATTAGGCATCTCTGTAGTCCCTGACATATCAGCCTGTTCCCAGACACAGGAGGTGAAGCTGTGAATTAATGTTCCACCCTACCAAGCTGAATTATTTCAGCAAAGGTATTACCTGCTCCTGAGATCTTGTTGTTTTTGAAGCCTTTTCACTTTCTTAATCACCTGGATTGGCAGCAAGATGGAACTGAAGAATTTATTGTGAAATGGAGTTAAAGGCAGTTATGTCAAAACCAAAGACTTGGTTGAGGAACTGCCTGCTGCCTTGGATCAAATGCCCTCCACTCTTGCTCCTCAGTGGAGTAGTTAAGATGTAGATCTCTTGAGAGTGTTATAGAATCCAAACATTGCAGTTATTGGATTTATGAGATGCCCCCAACTGTGCCAGCTTCCGGGATTTAGACGCTCAAACTCCCCGGAGTACGGATAGCTAATGTGGCCCCTTTAAGGGTTCAGGACAGTCCTGCTACTTGGTAATCACATTTCAAGCGCCAGGAATTGAGTACTTAAGGAACACCTGAACTGTGGTTTGGTGCTCGATTGTAAGCTTAATAGTGATATTCTCTAGTGTTTGTCTTGTGCTCAGATCCAGTTTGATAGGTGTCTCAAACCTTGCTTCGAATACCCCAGCACTTGGGTCCAAACCATCCTCGACAAGGACTGTCATCACAATTGATGCATATCTTAACTTCCTCTACTCTTTCACTGACCATTTGTTTTAAGTCATAAGATGTTCAGATGCTTATGGATGTTTTATTTCCATTCGAGACATGATGGGGTTTCCATTCCAGGGAATGGAATCTTTAATTTGACTTTCTGGTCATTCCTTATTAAATCAGTTTCAGTGTTTTCTCGTAGAGAAACCAAAGGTTTTGTCACAAGTGATACCTAGATAGACTAGATGTCAAACTCAATGAACTGAATGGCCTAAATCTGCTCCAAAGTCCTATGGTCTCTGAATGACTGGTGTTTAGAAGTTAATAGCCTTAGAAGAGCTTATTGAGAAAAGGGTCCTTTGTAAAGCCTTTGACTCCTATAATATAGAGTCATGGAAAACTATAACACAAAAACAGACCCTTTAGCCCATCTAGTCCATGCTGAGCAATTTAAATTGCCTTCTCCATTGGATCTGCACTGGGACCATAGCCCTCCATATTCCTGCCATCAATGCACCACTTGCACTGACAGCTCCTTCCACACTCTCACAACCCTCTGAGTGAAGAAGTTTCCCCTTATGTTCCCCTTAAACGTTTCACCTTTCACCTTTGTATTGCTATATTTATGCTCTATTCTTGGTTGGTGCGGCTGGAACGAAACCCAATTTTCCTCGGGATCAATAAAGTATATCTATCTATCTAACCCATGACCTCTAGTTGTAGTCCCACCCAACCTGAGTGGCAGAAGCCTGCTTGCACTTACCCTATCTATACCCTTATAATTGTATATACTTCTATCAACCCTGTACTCTTTCAAACTTATTTATATCTTTCCTGCAGGTAGGTGACCAAAACTGCACACAATACTCCAATTTAAGCCTCACCAATGTCTTATACAAGTTCAACATAACATCCCATCTCCTGTACTCAGTACTTTGATTTATGAAGGCCAATATGCCAAAAGCTTTCTTTATGACCCTATCAACCTGTAATACCACTTCTAATGAATTATGGACCTGTACTTTCAGGTCTCTTTGCTCTACCACACTCTTCAGTGCCCTGGCATTCACTGTGTAAGTTCTACCCTGGTTGGTTCTATCGAAGTGCAACACATTGTACTTGTCTGCATTAAATTACATCTGCCAGTTTTCAGCCCCTTTTTCCAGCTGGTTCAGATACCGCTGCAAGCTTTGATAGTCTTCCTCGCTGTCCACTACACCCCCAATCTTGGTGTCATCCATAAGCTTGATGATCCATTTAACCACATTATCATCCAGATCATTGATAAAGATGAGAAGATACGGACCCAGCACCGATCTCTGTGGCACACCGCTAGTGCTTGACGTGTATCTGTATTTTTGTTAGTGCCTTTGTTTGAGAAGCAGTTGGTGCACATTAGGCAATGGTCAGTGCAATAATCATGAATACTTGCTATGGAACAGGTGATATGGACATCCTTGTTGCTGATGTCCAGCAACAGTCACAATACTGCAAAGAAAGTGCACCAAATCAACTGTAATGCATTTTGGGAAGCTCCTCATCTGTGAAAGTTAGGTACATATCTTTTAGTCTCTGTCTGAGCTCGGAGTTATTAGAAAAAGTTTTCAGATTGCCTGCAGTGTTGCCAAAGTATTTTAAACTAATACAGTCACTGAAATATCAAGGATGAATATACATGATGCATCTTATTCTAACTTCTGAGGGAAGCAAACTCATACAGAGGAAGACATACAATGGGGGAATTAGGTTGTGTGAAAATTCTCCAGCCCACAGAGATCATTAGTTGGAACTCCAGCAAACTTAATCTGGTTTCACAAATCTGCGTATAATGCAAGACTCATTCAACATCCCTGAAGTCATAATATTCCCAGGAAAACTTGATTAGTCTAATCCCCTTTTAAGATAGCTTATCAATGCAACTCTTGCTGGTTTTTTTTTGGAGTTGATATTTTGCATCCATCTCAAAAAAGCAAACATTTCTCCTGATATTTATAACTGCAGTGTGTTATATAATTGAGCTATATCCATATTACCGGATTAAAGGAAATTGCAACCTGAACCATTAACTCTGTTTCACTCTCTGCAGATGCCGCCTAACCTGGTGAGTATTCTTCATAGACAAGCAAGAGAGTACAGATGCCAGAATTGGGGGCAATGAACAAACATCTGCAGGGACTCAATGGATCAGGCAGCTTCTCTGAGAGAAAAGGAATTGTTGATGTTTCAGGTCAAGCCCCAGTATTAGGATTTTCAACATTCTCTCTGTTTTTCATTCCATAATCACCATATTTGGATAATATATATTTAAAAAAACATGAATTATGTTCTGTCTTAACTGTCCAATGTGACAGTTTGACTCATTGAGAGGGGCTTTGTAATTAATGCAAATTATCTGTTGCATTTCCATGTATAAAACGATGCTTATTAGTTGGCCATGAATCACAGTGAAAGTACAGGAGCCTCAGGACACACACCACCAGGTTCAGGAACTGTTATTACCCCTCAGCCATCAGGCTCTTGAACCAAGAGGGGATAATGTAACTCAACTTCATTTACTTATCACTGAATTGTTCCCACAACCTATGGACTCACTTTCAAGGACTCTTCATCACACATTCTCGATATTTAGTACTTATTTAATATTATTATTATGGGGTGTATGGGGTGTATGGGGTGTCAGGGAGGGGTAGCACCTCTGGTGGGGGAACATGTCGCGTCCTTTTCAAGGCAGTTAGTCCATCTTTGATCCCCACCTGACACTCAGCTCTCACCTGTGGCTCCTCGTAGCTGTTTGCATGCGACAGCGGCCACACCCCAGGCAACGGCTTTGACAAGCCGGCTAAACCAGGTGAGGGTAGCCAATGGGTCTCAAACCCTCAGTGAGATAGGGAGATGTTTATCCCAGCATGTGAAGAAAGACTCCAGTGGATTGAGTGGACGAGACCAATGGAAGGTCCAATGGTCAAGAAGGCGGTCTCTGCAAGCGTCTTGCAGGACAAGACACAGAAGAGGTCCTGGTCCCATCACTGCACCTAGTCCCATCTCCAGCTGTTTGGACTCTTGTCTTGCCACTGGATCCAGATGGGAATCAGGAAGAGCGAGTGAGGCTGATGCTGCGTAACTCTCCCTCACTTAAATCCAAATCATGCGCTAGTCTTGGGTCTTCATCAACGACAACGATGGATGAACAACAACAATATTATTATTATTTCCTTTTCTCTTTCATTTTGCATTTGCACAGCATGTTGCCTTATACACACTGGTTGTACACCTATTTGGCGTGATCTTAATTAATTCTATTATGGTTAATAGATTTATTGAGTATGCCTGCAAGAAATTGAATCTCAGGGTTGTATATGGTGACATCTATGTACTTTGAAATAGTTTGAACTTTGAACAGCGCTTTGAATACTTGCCTAAATGCAAATAAATGCTGCATATGCAAAAGTTACTTCTGAGATATGCTTTACCTTGTTTTTGAATCAAACTACCTATTTAGCTGTGATATCACCTTGATGGAAGAGATTTCTGTTAAACATAGATTTTCATATTGTTGTGTAATATTCTAAATCTGAATTTTGACTTCTAAATCCCTTGGAAAATCACTTCTTGATGTCCTTTGTTGGCAATCAGTTTGACACAGACTGGAGAATCTGCAAGCTAGCTTTTGGCTTTCAGGACGGAGATCCTTCCTAAGAACTGAAAAAGAGACAAAAGAAACTTGTAAAAGGAGAGTGAAGGAGGTGTGGAGTCACTGACAGGATACAGCTGGGTTAACCAAGGGTATAATGGGGATAGTAACGAGCCACTTTCTATAAGGAGTTTATATGTTTTTCCCATGACCATGTGGGTTTCATCCAGGTGCTCCAGTTTCCTTCCACATTCCAAAAGATGTACAAGTTAAGGTTATGGAGTTGTAGGCTTGTTATGCTTGGATCAGGACAGGCTAATGGTGATTTTCATTCCTAGGAACTTGAAATTCTCAACCCTTTCAACCTGTTGATACAGTCAGGAGCATGTAGCCCCCTTCCCGAAGTGAATGACCAATAATGTCACTTTGCATGGGCTGAAAGCTGTGTAAATTACATAGTCACTTTGTCAATAGGTGGTGGAGATTTGGCCATAGAGTGCAGATGTTGTTAGTGGACAAGTCTTGATAGTGTTGGTCAATTACGTTGTTCAGTGTGAAAGGCAATCACATCTTAACCCAATCTGTGCTCACCCATTGATTCTTATCAATGACAGCAGCTATATTTCATTCAGAGTTTGAGGAGATTGGGTTTGTCACCTAAAACACTTGAAAACTTCTGCAGATGTAGCACGGAGAGCATTCTGACAGGCTGTGTGACTGTCTGGAATGGGTGGAGGGGCTACTGCACAGGATAGAAAGAAGCTACAGAAATTACCCTGCTCCATCTTGGGTACTAGCCTCCATAGTATCCAAGACACCTTCAAGGAACGGTGCCTCAGAAAGGTGGCATCCATTATTAAAGACCCCCATCACCCAGGACATGCCCTCTTCTCATTATTACCATCAGGAAGGAGGTATAAAAGCCTGAAGGCACACACTTAGTGATTCAGGAACAGCTTCTTCCCCTCTGTCATCTGATTCCTAACTGGACATTGAACCCGTGAACACTACCTCACCATTTTTTTTATTATTTTGTTTATGCACTACTATTTTTTAATTTAACTATTTAATACACATATATATACTTACTGTAATTGATTTATTTTTTTCTATATTTATCATGTATTGCATCGTACTGCTGCCACTATGTTAACAAATGTCATGACATATGCTGGTGATAACAAACTGATTCTGATTGCACTTACATTGTTTTCATTATAGACATTTGGTGGCAACATATTTCAAGAATGATGGCGTCTTCTCCTTGTAATTTTTTTCTATTTCCTGCTTATAACATTTGTATGCCATATAATATTAGGATTTAATTCTTTCTTTCCATCGTTTGGTGAAGCAGCTAAATCCTCCTTGGTACCAGTGTCGTGCTTAGGGTTTGAACGAGCTGGCAAAGGCAAGTTGTTACTTTATCAAAACTACCCAAGTCACACTGTTAAATTACACAAACAGCATATTGTTTGATATGCTACGTTTGAAGATAACATTGTTATTATAGGGTGTATGGAAGTAAACTACAAAACAAAATTAAAAACCTGCAGATGCCAGACTCGGAAATAAAAGAACAGCAATAAACGGGAGACACTCAGCAGGTTAGACAACATCTATGGAAAAACAAAGAGAGTTCACAATTTAGATTAAAAGAATGCCATCCTGATGAAAGACTATTGACCTGAAACATGAACTCTGCTTCTCTCTCTTTCGATACTTCCTGACCTGTGGAGTACTCCAGCATGTCCAGTTTTATTCTGAGCATTGGGTTGACTATGATCACATTTCACGAGAGAGTCTAGTTTCTTTTGTAGTCCACTTATATTTACTCTTGAACGGATTGTTAAATCACAATGCTCGTTCAAAGGGAGATGTAGGTTTAGTGTTGCTATGAGGTTGAACTTGGCACTTTGGAGAATCTTGATTAAATTAGTTCTCTCTTCCTCAATCAACAACATTTAAAAATCTTAACCTTTTCCACTCTGATCAAGACAATCCCATGCATTCTATAGCAACATACATAAAAATTGCTGATGAACGCAGCAGGCCAGGCAGCATCTATAGGAAAAGGTACAGTTGACGTTTCAGGCCAAGACCCTTCGTCAGGACTAACTGAAAGAAGAGATAGTAAGAAATTTGAAAGTGGGAGGGGGAGGGGGAGATCCGAAATAATAGGAGAAGACAGGAGGGGGAGAGTTGGAGCTAAGAGCTGTAAAGTTGATTGGCAAAAGGGATATGAGAGGATCATGGACGGGAGGCCTAGGGAGAAAGAAAGGGGGAGGGGTGAAGCCCAGAGGATGGGCAAGGTGTATAGTGAGAGGGACAGAGGGAGAAAAAGGAGAGAGAGAAAAAAACTAATAATAATAAATAAATAAATAAATAAATAAATAACAGATGGGGTACAAAGGGGAGGTGGGGCATTAATGGAAGTTAGAGAAGTCAATGTTCATGCCATCAGGTTGGAGGCTACCCAGACAGAATACAAGGTGTTGTTCCTCCAACCTGAGTGTGGCTTCATCTTTACAGTAGAGGAGGCCGTGGATAGACATAACAGAATGGGAATGGGATGTGGAATTAAAATGTGTGGCCACTGGAAGATCCTACTTTCTCTGGCAGACAGAGTGTAGGGGTTCAGCGAAACGGTCTCCCAGCCTGTGTCGGGTCTCGCCAATATATAGAAGGCCACATCGGGAGCACCAAACACAGTATATCACACCAGTCGCCTCACAGATGAATTGTCATCCTTGCATTCTATGTCTCTCCACACAATTCTCTCCTGCCTCTAACAGAGAATAAATAGTAGTAGAAAGGTTTGGACCATATATACAATGAGGTCCTAAAAATTGATCAGCCCATGAAAACATGTGTAAATGTATCACTTTGCAGGAGGACCATGACACTTTGTGATGGCTATGGGAATATCTACTGTGCCATCATTATATTCTTGTTGATCCTTCATTGCCTGATTAGAGTCTTCAGTGTCTGAGATGAAAATAGTCAAGGTTAGGATAATGATATGAGAATGCAGAGGCAGGGATAAAACTCTTATACCACCCAAGGCTTGTAAATTTGAATAGATTACGGGATTATGGAAAATTGGAATACAAGAAGCAATTTGTTAAGATTTGGCCCTATTGATTAACATGGTCTCAACAATAGTTGCGGTAATAAAGGCAGTCTCCTTTTTCTTCAGCTGGGGTGTTAGGTCATGCAGGGGTATCTATTAAATTTTAACATGAGAAAGAGGAAGCAACTCACAGAGTAACGAGCAATCTGTGTGCTTTGGCTGTGATAGCTGATCAATTGCCAATGAGTGAAGGAGCGAGAGTGAGCATGTGTGAAGCTTGAAGCTTTCTATAGTATGAAGTGTGTGTTCGAGAGAGAGAGAGAGAGAGAGAGAGAGAAACAGAAATGTAGGGAATCTGTGCGTGTGTGTGTGTGTGTGTATGTGTGTGTGTGTGTGTAGAAAGCAGATCAATGTTCTGTATGCTCTGAAATCTGTTGTGAAAATTGCTGTTTTGAAGCAGCAGTACAGTGCAAGACATAAAATTTACTGAAAGTTATAAATAACAAGTTGCAAGTTATAATAAGTGCGGGTTGTGTTGATTGTTAAATAAATGACTCATTTCTCTGCAGGATCTGAACATTCAGAAATCTGGTGGCAGAGTAGAAGAAACTGTTTTTAAACTGATTGAGTGTGGGTCTTCAGGCTCCCGTACCTCCTCCTCAATGGTAGTAACATGAAGATGGCATGTCCTGGATAATGAGGATCTTTAATGATGAATGCCACCTGCTGAAACCATCACCCCTTGAAGATGTCCTTGGTGGTGGAAGTGGTTGTGAAGAGATGGAACTAGCTGAGTCTTCAATCCTGTGCAGCCTCTTGCGATCCACTGATTGAACAATAGGACTGCAGTGGAATACAATTGCTCTTGTTTCTCAGTTGTGTGGGTGAGCTTTAGGTAGCACAAGCTAGATATAATTGGAACCAACTCATCATAACATTGGCCACTGGTGAGACATCCAGACAAACAGCAGCAGAGTTAGCACTGCGTGTTCCTTGCCATCGTTAACACAAAGTTGCTTTGCTATCTGTAACAAAATCAGAAAATATGAGCCAATCACTCATCACCCTTTCAGATAGTTTTTTTTTTTGCAGAGCTACAAAACTTGGCTGCTATTAGGAGCCACTGAGACCAAGTTTATGATAAGCTATGAATTGACAACTTGAAAAAAGGTTTTCTTATTACACCGAGCATGGAACAGTACAGCACAGTAATAGGCCCTTCGGCCCACAATATTGTGCTGAACCAATTAAATTAATTATCAAATGGGCAACTAAACTAATCCCCTCTGCCTACACAATGTCCATATCTTTCCATTTTCCACACATTCATGTGCCTGTCTAAACATCTCTTAAAGTTCTCCAATGTATCTGCCTCCAGGCAACCACCACTCTCTGTGTAAAAAAAACTTCCCCCTCACATGTCCTTTGAAATTATCCCCTTCCACCTTAAATGCATACCCTCTGGTATTAGACATGTCAACCTTGGAAAAAAGATACCTCTTTCCACTCTATCTACACTTCTAATAATCTTATAAACCTCTACCAAATCTCCCCTCAGCTTCCGCCGCTCCAGAAAATCAACCCAAGTTTGTCCAACTGCTCGTTATAGCACACGTCCTGTAATCCAGGCAGCACCTGATTAACCTCCTCTGCACCTTAACATCCCTCTTATAATGGGGTAACCAGAACTGTATGAAATTCTCCACATGTGGTCTAACTAGAATTTTATAAAGCTGCAACATACCTTCCTGATCTTTAAACTCAATGCCTTATCTAATAAAGATAAAACTTTCCATATGCCTTCTTAACCACCCTATCAACCTCGGTAGCCTCTTTCAGGGTGCTATGAACTTAGTCCCAAGTTACCTCTGCTCAGCAACACTGCTAAGGGTCTTGTGCTCAACAGTGTACTGTCTCTTTCCATTTGACCTGCCAAGATTCAACACCTCACATTTGTTCCGGGTTAAACTCTATCTGCCATTTCTCTGCCCATATGTGCAACTGATCTATATCCTGCTGTATTCCTTGCCAGTCTTCTATGCTATTCACACCACCAATCTTTGTATTTCTGCAAACTTACTAATTCAACAATCTTCCTGACCAGGAACAAACATGGGCCACAGCAGTGAAAGTGTCGAATCCTAACCACTAGACAACCAGGGAACCTAATGTGGCTATCTCATGTCCAAAAACCAGGATCTCTTCCAGTACATCAGCTAAAGAAAAATACTAGCCAACTATAGAAGGAATAAAAGTGTAGATTTTTCTAAATGGGGAGAAAATTCAAAAATCCAAGGTGCAAAGGATTTGGGAGTCCTCGTGGAAGATCCTCTCAAGGTTAATATGCAGATTGTGTTGGTGGTGAGGAAGGAAAATGCAATGTTAGCATTTATTTCAAGAGAGCTAGAATATAAAATAATGGATATAATGCTGAGGCTATATAAGGCACTGGTGAGGCCTCACATGGAGTATGTGAGCAGTTTGGGGCTCCATATTTAAGAAAGGACGTGCTGACGTTGAAAAGAGTTCAGAGGAAGCTCACAAGAATGATGTCGGGAATGAAAGGGTTATCATATGAGCAGTGATTGAAGGCTGTGGGCCTGTACTCACTGGAATTTAGAAGAATAAGGTGAGATCTCATTGAAACCTATCAAATATTGAAAGGTCTAGATAGAGTGGATGTGAAGAGGATGTTTCCTTTGATGGGGGAATCTAGGATCGGAGGGCACAGCCTCAAATTAGAGGGATGTCCATTTAGAACAGAAATGAAGAAGTATTTATTTAGCCAGGAGGTGGTGAATCTGTGAAATTAGTTGCCACGGTGGCTGTGAAGGTGAGGTTACTGGCTGGGTGAATTTAAGATGGAGCTTGGGAGGTTCTTGATTAGTCAGGGCATGAAAGATTATGGGGAGAAGGCAGGAGAATGGAGTGGAGAGGGATATGGATCAGCCATGATGAAATGGCAGATCAGATGGGCCGAATGGCCTAATTCTGCTCCTATATCTTATGGTCTTATATGGTCCAGTTAATCTTAAAGGCATCAGATTATTCTGGGTATGAGTGAATAATAGTTTTAAATCCTATCCATACTACGGTCTCATGAGGAACAGTGTGCTCCTGTTTCATAACGCATCTGGCCCCCTCAGTATATCAGGATGTTAAAGTATCTTATTTTGTCAGTACTTCCTAATTTTTTTGTCTCTATGATAAACTCCAGGTTCCACCATTATAGAGCATCTTGAAAATCTTTTTAAATAACTTAGAGATGACAAGCTACTTTTGTTCAGTGTCAGCTGTGAGTAAAGGCCATGTGAACAGTGAGCCGCTTGACATTTCAGATATTGATTAAATTGGAATGTGCCTTCAGAGATGATCAATGGCTGAAGATATCCTAACTAAAAACAGAAAATGCCAGAAACACTCAGCACGTTAGGTAGCATGTAATGGAGGAGAAACATGTTTCCGATTGAAAACTCTTTGTTATAACTTGAAGGTAATGTACGCTATCTCTTTAATATACAGCAAATTACTTTTCTTATTGTTGCTGTCACAATGTTTGGCATCCTCCAAAATTTAATGGAAATCTTGAAAACTGAAAGTCGAGAAACCTCCAAAACCTTCTGGTACACAAAGACCAGGCCAGGATGCAGGGAGGTTCACTGGAATGAAAATAGGCTTGAAAGACTGGTATAATGAGGAAAACCTAGAGCAATTGTGATTTTGTTGCTAAAGTGGAAATGGTTAAGGGAAAATTGGAGGGGGTTCACAATCGTAAAGGATTTGCTTAAAATAAACATGAGAATATTTTCAATGACAAGCAGATTAATAATTGAAACCTACCAGTTAAATCAGTATCAGGTTTAATATCACTAGCATATGTCGTGAAATTTGTTGTTTTTGTGGCACCAGTGCAATGCAATGCATAACAATAAAAAGAACTGTGAATTACAGTATATCTATATATAAAACAGTTAAATAAGTAGCGCAAAAGTAGTGAGGTAGTGTTATTGGGTTTAATGTCCATTCAGAAATCAGATGGCAGAGGGGAAGAAACTGTTATTGAATCGATGAGTGTGTGCCTTCAGGCTTCTGTACCTCCTTCCCGAAGGCAGCATTGAGAAGAGGGCATGTCCTAGGCGATAGGGTCCTTAACGACGGATGCCACCTTTCTGAGGCGTCACTCCTTGAATACGTCCTGGATGCTACGGGAGCTCGGACCCATAATGGAGCTGACCGAGTTCACAACTTTCTGCAGCTTGTGCAGCAGCTCCCGCACGCCACCCCCCATACCAGACGGTGATGCAGTCAGTTAGAATGCTCTCCGTGGTACATCTGTAGACATTTGTGAGTGCCTCTGGTGACGTACCAAATCTCTTCAAGCTCCTAATGAAATATGGCCACTGCCATGCCTTCTTTGTAGCTGCATCGATATGCTGGGCCCAGGACAGATCCTCCAAGACACTGACACCCAGGAACCCGAAATTGTTCACTCTCTCCGCTTCTGAACTCTCTATGAGGACTGGTGTATGCTCCCTTGTCTTAGGCTTGCTGAAAATAATTAGTTAAACAATGACAAGGAGATGGAATTTTAAAAATTGCTGGAATATGTATACATTTCTTGCATCAGTATGCAAGCACATTCAATAGGAACTTTCGAATTGCAAGTCAATATATACCTGAAGAGAAAAAATAAACAGAGAGCTATTTTGAAAGGACAGGAGAGGGGACTGATTGGATACCACTTTGCAAGGGAAGGTACAAGCATGATTGTCCTGTTGTGCTGTATGAATCTATAGTTTAATTCATCTTTCGTTCATGAGTGTTGTCATGGATGAGTCATGCTATTTTTGCTTATTCTACTTCTATTTTGTGAATTTAGCATGTAGTTTTTTTAAAGGAAAATGTCTGCTAGGGCAGGACTAATGTTACCCTTTGCAGGTCCACTCGCTGGTTTGCCATTTTCAATTTAAAGGAAATGTGGCTGCAGCTCTGATCTTCAAAGCAATGGTTAAAATCACCTGGGATCGCATGTAATAACAGTGTCATTTGGCTACCGCAAGTTTCGCGACACCTTAATTAACAATCGGTGGAGAAGTGCCAGTAAATGAAAGCTAGAGTATGATCAATGCTAGTTCAAGTCTGAACCAGGTGCTTTCAACTGCTGGCTGTCAGGCACACATCCAGATGGGCTGTTTATATGCGTGTTAAACTAATGATTGGCAAAACACTTATAGTGCCCACTAATATGTGTCCTCAGCCCTCAGTCATAAATTATCTACTCATGCACACACTGGAAGTGGCAGTTGTTTCACAATTTACCTTCTGATCGGTGGCCGAGTTTTGAGAAAAATCATAGATACATAGCGAGCAGACAGGAATAGCTAAGTAGCAAAGCAATTCAGATTCTAGTCAGAGTCAAAGAAATTGAACTAATAAGATGGGAATTAATCCTTCATTTTAACTGAGGTTCATGTGCTTGAGCTATGCAAATATTGTGAAATAGCAACCTTAAAATAAAAACAAAAACTCGCTGAGATTCATGCACAGTTAAGTGGATAAGACTGTGATGGCATGCTATGCATAAAACATGAGTGTCAGTGAGTCTGCTACAGCAGCTAATGATTATAAATTAGGAAATAAAACATGTTCGGTTTTGTGGAATTTTTTATGGTCACGAAGAAATGTTGCCTTATTCAACGTATTTTCAAAATCAGACACCATTGAGGCCTATGCTTTGTTGTTGAGAGTTATGAAATCTCCTTTCTCACCGATCTTTGGCAATTACTCTGGAAATGCTGGAGGTTCACCTCCTCAGCTATTTTACATGGTGAGTGGCAGGAGCATGGAATATGGTGGCAGAGGCAATTAAGAGGCTATTAACTAAACACATGAATAGGCGGAGGTTATATGGATATGGATATGTAGGCAAAAGAGACTGGTTTAATTAGAGATTTTTAAGAGACACTTAGGCACATAAACACGAGGAAAATGGAAGGATATGGACATTGAGTAGACAGAAGAGATTAGTTTAGTTAGCCATTTTTATTACTAATTTAATTGGTCTAGCACAATGTTGTGGGCCGAAGGGCCTGTTCCTGTGTTGTTCTGTTCTCTGTTCTATGTTCTAATTAGGCATTTAATTACTAATTTAATGTGCTCAGTACAACACCATGGGCTGAAAGCCTCTTCCTGTGCTGTGCTGTTCTCTGTTCTATGTTATATTCCTTAAAAAGTTTAAACAGATGAAATCTATATTTGCAAACGTTAGAAGACAATTCTCATAGTACTTCATCAATTTAGTCACAAAGCTGGGTAAAATGCTCGGTTTCCATTCATGCCCTCTTTTTGCTCTCTTGTGTTTCAGCTTTGCACCAGGTCAGCCGCTAAACCCGGCCTTAGTCTGCTGCAGATGGTGCTGCTTGTCACTGGGAGCTTGATGTTCCTCGCCTTTCAGTTTATGAGGGAGCACTGCAAACCAAGAATAAATTCAGAATTGGAAATGTAGCAAAAGTTTTGCCTTTAATTATCTCACCAAGTGGCTCATATTCCAGACAGTATTAAGTTAATAACAGCAGTGAGGATCAGCATATCTAGCTCAGTAATACCTCACATCTGCAATAATGTACTGTATATGGTCATTAAAATCTAATGTATCATTAATAAATTCATATATATTGCAGCATGAGTCATTCTAATGATCAGTCCTAAAAAGATCCAGTCAGTCTCTGCTACATGAAGCTGGCATCAATACATATTCCCGAGCTAACAGTTAGACAGCGAACTGTGACATCTGTGTGTTGCTCGTCGTATGGGGCTAAGAAGGAAAATTAGGACATTCTGATATTAATAGAATAGTTTACTCATAATAACAGAACAAAGGCATAACTGGGTACAATTTATATGAGGGAGTGTGCACAAACGCAGATAAAATATATACCTCACTCCATGCAGCTAGTAAAGCTACGTTAGTCTTAGTCACTGAGCCAAATAAACAGGCCCTTCAGCCACCACGTACATGCTGACAATTTTTCCCCTCTACACTAATCCCATTTGCAATAGGTCTGTATTCTCTGCCCTGCCAATTTAAGTGTCTGTACAAATGTCTCTTGATCCTAGTTGTGTTTGATCCCACTTTTCTATGGTAACATGTTTCAGATATCAGCCACCCTCTATACAAAAAAAAATCCATCTTTTCCTCAAATACTCTTTAAAGCTCCTTTCTCTCACCTTATAATCTTCACTACCATAGGACGATATTTTTTTCTCCCCTGTCTATGACCTTTATAAATTTGATATGCTTCTATCAGCGCACCTTCAGTCTCCTTCACTCATAATATGTGACATTCCTCATTAATTTCTCATAGCTCCAGTGACCCAGGTTCTGTCCTGAGCATGGGCACAGTTTTTGTGTGGACTTTGTGTGTTCTCCTCATGTCACGTGCGGTTGTTTCTGATGCTCCATCCTCCTCCCACATCCTAAGGACTTGCAGATTGTTGGGTTAATTGGACACTGAATTCTGCCTCTTGTGTAAGTGAGTGTTAGAACCTGGGAAGAAGGAGAGGGGGAGGAGGGAGCTGCTGGTGGAAATTGTTGTGACGGTGAATGAAGTCACTGGGAGACACTGAAGTTGATAATATCGAAGTCTTTATTCAGCACACAAGCAGGCATCATTCTGGAGATACTCTTAAAAGAGGCTCCCCGATCTAATATTACATGACATTTTATATGCTAAAGGTCAAAGGTAACAGTAGGACAATTCTATAGTTACAATGTATCTACAATTATTCCCTTGAATTACATATACTTTTCAAACACCTCCACCTTCACATCAACGCTTCAGATACCCATTGACCCTGGGCCGCATGCATGCATATGCAGGTATCTCAGGTCAAATGGAGTGTTTCTTTGTTCATTATCGATCCCTGTCTGCAGCTGCAAAAACACCATTGTTCTGGGTGCATTTTATACTCAATCTACAATTCCACATTCAGGAATGTAGACTAGTTGCTGCTGAAATTAGTATTTGCTATGTACCATAACTCCAGAATACGCCCAAACAGGAATATGAGGAGGATAAAATGGGATTAGTGTGTGATTAACGTAAGTAGGTGCTTGTTCGTTGGGGCAGGATATAGAAGGCCTGTTTCTGCGTTTGTTTTTTCCACGGCTGTGTGATTTTGCATACATACATCACATATATATATATTTGTAACATCGTTCCTAATCTTCACACTTCTCACTTAAGAGCACATTTGCACTTATTTGGCAAAATAGTTGACAAATTTAAACACTTTGAAATATTTGATTTCATAAAACATTCACAAGAGCTACACTTTTCTTTTTTGTGAATGAATAATTACTTCAGTTTTGTATTCATTTTAATGAACCCAATCAAAATGGTGGTACCAAAACGTTATCAAAGACGTCATAAGATACCTGCTACCACATTATGAAAGTAAATTAACAGTTACTACTTGTGTTAGAATCCAGCTGTGGACCAGGCACATTTTATAGACAATAGACAATAGACAATAGGTGCAGGAGTAGGCCATTCGGCCCTTCAAGCCAGCACCGCCATACACTGTGATCATGGCTGATCATGCACAATCAGTACCCCGTTCCTTCCTTCTCCCCGTATCCCTTGACTCCGCTATCATTAAGAGCTCTATCTAACACACACAAGATGCTGGAGGAACTCAACAGTTCAGAAAACATTAATGAAGGGGAATAAGCAGTTAATGTTTCGGGCAAGACCCTTCATTCGGACTGGAAAGGAAATGGGAAGAATCCAGAATGCGAAGATGAGGTGTAAGGGATGGAGTACAAGCTGGCAGGTGATAGGTGAGACCGGGTGAGGAGGAAGCTGGGTAGGTGGGGTAGGAGGTGTTGTAAGGAGCTGGGAGGTGGCATAGGTAGAAGAGGAATGAACTGAAGAAGAAGGAATCTAATAGGAGAGGACAATAGACCTTGGAATAAAGTGTGCAGGTGGAGAATCAGAGGGAGATGATGGACAGGTCATGAATGTAGCAGAGGAGAAGAGAAGGGGTGAGAGGGTAACCAGAATGGAGAATGGACAAAGAGGGGCAGGAACAGAGAGGTGTGATTACTGTAAGTTAGAGATATTGATATTCATACTATCAGATTGGAGGCTGCCCAGACAGAATATGAGGTGTTGCTCCTCCAACCTGAGTTTGACCTTATTGTGATTGTAGAGGAGACTGTGGACAGACATGTTGTTATGGGAATGAAAGTTGAATTGAAATTGGTGGCCACTGAGAGATTATGGCTGTTGCAAAGGTGCTCAAAAAAGTGGTCCACCAATATGTAAAACACCAAATGCAATAGATGAATCTGACAGACTTGCAGGTGACCTCACCTGGGAGGATTGTTTGGGGTCCTGAATGGTGGTGAATGGCGCTTACAGGACTGCTTTGAATCGGTGGACTGGACATTATTCAGGGATTCATCTTCGATCTGGATGAGTATGCTGCAGTTGTTACCGACTTCATTAAAACCTGTGAGGATGAGTGTGTGAATACTCCCAAACCAAAAGCTGTGCACGCACAAGGAGGTACGACATCTGCTGAAGGCTAGATCTGTGGCATTCAAGGCTGGCAAACCAGGTTTGTACCAGAAAACCAGGTATGATTTGCGGAGAGCTATTTCAAGGGAGAAGAGATAATTTTGAACAAGGTTGGAGGCAACTTCGGATGCACGGCAATTCTGGCAGGGTTTGAAAGACATTACTTCCTACAAAACAAAACCCAATAGTATGAATGGCAGTGATGATTCACTACCAGATGAACTCAATGCCTTTTATGCCCACTTTGAAAGGGAGAATATAACTGCAGCTGTGAAAATCCCTGCTGTACCCGGTGACCCTGTGATCTCTGTCTCAGAGACTGATGTTAGGCTGTCTTTAAAGAGGGTGAACCCTTGCAAGGCGGAAGGCCCCAACCGAGTACCTGGTAAGGGCCTGAAAACTTGTGGAAACCAACTAGCAGAAGTATTCAAAGGCATTTTCAACCTCTTACTGCTACAGGTGGCAGTTCCCACTTGCTTCAAAAAGGCAACAATCATACCAGTGCCTGAGAAGAATAATGTGAGCTGCCTATCGCCCAGTAGCACTCACATCTACAGTGATGAAATGCTTTGAGAGGCTGGTCATTCCTAGACTGAACTTCTGTCTCAGCAAGGATCTGGATCCACTGCAACTTGCATATTGCTACAATACGTCAACGGCAGATGCAAACTCAATGGCTCTTCATATGACCTTAGATCACCGGACAACACCGATGTCAGGATGCAGTTCATCGACTATGGCCCAGCATTTAACACCATCATCCCCACAATCCTGGTTGATAATTGACAGAACCTGGGCATCTGTGCCTCCTTCTGCAATTGTATCCTCGACTTCCTAACTGGAAGACCACAATCTGTGTGGATTGGAGATAATAATTCCTCCTCGCTGATGATCAACACTGGTGCACCTCAGGGATGTGTTCTTAGCCCACTGCTCTACTCCCTATATACCCATGACTGTGTGGCTAGGCAGAGCTCAAATAACATCTGTAAATTTGCTAATGATACAACCATTGTTGGTTGAATCTCAGATGGAGATGAGAGGGCGTACAGGAGTGAGATATGCCAACTAGTGGAGTGGTGTCACAGCAACAACCTGGCACTCAATGTCACTAAGATGAAAGAGCTGATTGTGAACTTCAGGAGGGGTAAGATAAAGGAACACATACCAATCCTCATAGAGGGATCAGAAGTGGAGAGAGTGAGCAGCTTCAAGTTCCTGGTTGTCAATATCTCTGAGGACCTAACCTGGTCCCAACATATCGATGCAGTTGTGAAGAAGGCAAGACAGCAGCTACATTTCATTATGAGTTTGAGTAGATTTGGTATGTCAACAAAAACACTCAAAAACTCTATAGATGTACAGTGGAGAGCATTCTGACAGGCTGTATCACTGTCTGGTATGGGTGCGGGGCGGGGGGGGGGGGGGCGCGCTTCTGCACAGGACCGAAAGAAACTGAAGACGGTTGTAAATCTAGTCAGCTCCATCTTAGGTACTAGCCTACAAAGTACCCAGGACATCTTCAAGGAGCAGTGTCTCAGAAAGGCAGTGTCCATCATTAAGAACCCCCAGCACCCAGGACATGCCCTTTTCTCACTGTTACCATCAGGTAGGAGGTACAGAAGCCTGAAGGTACACACTCAGTGATTCAGGAACAGCTTCTTCCCCTCTGCCATCCGATCCCTAAATGGACATTGAACCCATGAACACTGTCTCACTTTTTAAATATATATTATTTCTGGTTTTGCATGATTTTTAATCTATTCAATATACGTATATTGTTATTTATTTATTTATTTATTTATCTATTTATTAACGGCAAACACGATAGCCAGTGCTATCATGTTTGCTGTTGTGTGCTGGGGCAGCAGGCTGAGGGTAGCAGACACCAACAGAATCAACAAACTCATTCGTAAGGCCAGTGATGTTGTGGGGGTGGAACTGGACTCTCTGACGGTGGTGGCTGAAAAGAGGATGCTGTCCAAGTTGCATGCCATCTTGGTCAATGTCTCCCATCCACTACATAATGTACTGGTTGGGCACAGGAGTACATTCAGCCAGAGACTCATTCCACCGAGATGCAGCACTGAGCGTCATAGGAAGTCATTCCTGCCTGTGGTCATCAAACTTTACAACTCCTCCCTTGGAGGGTCAGACACCCTGAGCCAATAGACTGCTCCTGGACTTATTTCATAATTTACTGGCATAATTTACATATTACTATTTAACTATGTATGGTTCTATTACTATTTATTATTTATGGAGCAACTGTAACGAAAATCAATTTCCTCCAGGATTAATAAAGTATGACTATGACTATGACTACTATTTATTAATTGTTGTTTTCCTTTTTTTTAATTCTTTTTCTCTATTATGCATTGCATTGAACTGCTGCTGCAAGTTAACAAATTTCACGACGCATGCCGGTGATAATAAACCTGATTCTGATTCTGAATGTTGTAGAAAGCAGCTTCCTTGTGCTGAATAGGCTAAATTCAGAGAAGTTCTTCACCATGCCAATAAAGGGAACCAAAGACTGGGATGAATTAATTTAAGATCTTCTAACTGAGATTTTCAAGAAGGGTGGATGAGAAAAGTACCTGATCCTACCACTGGGCCCATTACAAGTAGGTAGGAGCATAGGTTCCAAAAAATTATCCATGCATACTCTTAGCACTCCCTTTTGATATCACAACAAAGGACTTAAAGAGCTGAGTTAGTTGGCTGCTCCTGATTTAGCTGCAAAATATCACTGAAGCCATGTTTTCTCCCAGAATTGAAATGGTTCCATCTCCTTCCCCCATATGACAGGATGTGCTCAGTCTGCCTAGACTGATGAAAAATAGTGACAGAAAACGGCAAGGTGCTATTCAGATAAACCTCTGGTTTTAATTTTTAGCAAGGGGAATTAAAAGCCAAAGAGAATTAACCCTGTTTTGATGGAGAGAAATCATTTTCATTTTTCTGCTCCCAAAGCAGTCATTTACCATGATTAATTAAAAGTTTAATTGAAGTCTGTTGAAGATAAAGCACTGACACTCTATTTGTGTTGGAATTCCTTGATCAATTGGAAGATACTGTGTACTTCTTAGAACATTGCTTATTTAATAAAAGCATCTTATGCATGGCAAGTGAAACCAAATGAGGCCCTTTAAGACTTACAACAGATGCCTAAGACTCACCTAAAGTTGGGACAGGGTCCTCAATTTACTCGTGCAGACTTAGTTAAGCAAGACACCAATTTCTTGGACCATGTTGTCCTGTGATTCATGAAGAGAAGGAATCTAAATTGCTGTGGATGAAGGTGACATCATGGCATGAACTAGATAGCTGACACAGAGCAGGTCCAAGGGGATAATTGGCCTTTGTACTCCATGATTCCAGTTCATGAAATGTGTGATACCCGTTGAACAATCTTACGTAGAGTACGCAATTAAACAGTCCATTTGAGAGGGCAAATTAAAATAACATTTTTGTCCATCAACTGAATAGTGTTCTTCTGATCATGCTGATCTATCAATGATAGTCTACTGAACACTTTGTTCAAGTGAGAGAAATCATAAAACGGTTACATCAATAGGAGTAGATAATTTAGTCCATCCTGACACTCCACCAGAGCAATTTTCTATTTTAATCATTCAGTAATCTCAAAAATTTTTGTTTCCTGTATATCTATCTAACTCCATCCTGAAGGCAACATTAGAACCCATCTCCTTCTTGTCTGCAGGCAGTGTTTTCCAGATTTCACTACATGTTATGAAATAAAACATTTTCCTCTTTGTATTTTACCAGGGCTCTAGTTCTTGACTCTTCCACTGAAAGGAATGGCCTGCAATATTGGAACCCCTTATCATTTTCTATGCTTCTCTCAAATCTTTTTTTTATATCTTGGTCTCTATAATCTATCCTTTCAACTGTGATCCCTCATTTCCCCCCACCCCATCCATTTTTGTAAGCCTTTTTTAGATCCTCTGTAATGCTCTCACATCTTCCTAAAAATAAGGCAATAGGAATTGAGGCCAGACCAGTGTTTTATTAGTTAATGCCCTGCAAGTATACTCTCTGTTGATAAAACCCAGAATGATGTGTGAACACAAGAAAGTCTGCAGATGCTGAAAATCCAAAGCAACACACACAAAATGCTGGAGGAACTCAGCAGATCAGGTAATATCTATGCAAATGAATAGACAGACGGTGTTTCGGTCCGAGATCCTTCTTCAGGCCTTGTTAACCACTTCCATAATTTTCCTTGCCATTTTCACTTCACTCAACAGCTTTTGAAGTCAAAGGCTTTGTTAGTGTCATTGTAATAGAGTCATACAGCATACAACCAAAGACCTCACTCTCTGTCTGACCATTGAGTACCCACCTATCTATACTCTTATTTACCAGCACTTAGTCCATAACCTCCTATGCCTTGGCAATTCCAGTGCTCATCCAGATGTTTCTTAAATGTTGTGAGAGTATGGATCTAATAAAGGAAGTGAAGTACTTGGGGATGAGAGCTCTGGAGTTGTGGTATTGATCTGGCAACAGAAGGATAACGGTCAAGCTTGGATTGGGAAGGGAATCTCAAGAATTGGAATGGTAGGTGTTAGGGAAGTTACTGGAAAGGTAAAAGAAAGGTCAGCGGAGATGTAGTACAGGAGTGAGCGAGTGGTTTGTGGAAGGGTTGCAGAGATTGGTAGAGGGATTAGAAAAGGAGGATCAAGAGGAAGTTGGTGGAGGAATTGAGGAAAGAGGATTGGTGAAGGGGTTCGGGAGAAGTTGATGGATGAAATTCATGAAGAGATCAAAGAAGTTGTTAGAGGGATTGGGGTGGGTGATGTTGTTGATATTAAGCACAGGAGGGAGCTTGGCAGAAAAGGCTGGACCTGGTCTTCAAAGGGTTTGGCTGGTGGGGTATGCAGGAGAGAGCAAGTTGCTTGAGTAACCAGTTTAAAGACATTTTTTGGCGTGGCGGATTGATAGTTGGTAGGGTTCAGGTCAGAATGGGAGATTAGTAATCAAAAGAATTTGGGCAAGGTTCACAAACTTTGGGAGGGTGGCTTTCACCATGGAGCTGGGAAACAGTCTTCACCATGGAGAGGAACACGAGTTTGGAAGAAGAGCTCAGAGTCAACAGTTACAAACAATCTACAGTACTGTGCAAAAGTCTTAGGCACATATATATAGGTAGGGTGCCCAAGACTTCCGCACAGTATTTTATTTGTCAATGTGGATCAGAGAGCGAGTTTGTAATTCTGATGGCAGTAAAAGATGTCGGAAATGGCGAGGGTGGAGTGCCATGGGACTGGTAGCAGAGAAGGAGTGCCAGGGTGGGGAGTGGGAGAGTGCAGACACACCCAGTCTGGAAACACCAGGCAAGGTCACTTGATTCCAAACAATTAGTTTATTGATCATTATAGAATGTCTTTCTGGTGCTTCCCACTCCATCCCCTCTCCTTTCACCTTTTCCAAACCACGATTCCCCTCTCCCTGCCCCCTTCCCACTCTCAGTCCACAATAGAGACCCATATCAGAATCAGGTTTATCATCACTCACGTATGTCATGAAATTTGTTTTTTTCCAAGAGCAGTACAGAGCAATACATAAAAGTCTACAGTACAGTGCAAAAGTCTATCTATATGTGCCTAATACTTTTGCATAGTAATGTACTTCCGCCTTAGGGAGTGATCAAGGAAGAGAACAGGATTTGGTGGTTGCAGGAAAGAGTTAATGGCGGAGGGCAAAAACAATAACTGCAGTCTTGTCATTGTTTATCTAGAGGAATTTTTTTAGTGTTGAGTATCAGCTGAGGCAATAGAGGGATTGAGAGAGATTTGGGTTGCAGTTATTTTTGCACTTTAAGCAGACAGACATTGAAAAATCATTTATCTGCCCCACCACTCCCAAAATTTTTCAAGAAAATTTAGCAACAGAGAATCATTCATATAAAATAAAGTTATGTAATGGTATGAAAATACATCATCCAATATGCTTGTATCATGGTAAAATAGGTACAAAGGATACTTGCCATTCATCGGCTGTGATGCTGTGTAATTGATTGCTAGTAACCAACTCCATCGATTATTGTATTAAATATCAATGTATGACCATTAGCTTGACGAACAGGTTTGACAAGTAGAACTTAACTTTAGTTTAACTATTTTACACCATGCATTATTATAGGACGACTTCGAATTGACTAGAGGTTAAATGCACTCAGTGTTCTCAATGAGCTGCTCAGGGAACTGAATGAGTGAAGCTGTACCTTCCATGACGCATGTATAGTCCCAGAGTGGCAGGCAGAAGTGTCAAGGAAGAATTACTCATGGCAATGTGCCTCTTTCTTTAGAAACCTCTCTCAGTTTGTCACGAAAATAAAGCATCAAGTTATCGCCTGCAATTTATGTGTGAATTTGAAAATTAGCTAACTTCACTGAGTGAATTTGCATCAGGTTAAGGTGATGCTTATTACTTGAAGGTCACACAGAATATACAGCATAGAAATCTGTCATTTGGCCAAACAGGTCAAGCCTTACTGTCCTCAAATTTCTGTGTCTCTCTGAATGCACTGAGATACATTATCCAAAAAGGATCATACTTGATTTCTGAAGGCGGAAACTTATTTTGCACATCGAGTGCTTAATCTGTTAGAGAAGACTAAAAGATCCGATTTGTGACAATATTATGCTCTAGTAAAGCAGGTACACTACACATTTTCTCCAGATATGTAGGATCATAAAATGCACACAGAGATACAGAGAGAAAAGTGGGTATGTGCCTGACTCTTTCTTTCTGTTTTAAAGCAAGGATGAGATACAAGCGACTTTGATATTCATGTTTAATGAATCTGGTCCAGGGGTTTCCAACTTTTTTATGCCATAGACCCCTACCATTAACCGAGGGGTCCGTGAACCCAGGTTGGAAACCCGATCTAGTCAATACATTGTTCTTGAAGTCTCCCTGACCTCTCCCACATTTGGTGTTTTGTCAGCTTGTGCATTGCTAATTTCTAGGTTTGAACAAAACATTCTGCTTCTACATTTGACTTGCTCTGATTTGGTGCTTTCTGAAAATAGTACCAGACTCAAGTCATGAAAAACTAAGTGGTTCAATATTGGCCTGTTTTTTTTTCATGTGCCTCCGAGTACCCCGAAACCAAATTTTTAATAGTGGACTTTAATAACTTCAAGATTCAAGATTCAAAAAACTTTATTGTCATTCTAACCGTACATCAGCTCTGCAGGGCAGAATGAGACAGCGTTTCTCAGGGGCAGTGCAATCATAACATAACAAACGCAACGCTAATAATAAACATAACAATAAATAGTAAAACACAACAGCCACATGTCAGTTAAAATCAAGTTATAAATGTCCAGTGTAAGTTAAAAGTGTCCAAAGCAGAATCAGGTAGAGCAGCTATTTAGCAGTCTGACTGCCTGTGGGAGGAAGCTGTTTAGTAGCCTTGTGGTTTTAGTTTTGATGCTCCTGTAACATTTGCCTGATGGCAGAAGCACAAACAGTTCATGGAGAGGGTGTGAGGGGTCTTTAATGATATACCGTGTCTTCTGGAGGCATCGACTCTGAAAGAGGTCTTGGACAGAAGATAGGGAGACCCCAATAACCTTCTCTGCTCCCCTAACCACCCTCTGCAAGGCTTTTTTGTCAACAGCACTGCAGCTGGAGTACTAGGTTGTGATGCAAAAGGTCAGCACACTCTCAACCACGCCTCTGTAGAATGTAGTTAAGATGTTAGTGGGGAGTGATGCTTGTTTAAGCTTGCTCAGAAAGTGCAATCTCTGCTGGGCCCGTTTCACAATCCCAGTGGTATTTCTGGACCAGGTGAGATTGTCCAAGATCTGCACCCCAAGGAACATGATGTTTTCAACTCTCTCTACTGTGGAGCCGCTGATGCTGAGGGGTGTGTGCCCAGGCTGAGACAGTCTCAAATCGACGATCATCTCCTTGGTTTTGGTGACATTAAGCATCAAGTTGTTATCCCTGCACCAGCTATCTAGGTGTTTGACCTCCTCCCTGTACATTGTTTCATCATTTTTGCTGATGAGCCCTACCACTGTGGTATCATCAGCAAATTTAATGATCAGGTTCTCCTTGAATCTGGCTGCACAGTCGTGTGTTAGCAGTGTAAACAGCAATGGGCTAAGCACACAGCCTTGTAGGGATCCAGTGCTCAGTGTGATGGAGTCAGAGATGTTCCTGCCAACACAGACTGACTGTGGTCTCTCTGTCAAGAAATCCAGAATCCAGCGACACATGGCAGTGTTAAGGCCAAGCAGCGACAGTTTCTCCACTAGTCTCTGCGGGATGATGGTATTGAACGCTGAACTGAAATCAATGTTCAGGATTCTGACATAAGTGTCTTTGTTGTCCAAGTGAGAGAGAACTGTGTGCAGTGTGGTGGATATTACGTCCTCCGTAGAGCGATTTGGACGATAAGCAAACTGTAGAGGATCCAGCGATGAGGGGAGGCTGGCTGTGATATGAGGCTTGACAAGCCGTTCAAAACATTTCATCACTATGGGGGTCAGGGCAACGGGACGGTAATCATTCAGACAGGCTACAACTGATTTCTTTGCTACAGGGATGATTGTGGAGGTTTTGAAGCATCTGGGGACAATGGTTTGACTAAGGGAGATGTTGAAAATGTCTGCCAGGACATCTGCTAATACATCAGCACATTCCTTGAGAACACGTCCAGGGATGTTGTCGGGACCTCCCGCTTTTCGTGGGTTGACCCTGGCAAGGGTCCCAACCTCTGAAGTCAGGCTAACTGGCTGATAATTTCATTTCTTCTGCCTCCCTCCCTTCTCGAAGAGTGGAGTGGCATTTGCAATTTTCCAGTCCTCCAGGACTGCTTCTTAAGGGTTTCTTTACCTTAAGCTCCCTAATCAAATTTGGTTCATTACACAACACCCAATCTAGAATAGTCATACCCCTTGTAGGCTCAACCAAAAGCTACTCTAAAAAGCCAACTTCTACGAACTCCCTTTCTTGGGATCCAGCACCAACCTGATTTTTCCAATCTATCGACATACTGTAATCCTCCATGGCTATTGTAACATTGCCCTTTTTACATTCTTATTCTATCTCTCATTGTAATTTGCACCCCATATCCTGGCTATTGTTCAGAGGCCTGTATATATAACTTCCATCAGGCTCTTTTTCTTAATTCTACCCACAAGGATTCTACATCTTCTGATTGTATGCCACTTCTTTCTAGAGATTTGATTTAACTTTACAGAGCCACCTACTCCCTCTGTTTACCTGCCTGTCCTTTCAAAAAATTGTGTATCCTTAGACGTTAAGCTCCCAGCTGTGATCTTTTTTCAGCCAACGTCATACCTACAAAATCATCTACCTTATTCCATAATCTACATGCATTCAAATATTATACCTTCAGTCCTGTATTCATCACCCTTTTTGATTTTGCTCCCATATTACACTTCACACCTCACTGACTGCAATTTTGGCTTATTATCTGCCTGTCCATCCTGACAGTCTCACTACACACTGCATCTACTTGTACACGAACTGTCCCATCCTCAGCCCTATCATTCCTCTGGTTAATTCATCACAGTAAATTCTCCCAATATGTTGGTGAGTGGTAGAATCAGAGGGGAGCTAATGGACTTGTGAGAGTATAAAAAATCGGATAAATGTAGGATTAGTGTAAATGGTCATTTGATGGTCAGCACGGACTTTGGGCTCAAGGGCTCTTTTCATGATGCATTTCTTTATGACAGTGTGGCACTATATTGTTAGGCTTTGAAACATCTGTAATACCTTCTTTCTCCTTCATTTTGATGCAAAGTATTACACCATCCTACAAACCAAAGTACAATATTCCTCCTTGCAAAAAATGTCCCTTTGCATTAACTTCAATCACACATTATATTTAGGACATCTGAATGCTTCTTCCAAGATCAGAAAATTTTCCTCTTCTGTACTCATAGCAATCAGCAGATCAACTGGAAGTAAGATCAATAATCTATCCTTGTAAAATGTTATGTATCATGGCCAAAAAAAAATCATCAGCAAAAACTTGAATCCAGGGGATAATTGAAAAGCAAAATTCTGCAGATGCTAGAAATCTGAAATATAACAGAGAATAATGGAACATGTCTATAGGTCAGACTACTTGGAAAGAAGAAAATGGAGTTAGCATTTCAAATCAATGGTGTTTGGTCTGAACTGAAATATGTTAAAAATCAAAGTTTTTTTATTTGTGTTAAAATAGAGAGGGTTGGAAGGCATGAAAATAATGTCTGTGAAAGGATGGAGATGAAGAGAGAGAGAGTACTGAAGGTTTGTTAATTGCAGATGATTAATTTCAAGCTGAAGTAAACAGAAACTGAATGAAAGCAGAGAAGGAGAACCTTGAACGTAGAAAGTACAGCACAGGAACAGGCCCTGCAGTCCCAAAATGTCTGTATAAACACAATGCTGAATTAAATTAAATCTGCTCATAATTGATATACCTCCACTCTGCATATTAAGGTGTCTGACTACTTCTTAAATGCCCCTCCTGTATCTGCTTTCACCACTTCACTGGCAGCCAGATCTCCTTTAAGCCTTCCCACTCATACCCTGACTACATTTTCTCTCACTCCTGGGACAGAGATTCTGACTATCTACCCTATGTATATCTCTCTCATTATTTTATAGACTATTATGGGATCTCCCGTCAGCCTAAGAAATAAAGAAAAAGACATGCTGGAACTGTGGGATACTATAGAAACAAAATTAGGTCGATTCTGGCAAATTTTGTTATGAAATAAAATCAGAAAATTCTGTAAATACTCCAAAGGTCAGGTAGCATTTTGGAGAAAGAAACTCTTAAAGTTTTAAGCTAATAACTCTCCATCAGAGTTGGTTTTCTGATATTATTGATCCTATTGTTACATCTTGAGGGCTGTAATGTGGCATTTAGAGATTACTATTTGTTGAACTTCTTTGGAATAGTGTGGGAAGTTGAAGATCGAGGATTCAGAGACGGGGAGAATGGAGAATTAAAGTGTGAAGCAACTGGATGCTCAAGGTCACTCTTGTAAATTTAACAGTGTTATTCTACAAAACAGTTAACCAAACTATTTGAGTTTTCCATTATTCAAGTGACCATATTATGAGCATTGAGTACATAAGGTCTAGAAACATAAGTATAAGATATAAAAGTGAATTGTTTTTTTACCTGGAAAAAGTGTGTCCCTGGATGGTTTGAAATGAAGAGTTAAAAGAGCAAACGTTGAATCTTTTCTGTTTACACAAGAATGAGCTGTGAGGAGAGGAGCGGGTGTTGACTGAGGCAGAAGAGGGAACCAAAGCATTGTACTGTAATGGAAGTGGTTCCTTTGAGATGTCAAAAGGGGAAAGAGGGGGAGACATGTCCAATTGTTGTACCTTCTTGAATGTGGCAAAATTCAAAGAACAGGCCCACACTGAATACTGAAGATGGGTGTAATAGAATAACAGAAAAGAAAGCTAAACCTTGTTCTGGGAGGGAAGAGAGACAGCGAGTGATGAAAAACAGGAAGCCAAACAAATGCAGTAGAGAGCCTTGTCAATCATGATAAAGGGGAACCAAGGTTAAAAAGAAAGAACACTCATCAATAACATTGATGTGGATGGAGTCACTACCAATATAGACATAGCAGAGCCACAGAAACTAAGAGAATAGAATGGAAGACACAGTTGGGAGGAGATGGAGTTGAACAATTGTGTGAATCTATAGGGTTGCATTGGTGTTCTGCGATGGACTTAGAGATGCCAAGAAAGAGCAAGGAACCATAAAGATATATCATGAATAGGGTGAAAATTTGTAGTCAGACACTGAAACTTTTGAATTCTCCGTGAGAGGAGGAAACAGCATCAATTCAATCATCAATACATCAGAAGTAAAGGGGAGAGAGGGGCATAGGCGGAACTGAAACAAGGTCTGTTCCAAATATCTCACAAAGGAAACTTGGACTGATATACGTTCTCATTGCTCAAAGGAAGTCAATGGAGTTGAAGGTGTTTTTTCAATATGAAAACGTGTTCAGTCAGGCAAGTGAAGGGGCTCTGTGTTGAGCAAATTGAAGGATAGATGCAGAATGGGATTGGATTTCTCCAATGCAAATGAGCATGACTAGATCAGAAAATGGTCAAAGTAGTGAAGGGCACCAGAGGCCTCACAAATGCAACTGAGAAAAGACTGGATGAGGAGAGAGAGAACAGAGTTAAGGAAGGAAGTAATACATTTTGTGGACAAGAACAGGCTGAAGTGGTTTACTAAGACATAAGTGCATTTGTGCATTTTGATGGTCGAACATGTTGGTATTCAGTTGTACACTAACTCAGCTAACTTGGCATATATTTATTACAAGATTGATCATAGAGGTTGTTTGCCATTTGTTGACCTAGTGTGAATTTGCACTCTTCACATAGTCTCACACCCACACTATGGCTATTCTCCACTCACTTTGGTTGGTTTCGAAGAACATATCATCTTGTTCCAGTCTTTTGTTTCTGCTCAACCTGACTTTAGAACATACAGAATTAGTCTGATCTGATGTACTGTTGTACATTATACCTGCTTTGGAGCATATCATACCCTGCCAGCAATGTGTCAAGGTGCAACTTTGAAGAAGCAATGCTGAACACATCCTTCGAGTATAGATTGAGTTGTCTCAGCAGGACCCTTCCCATTAAAGTTGTCATCATAACCTAGTACAATGATAAAAAGTTGTACTCACTATCCATTGTGTTGTACCATTCACTTTGTTTGCCCTGAATGACAATAAGATTCCAGGTTATTGGTAATTTTTGTCAATGGCATCTGACTGAATTTGCTAAAGAGTTTGGACTTGTGGGTTCAAAGGTTCAAAGTTTCAAAGTAAATGTACTATCAGATTATGTATAAGTCACCATATACTGTACAAAGAATCATTTTCTTGAAGGCGTTCACAATAAAACAAACAAATACAATAGAATCAATGAAAAAATGCACACAAAGACTGACAAAGTCTTGGAAGTATCAAATCACATGCTAATATTCTGGCTGTTGATCTACCTTTTGGCTGATGTTATAATTTATGGTATGCATTCTGTACAACTCCATTGCTTCATTGCCTAGTGAATTTCCAGACAGAGAAGCTCTCTTTCCTGTTGTCAATTTAAATTGCCTCAGAAAATGATTCTGCTTCTCGGCTTCCTGGTATCTGCTGAGCTGAATTGTTGATTCAGTTTGATGACCTCTCATCAGAATTGAAGCAGTATAGATTTTAGGCAAGTCTAATTTTTGCGCTGTTGACATAAGAATGCATATTGGACAGTACATTGGGATACCTGCCCTGCTCATGCAGGAAGTGAGTTCAAAGACGGGAATATGGCAGTCTAATATTACCTACCATATCTACACTCCTGAGGATTCTGTGTTCTGATTCAACTTAATGATGTTGATATTTAACAGTTGAGGTCAGTACAAGGAGAAGAGATCATCCAACAGGTGACAAAAAGAACTATCTTTCTACCAGTAACTGTTATTTGAAGAATGCCTAATCCCAGTGGAACATATTGTGATTAGTTCCTTGGTTAGTTAGGCCAATACATTTTGATGTGATTAATAGATCATTTGTGCAAATGGTTCACTCAGTTCTCTGTGAATATAGAGCTACTCGACCTAGTTTCACTAAATCTTCTAAATACATGGTGCTTTGCTGTCTCAACGGCCTTTGTAAATGTCAAGGTCAATAAATTGGTTCCCAGTCAATCACAGCACAACTGTCAAGGAAAATATAGCATTGCAGGGAAAATAATTTGATGGGAAAGGGGTAGTCATCATCCTCATGAGAATCAACTCAGAAAGAAATTGTACAGAGGAAGTGTTAGTTTCAATTATCAAGCAGAACTGCAAATGTAATTATCTGCAGTTTATGTTGTGAGCCACATGAAAATTGGCAGAAGATCAATCAGACCAAAGATGTGTTTCAATGAGTTATGTGGGAGAAAAAGCTTTCAATTCATGCTCACCAGCTAAACACTGGGGAAAGAGAGAGATGTTCCAATCGGATGAGTTTCATCTGAATTGTGTTGGGACCAGTATTCTGATGTGAACTGAATACCTATGGAAGTAAATAGAAGATGGAACGAAGTAACAAGGGAGGGTTCATAGAATGTGATATCTGAAAAAGTAAGAAGATAGGGCAAGGTGATAATGCAGTGTGGCAATGGGGTTAAGATGGAATGACAACTAAGATCAAAGTAGAGAAAGTTAAAAACTCAATATCGAGTTGCAAAATGCATTTGTAAGAAAACAGATGAGCAGATAGGACAAGTTGTAATAAATGAATAAGATATGGAGGTTTGAATTGTCCCACTGCACTTTCTCCTTTGCATGACTAACTTGTCTTTGCAGTTAACAATTTTTTCTTTAACTCGACTCTCTCCAAATTAAAGGTGAGGCTAATGAAATCCACATTTTTATCACACAATTAGCAAGTTAGATGAAGGTGCTCTCACAGTGTTAGTGGGCAGGGTAATCCACGAGTGATGAAAGGATGATGATATATTTCCAAGATGACATAATGTGTGATCAATGGGATTACATTTTTGGGTTATTTACAGATACCAGTCTGCCAATGGTAGAGGAAATTAATGTTTAGGGCAATAAATCATGCACCAATCAAGTGATTTGCTTCATTTGGGATAGCATCAAACTTCCTGAGTGTTACTGAATGCTTATTCATCTAGCTAATGTAGAGAATTCTATCACTCCTCAAATCTGGGCTCAGGTGAAAAGGTTTTGGGGTGTCGAGGTGAGAGATTCACCATAGGATATCTTCCTCTAACCTGATCTTGTAGACTATTTATCTGGTTGGTCCAGTTGAGATTCTCACCAGTGATTATTAAAAAATAAAGATTAGCTTTATTTGTCCCATGTGCATCAAAGCATACAGTGAAATGGCCTCCTGTATATCAGTGAGGCCTGACCTAGATTGGGAGACTGCTTTGCCAAGCACCTATGCCCTGACCGCCAGAAAAAGCAGGATCTCCCAGTGACCATCCATTTCAATTCCACTTCCCATTTCTATTCCAATATGTCTATCCATGGCCTCCTCTACTGTCGCGATGAAGCCACACTTAGGTTGGAGGAACAACACCTTATATTCCAGTTGGGTAGCCACCAACCTGATAGCATGAACATCGATTTCTCAAACTTCCGGTAATGAAACCCCCCCTCCTTCCCTCACCATTTCCCATCCCCTTTTCCCTCTCTCACCTCATCTCCTTGCCTGCCCATTGCCTCCCTCTGGTACTCCACCCCCTTTTCTTTCTTCCATGGCCTTCTGTCCTCTCCTATCAGACTCCCCCTTCTCCAGCCCTGTACCTCCTTCACCAGTCAACTTCCCAGCTCTTTACTTCATCCCTCCTTCTCTCGGTTTCACCTGTCACCTGGTGTTTCTTTCTCCCTTCCCCCACTTTTTAAATCTACCCCTCAGCTTTTTTTCTCCAGTCCTGCCGGAGGGTCTTAGCCCGAAACGTCAACTGTACTTTTTCCCATCGATACTGCCTGGGTTGCTGAGTTCCTCCGGTATTTTGTGTGTTTTGCTTGGATTTTTAGCATCTGCAGATTCTCTATCGTTAGTGAAATGCATCATTTGCATCAAACCAAATCAGTGAGGATATACTGCAAGTGTCACCATGCTTCTGACACCAATATAGCATTGTCAAAACTCTATAACCCTAACCGTATGTCTTTAAAATGTGGGTGGAAACTGGAACACCTGGAGGAAACCCACACAGTCACAGGGAGAACATACGAACTTCTTACAGGTAACCATAGGACTGAACTCTGATTGGTGAAAGCTGGTACTGTAAAACAATACACTAACAATTTGCTACCATGCCGACCCATGCCATTTACTTCCTATAAGTTGATTGGAAGTAAATGGCAGCTAGTTGGACTTGTTGTTAATGGCCATTTCCTGGCAGTTGTTTAACATGAATATTACTTGCCACTGAGTTACCTAAGGCATTTATTCAGGCATGCACTAAGTCATTTTCTGAAGAGCTCTGAATGGAACAGAACTTGATGCAACTTCCGGAACTTGGCCCGAAATGTTGACTGTGTGTTTCATTCCATAGGTGCTGCCTGACCTGATGAGAGCCCCCAGCATCTCGTGTGTCAAGATCAAGGTCTTGGTCAAGATCTCCAGAATATGCAGAATATCTTGTGCTTATGAGTTGGTGCAACTTCTGGCATCATCTCACTGCAATGGCTAGAGAATTTAAAATTCAATCAATTAAATGCTTTTCATAGCTATCAGAAAGTAAAGGCAATTTTGAAACTACCGGAATCCATCTGGTTCACTATCTCCTTAAAAAAATGAAATCCGGAGCCATTATCTAGTTAGGCATATATTTGATTCCAGATCTGCAGCGTTACTGTTGACTCTTAATGGCCATTCAAAGTGGTTTGCTTACCAGTCAGCTTTATGAAAACACAACATGTGGTAGCATAGCTGTTAACGGGACACTATTACAGCTCGACACATTCTATAGTTCGGAATTCAATTCCGGCACTGTCTGTAAGAAGTTTATATTTTCTCCCCTTAATCGCATAGGTTTCCTCTGAGTGCTCTGGTTTCCTCCTATAGTCCAAAGGTGTACCAGTTAGTAGGTTAATGGGTCATTGTAAATTGTCCTATGATTAGGCTGGTGTTAAATAGGTGGGTTCCTGAGCGCTGCAGTTTGTTGGGTTGAAAGGCACTGTTCCATGCTGGATCTGTAAATAAATAAATAAAATAAACAAGCCTTCAAGTAGAATTCTTGTTATTTTGTCACCTGGTTTGTTAACATGCAGTATATAGTTTAAATCTGAAGACAATGTATCCATTTGCAATACCGCATCTCATTACCATCACTTTTACTTTAAATTTTATCTCCTACATCCCAAACATTGACAAGATTGCTCCAAATCTGTCTGCTTCATTAGAAATCTCTTTGCTCGAGAGAGCGTTTGGAGTTTGAAATACCTTCACCTCAGTGATGGCTGAGGACAAATCTTTTAAGAGATTTACGTAAATATTTGAAATAGAAACAGGACTGTGGAGAGAGATCAGTTTAGTGGGTGTTACTTTTGGATTCCTACAGCAAACATCTAGAGGACACAATGATCTGACTAACCTTCACTTCTTCCATTTTATGAGGACAATTGAGAAACTTTGTCTACCAGCTGTGACCTACTAATCAACACTACAGCAAATACGAGTCTTAAAGTGATATACAATATCTTTTACAATTATAATTATGTTAGGTAAATTAAGTATGTCACCTAAAACACTCGAAAATTTCTACAGAAGTACTAAGGAGAGCATCCTGGCTGGCTGCAATCACTGTCTGGTATGGGGGTGGGGGGGGGGGGGTTACTGCACAGTATTGAAGTAAGTTGCAGAGAGTTGTGAAATTAGTCAGCTCCATCATGGGTACTTACTTCTATAATATCCAAGACATCTTCAAGAAGCGATGTCTCAAAACAGTGGTGTCCATCATTAAAGACCCTCACCACCCAGGACATGCCCTCTTCATGTTACCATCAGGAATGAGGTACAGGAGCCTGAAGGCACACACTCAGCGATTCAGGAACAGCTTCTTCCTCTCCTCCATTTGACTTCTGGATGGATATTGAACTCATGAAAGCTACTTCACTACTTTTTATTTCTGTTTTTGAATTACTTATTTAATTTAACTATTTAATATACATATATTTATTGTAATTTGCAGTATTTTGTATATATCATATTATCATATATTGCATTGTACTGCTGCCGCAAAGTTAACAGTCAACAAATTTCATGACATATGCTGGTGATATTAAACCTGATTCTGATTCTGATGTTTATTTATACTGACTTAATTTTCCAATTCTTTACTTTCCACCTTGCCCTAAGTGCATCTTCATCACTGGCAATAATTATAGCCAAGCACTGAAAATTGTTCTGTAATTAGGATGGAGATGTTGTTATTTGAGATGTGGTATTGCAAGTGGGTTCTTCTCCACCTGTTTCACAAGTCAGCAGCACACTAATTTCAACCACATTACACCAGCAAGACTGGCTTTCATGTTTATATAACAAGCTGCTGTTAACCCTGTGATGTATCTGTCTCTGCCTTGTGCCATTAGGTTTGGGAGTTAATTGATGATGTTATTTTTGGCTTCTTCTTTTGGCAAGCACCTAAGGTAGGTCTGAATACATGAATATAAAATCAATATGCATTCCCTGATAATGAGTGAACTGCAATAAACATATTTGCAACAATGCTACAATGCATCCCTAAACTAAAACATTGTATTCTATTTGCTATAAACCAGTACACTTCAGGTCTCCATGAATGATTACATGTGACTGCCCTAGATAACGGCTTGGAAAGTGGGACAGTTAGCTTGTTCTACTTTCAAAGTGGCATAGCAAGCAAACCAGAGTTATCTGAGGCATTGACGATGAATAAACCCAGAAGATTACAGCAACTTGGTTCAACTGATAGAGGTTGCATGTTACATTTTTGCATTAAACTTGAGCAAGCAACACAGCTTAACAAACTACTAACAAACAGTGTTATATTGTCACAACTGCTAGTCTTAAGATCCCAAAATATAATTTTGACAACACTGGGGAGTTGTCTGGCATCCTGCTCAATATTCATCATTAATTAATTACATAAAAAGATAACCACTGAAAGTTGTTATCAGTCATAATGTTGTCTGTAGATACGGCTGGTCAATAAAATTTAGCATTTATACTGGCCCATTTATATTATAGCCCAACCCACACTGAAAACAGTAAACCCATAGAAATTAAAACCAATTCAATTAACTGATACCAGTTGAAAGTCTTTTTGTTCCAACCATTTCAAAATTAACGAATGCGAATATATGGATCTCTGTGTATTTTTGACACATTATTATCAACTCTACAATTAAGCAATAAAGATTTCAGGAAGTTTCATTAAACTAATTGAAGCTGCTCCAAGACTCCACCTTCTGGCTGCCTCCTGTAATGTCAGCACTGGCCTTGCAAACCATTTGCCACCCTAGAGAACAAAATTATTCTTTGTCTTGCCATCAAACACTTCAGGATCTTGTCTGATGCAGAAACCATGGTGCAAAGTTATTAACAACTTCCATAGTTCTGCTGTGACTCAATATTCTTTGCTTGTATGTCAACAAGCTCCAGATTTATGTCACTCTCTTAAGAAGTCAGCTAAAGAATTTTGGTTGACAGCATGAGCAGCACTATTCCAATGCTGCACTATTAGAGATGTCGTGTTTGAGATAGAAAACTAACTGCTGTCACAATTCAATCTATAAGACCCTATGACCTTGAAGAAAGGCAAGGGAGTTATATCTAGAATCTTAGTCAATATTTATTCACTTCAACATTTGTAAAACAACCATTAGGGCCCTGAAGTTGGATTACCTAGCAATGACCCAGTTTTGATGTTACCCAAAGGAAACTTCGTTAACAACCTTTCCTGTTGAAATAGTATCAATCATAAAATTGAACCAGGTATTTCCATTCACCTATTTTTCTGACTTTTTCCAAGTGTTAGACTTGTACCTAATGAAACCAATCATCAGACAATGAGAGCAGTCAATGGTTGCCCAAAAGTCATGAGAAGCCACCTGAGCTAGCAAATCCCAGTGTCAGGCATACCACTTCCTCATTACTGAGATAAAAAGAGGATGAAACTGTTTTTTTTTGTCAGGACAGAGTCTTGGTGACCTCTCAGATGCTGCAGTGAGTAAAAAGATTTGGCCTCAATCTATGGCTGCCATTCTGCATGTTACTGAAGCTCAAAACTACACCTAATGACTGTCACAGAACAGTCCAGACAGAATGGAGAATATAGCATGCTATGTTCCTGCTATACTGTGATTTAAAGGGAAATTCTGCAAACATTGGGGGACTTCACAGTGCAGCTCTAGAAATGGCTGCAGATTCCTCAAGCATCATCTAAGGGCCACAATTTGTGCTCACAAGTTGCAAGAGGTGCCTTTTGCAGTATTTAGGTCAGTGAGAGCACTGCTGATGGCTTCGACGTGGGCAGAGAAGGTTGAGAACCTCAGAGCAGCAGACAGACATGCATATTGTATGAACCCCCTCCCAAAGTGTCTTCCAAGATACCACATTGTCCATCCAACGAACAGGCTTGGCTAATCAAAGTCAGTGATCAGTGAGTTATGCAAAATTCTTTGGGTCAGCCTTCTGCCCTGCTTTAGTGTCTGGACTGTGCTCAAGGTCAACTTTCTGGCTAAGAAGCCATTCCAGACTGATAACAGCAGATCGAGGTCAAATGTCTCCATTTACTGTTCATCACAACATCAGAGAGATCACAAACTCCCTACTTACCATTTCTGTATCACATGATCTAGTATGATCTTTTTCTGAACCAAAGGGATTTTCACTTCCTAAACATCCAGCTGCTCATAGATCATGAGAAGAATTTCCAGTTGGAGGAAGCCATGCTTCCTGAGATGATTTAAAAATTATAATTATGTTTGTTTATATTGTCTTAATTTTCCACCTCGCTGCTTTCTACCCTGTCCCAAGTGAACCTTCTTCACTGACAATAGAAACATTCACAAGCATTGAAAATTGTTTTTTAATTAGGCTGGAGATGCTATTATTCCAATTGGGAAAAATTAGACTGATTCTTTTCTGCATGGCTCTCAGTAAGTTACAAACGAATTTCAATCATATTACGCTAGGAAGACCATCGTGTCTATACTACAAGCTACTGTTAACTCTGTAAAGTATTTGCCTCTGCCCTGATTAACAGTGTTGACTGCAGCTCCCAAGATTCTTTCTTCCTGAAGAAGTTCAGTGTTAAATATTTGCAGTAGCCAGCATTACTATAATGGATGGATTCTTTGCTACAAAGTCAACCCTCTGTTTTCATGGCTGCTCATGCCAGTTTGCACTCTAACCATAGCAGCAGAGTGGAGGTATAAGAACTTGGAATACTGGTGGTAAATGCTGCGAGCCTCTTCAAGATGAGACTCTGTTGTCTTCAATCCTCATCCCAATGGCTGCACTCTCAAAATTTCGGCAGTTCCATGTAACAGACTGAGTTGGAGGAGTAAAATGGAGCAACTTGTCATGCCCCCTCCCACACACACACTGTTTTTAGGTACAGAGGGGGTCTTCAAATGGTTCCCCTATCGGAGAAGAGAGCTCAACATCAATAGAAGATGAAAGACATCGTGTGACCTCTATTTCCTTAGCAGAAGTCACCTAAACTGCGTGTGCAATATCTTTTTTCCAGTGACTTGAGATGCCTGCTGTAATAATAAGCACTCCAGACTCTGTTGGCTATGTTAGGCTGGCCATAATGTTCACATACCCAACACTGGACTCCTGAAATGATATTCAGTTCCCAACTCTTGGCATGGGAAGGATTCACCTGACAAAGAAAGCGATAGATTCAAGGATCTACTCAAAGCCCCTTGAAGAAATAGAACATCTCCATCAATTTCTCAGAACGTCTGGCCCAAAGACTACTCAAAGTTGAGAAGGAACATTCAGAATAATTAAGAACCTCAAGATCCTGCACTAGAAGCACACAGGGGCTATGTGAAAATGGTAGAAGGTGTGGATTCCCTCTCAAACCAGCTGTCACTTGTCCATTAACCTTCACTTCCTCATGTGTGAAAGTGTCTGTGTTACCTACATTGGCATCATCAGCCATCTCACACACTACAAAAGTGGAGCGGATGTCATAATCCATCCCAAGAGACTGCCTAAAGACATCGTCAGTGAGCCTTTGAAAGAAAATGTGCACATGGCCTACAGAGCAGAGGTATAGTGTACAAGTACCTCATAACCACTTGCAAGAGCAGAGATGGATTCCTCTATAATTGTCATCCCCTGCATTTAATCAGGCAGCTCCAGCAATATTCAATCATTGTGCTGTGCATTCACTTCAGTGTAGACATGGAAACGGCCCCATGTAGTTCTCATCTGAGTTCCTTGAAGTAGTCCAAATACATAGATTACATCCAATCATCCCACATCTGATTCCCAACACTCAAAACACACATGCACAGCTCACCCACAGGATTTAAGCCCAATCTCTTTCCTATGTAGTTTTGGTTTTATCTTCCATTCACCTCTCCCCTAACGATTCCCATCGTCACCTCCTCTACTTACCAGAGTCCAGCACTGGTAACTCTTTGCATTCCTGCTTATCACCTTCCAGCAGCTGTCTCCAGTCTTTACACTCACGTAGCCCATCTTGCTCCATCAATATTTCCATTTTTTTCTCTTTTTTTGTCTGCCTCTATCTATCATCAACCTGCCTCTGTCTCCCAACCCCACCCCTCCTCTCCTCTCATACCTAGCACAACCTGCCTGTCACCTTACACCCCTCCACAGTCCACCAATCACTTTGAACTCCTGCCTCACCACTCCATTCCCCTCTTTGTAACTGGCCACCTTGCCTCTCCACTCAGTCCTGAAAGTTGAAACATCTACAATTTCCTTCCTTCCACAAATGCTGCTCAACCTGTTGAGTTATTACAGTGATTGTTTGTTGCTCCAGATTTGAGTAGCTGCAGTCCTGTGTATCTGGCTTCCTCCAATCTTGGAGGAACTATATCAAAAGGGTTTCCTCTCCACCCAACTGTGCAAGGTGGCCTCCTACTTTTGACTCGTGTGGAGGTGATGAAGAACATTTTCATTATTTTTATTTGGAAATGTAACCACTGTGTTAGAGGCATAGGGTTAGAACATCAATAGTCAGGTGAAAGTGTTGGGTGATGCAGGAGTGAATTGAATAACACTTTGCGTGAATGTGTATATGCGGTTAGGCAACAAAGCAATATTTTTGGTTGGCCTTGACATAACTTGTGAGCACATGAAAATACTTCCAATGTTCCTCCATCACAAGGATTCTGACACATTAAGAAAGCAACTGAAGGCAGATCCAACCAGATTCTTCTTTTTGACCACATGGCACACAGGAGTTTGATCTTGGCAAGTAAATCATATTTCAGTTTATTTACTGAATTTGGGAACTCCCTGGGAGGTGTTACTGCTAAGTGGCTTGGAATATTTTTCTACATTAAAAATGATGGAAACTGTAAATGCATGGTATTATTTCCAAAATTACCACTGAATATATGGAAGACACAACTTTCTGCCTCATTTCCGTTACAACACTGGGTCTGCTTGCTTCCCCCAGTTAAAAATCCCCACAGTTGAGGCATGGTGTCTTGGGAGGAAGGGCTCTAAATTTGGCTTTTATTTTCTCTTTTTTGTGCTGTAACTGTATCTCCAGGTCTATGTACAGAAATTTTGGATTGGTATTGATAGGATACAATTCTCTATAAATTAGGCAAGCCACTAATTTGTCTGCACAGGAATCAAAATTAGTCATAGTCAGTATTCTCTTCGCATATGATTCACAGAAGATGCTATGTAATTTTTCTCATTCTCAGGGGGAGATTATGGACTGCTGAGAGTAGGTGTCTTAATTTTCTAACCCAATTTCAGCATAGTGAGTCAAGGATTTAAGGCTAAATGTGCCCCTATTTAGAATTCAATATAACAATGAAATTCGGAATAACTTCAGCAATCTTCTAATCATTTGCAACGCAGCTGCACTTACTAGAGTTATAAAGGATATTTTCAGAGTCTACTTCTTTTTTATTTTCTCTCACTTCTGACATCTTGGGGGCACATGTAAAAAAATGAGGAATAATTACCATGAATGTAAAGCATAATTAATACATTTATTTTCCGGCCATTATCTCCTGATGACATTAACTTGGTGAACTCCAGCAGCAATGAGAAACTTACCTAATTGGCTTTTCTCCATGCATTCTTTATGATTTCAAAAATAACTTTATTCAGAAGAATAACAGTGCTAAATGTCTTACATTCTTAGTGTCATTTGGTCAATACATTCAGTAGGGTTAGTATTTTTTAGTCATAGCACCACTGCCACTCCTGTGACCTCCTGGGACAACCCACCCTTTCATTGCTTGAGGAGCTTCCCCACCAGGCTCTGCCCCTTTATGTCCAGCAGCAGATTTTCTGCAAAATATTCGTATTGGTGCACCAAGCTCAATCATATCCCTCAGCACGGGATGTGCCAGCTGGCAGCACTGACTTACATTTGTTTCTGGACAAAGACAGTCTTCAGCCCATTCAGGCCAAGTGACCATCACAGCTGAGCAAAACCTGCATCATCTGATTTTTTAGTTTGGAGTATAGGGAGGGAAGGAGGGACCATCGACTCAGACCACAAGAGGCCCGCATCGGGCATTCGCATGCCTTACAAGGCACAGATTGGAAGTCTGTGTGGGGCACCACTCCTCGCACAGACACTAGAGCAATGTGTGGTTTAGTGCCTTGCTCAAGGACACAAACACGCTGCCACAGCTGAGGCTTGAACTAGGGACCTTCAGATGACTAGGCGAACGCCTTAACCACTTGGCCACGTGCCCAACAATAGAACAACGGTACAATAATTATGCAGTACAACAGAACAATAACTATTACCTGACCATTCTTATAATCATAAAACCATAAGATAAAGGAGCAGAATTAGGCCATTTGTCCCATCGAGTCTGCTCCACTATTCAATCATGGATGATCCATTTCTCTCTCAGCCCCAAACTCCTGCCTTCTCCCCGTAACCCTTCATGCCCTGACTAATCAAGAACCTATCACCCTCTGCCTTAAATATACCAAATGACTTGGCCTCCACAGCTGCCTGTGGCAATGAATTCCACAGATTCACCACTCCCTGGCTAAAGAAATTCCTCCTCATTTCTATTCTAATAGGATGCCCCCTCTATTCTGAGGCTGTGCTCTTTGGTCATAGACCCTCCCACTACAGGAAACATCCTCTCCACATTCACTCTATTGAGGCCTTTCAACTTTCAATAGGTTTCAATGAAATTCCCCCCCCCCCATTCATCTGAATTCCAGTGAGTACAGGCTCAGAGCCATCAATTGGTCCTCATATGGTAACTCTTTTATTCCTGAAATCGTTCTTGTGAACCTCCTCTGAACTCTCTCCAATGTCAGCACATTCTTTCCTCGACAGGGGGCCCAAACCTGCTCACAATACTCCAAGTGAGGCCTTACCAGTGTCTTATAAAGCCACAACGTCGCAACATTCCTTTTATATTCTGGTCCTCTCAAAATTAATGCTAACATTGCATTTGCCTTCCTCACCACCGACTCAACCTGAAAATTAACCTTTAAGGAATCTTGCATGAGGACTCCCAAGTCCCTTTGTACTTCAGTTTTTTTGTATTTTCTCTCCATTTAGAGCATAGTTTACACTTTTATTTCTTCTACCGAAATGCATGACCATACACTGCATCTATTCCATCTGCCACATCTTTGCTCATTCTCCTAATCTGTCTAAGTCCTTCTGCAGCCTCATTGCTTCCTCAACATTACTTGCCCCTCCACTTTTCTTCATATTGTCTGTAAACCTGGCAACAAAGCCATCAATACCATCATCCAAATCACTGACATATAATGTAAAATAAATCAGTCCTAACACTGACCACTGCGGAAAACCACAAGGCACCAGCAACCAACCAGAAAAGACTCCCTTTATTCGCACTCTTTGCCTCCTGCCAATCAGCTAAAGCTCTATCCATGCTTGTATCTTTCCTGTAATACAATGGAGTCTTTCCTTGTCAAGCAGCCTCATATGTGGCGCCTTGTCAAAGGCCTTCTGAAAATTTAAGTAACAACATCCACTGATTCTCCTTTGTCTATCCAGTTTGTTATTTCTTCAATTAATTCCAACAGATTTGTCAGGCAAGATTTTCCCTTCAGGAAACCATGCTGACTACGGCCTATTTTATCATGTGACTTCAAGTACCCCAAAACCGTATCCTTAGCAACCAACGCCAACATCTTCCCAACCACTGAGGTCAGACTAACAGGCTTATATTTTCCATTCTTCTACCTCTCTCCCTTCTTGAAGAGTGGAGTGACATTTGTAATTTTCCAGTCCTCTGGAACTATGCCAGAATCCATTGATTCTTGAAAGATACTAATGCCTCCATAATCTCTTCAGCACCTCTTTCAGGACCCTGGGGTGTAGACCATCTGGTCCAGGTGATTTATCTACCTTCAGACTTTTTAGTTTCCCAAGCACCTTCTCCCTAGTAATGGCAACTTCACACACTTCTGTTCCCTGACATTCTTGAACTCCTGGCATACTGCTAGTGTCTTCCACAGTGAAGATTGGTATAAAATACTTATTCAGTTCATCACTTTGGGCACGTGGACAAGTGGTTAAGGTGTTCGTCTATTGATCTGAAGGTTGATAGTTCAAGCCTCAGCTGTGGCAGCATGTTTGTGTCCTTGAGCAAGGCACTTAACCACACATTGCTCTAGTGTCTGTGCGAGGAGTGGCGCCCCACACAGACTTCCAATCTGCGCCTCGTAAGGCATAGAAATGCCCGACACAGGCCTCTCATGGTCTGAGTCGACGTTCCCTCCCTCCCTTCATGAAAATGCCCGACGCAGGCCTCTCATGGTCTGAGTCGACGTTCCCTCCCTCCCTTCATCAGTCATTTCCTTGTCCCTCATTACTACCTCTCCAGCATCATTTTCCAGCATATTCTTGCCTCTCTCTTACTTTTTATTTATCTGAAAAAAACTTTTGGAATCTTCATTAATATTATTGGCTGGCTTACCTTCGTACTCCATCTTTTCCCTCTTTATTACTTTTTAAATTGCCTTCTGGTGGCTTTTAAAAGCTTCCCAATCCTCTAACTTCTCACTAATTTTTACACTGTTATACAGTATATGTCTTCTCTTTGGCTTTTATGGTGCCTTTGTCTTCCCTTGTTAGCCACTGTTGCGTCATCCTGCTTTTAGAATACTTCTTCTTCTTCTTTGCGATGTATCTATCCTGCACCTTCTAAATTGCTCCCAGAAATTCCAGCCCTTGCTGCTTTGCCTTTTTACTCTTCTCCCATCTGGTAGGCACTACAGGATCCTCCGCTCCCGCACCAGCAGGCTCAGGAAGAGCTTCTTCCCTGAGGCTGTGACCCTGCTGAACCTCACATCACAGCGCTAAGCAGTATTGCACCCATATTGGACTGTCTCAGTACTTTTATATTTGGATACTGTAGCACTTACTTTTTATTCGCAGTTATTTTGTAAATAATACAATTTTTTTGCACTTCTGGTTAGATGCTAATTGCATTTCATTGGCTTTGCATCTGTACTTGGCACAACGACAATAAAGTTGAATCTAATCTAATCTAATCTAATCCCTGCTAGTGTTCCCTTTCAATCAACTTTGGCCAACTCCCCTCTCGTGCCTCTGTAATTCCCCTTACTCCACTGTAATAATGATACATCTGACTTTAGCTTCTCCCTCTCAAAATGGATGGTGAATTCTATCATATTATGATCACTGCCTCCTCAGGGTTCCTTTACATTAAGCTTATCAATTCCGGTTCATTGCACAACACTCAATCAAAAACAGCTGATCCCCTAGTAGGCTCAACCACAAGCTGCTGTATAAAGCCATCTTGTAGGCATTCTACAAAATTCCTCTCCAGGGATTCAGCACCAACCTAATTTTCCCAATTTACCGGCATATTGAAATCCCTCATGACTATCATAACATTGCCCTTTTGACGGGACTTTTCTATCTCTTATAATATTATACTCACAATACGCTGGAGGAACGTTGACTGATCATTTCCACGGATGCTGCTGAGTTCCTCCAGCGTATTGTGAGTGTTGCTTTGACCCCAGCATCTGCAGAGTATTTTGTGTCTTATAACGTTATAACTTGAAGCCCACATCCCGGCTACTGTTTGGAGGCCTGTATGTAATCCCATCAGGCTCTTTTTACCCTTCTATTTTCTTAGCTCTACCCACAAGGATTCTATGCCTTCTGATACTGTATCACCTCTATTTAAGGATTTGATTTCATTTTTTACCAACAGAGCTACCACCACCACCCCCTCACACCTCTCTGACTACCTGCCTGTCCTTTTGATGCAATGTGTATCCTTGGATGTAAAGTTCTCAGCTATAATCTCCCCATAGCCATGGCTCAGTGATAACCACAACATCATACCTGCCAACCTTTGACTGTGCTATGAGTTCATTTACCTTATTCTGTATACTGTGTGCATTCAAATATGACCTTCAGTCCTGTTTTCATCACCCTTTTCAATTTTGTCCCCCTTTTACATTGCAACTCATCCTGCTGACTGCAATTTTGCCCTATCATCAGCCTGACCTTGCTGGAGGTCTCACTACACACTGCCACCATTTGTAAAGCAACTGCCCCATCCTCAGCCCTACCACCCCGGTTCCCATCATCCAGCCAAATTTGTTTAAAACTTCCCGAACAGCTCTAGCAAACCTGCCCGCAAGAATATTGGGCACCTTTGGGTTCTGGTGTAACCTATCCCTTTTATACAGGTCCCATCTTCCCCAGAAGGGATCCCAATGATACAGAGATCTGAATCCCTGTCCCCTGCACCAGTTCCTCAGCCATGCATTTATCTGCTAAATGCTCCTATTCTTACCCTCACTGACATATGGCACAGGCAGCAATCCAAAGATTACTACCCTGGTGGTCCAGCTTTTCATCTTTCTATCTAGCTCCCTCAATCTCTCTTCAGGACCTCCTCACCTTTCCTACCTATGGTCATTGGTGCCAATATGTACCAAGACTTCTGGCTGCTCACCCTTCTCCCTAAGAATGCCATGGATCCAATCCAAGACATCCCTGACACTGGCGCTTGGGAGGCAACCTATCATCCTGATGTCTCCATCACATCCAAGGAATCCCGTCTCTATTTCTCTAAATATGTAATTTCCGATCACTACTGCAGTCCTCTTCACCTCTTTTCTCTTCTGAGCCACAGCGCCAGACTCAATGTCAGAGACCCAGTCGCTGCAGCTCTCCCCTGGTATGTTGACCAACCCTCAACAGTATCCAAAGTGGTATCCTTATTATTGAAGAGAACAAGGGTACTCTGCACTGGCTGCCCATTGCCCTTCCTCCTCCTGACAGTCACCCAGTTTTCTGCCTCCTGCAACCTAGGGGTGACTACCTCCCTGTAATTCCTAGCTATCATTTCCTCAGTCTCTTGTATGAGCTGAATATCATCGAGCTGCAGCTCCAGTTCATTAAGATGTCCCCTGAGGATCTGCAGATGTGGTTATCTGGAGGGTGTAGGTCTCCCAGAATTCCCACATCTTACACAAAGAACATTGTCACTCCTCTAACTATGCCCTAACAGACAAGGAATTAAGAATAATAAAGAAGAAACTTCCCAGATACTTATCTCGCCCAAGCCTAATCTTGCCTAAGCTAGATGAGACAAAGCCAAAACCTCCTCAGTCTAACACTGGTCTACTCCAACAATGGCTGCTCCGCTTGCCGTTTGCTGATTGGCCACAGTTCAAACTCCAAAAACTGCTGCAGAGTGCTGCTTTTTTAATCTTCCATCACGGACCTGTGAGAAGTCACCTCTTCTTCTCACACTCCCATTCACTGATTGACCACAGTTCAAACTCCGTTATTCAAGAAGTTCAAACTTGCGTCACTCAGAAAATTTGAACAGGTGCAATTCACCCCTGTGATCCTGAGATGATCTGCTTAGATGGCATCATTTCTCAGGGAAACCTTCTCTTGGTGGGTAATTTGGACTATTTTGTCCTCAGCATGCTTGTGGCTTGACAGTCCTGAGATAACATGGTCTTAAAACTGCAGCAGCAAGCACAGAAATATATAATTATTTCAATTCACCTTTGAGTCCTTGATCATTTAAACCAAACCATCCCCCCAATACCCAACTTATCTTCCACAATTTCCCCCCCCATGACTACTCCCCAAACAATCTCATGATCTCAGATCTCTTCCACTTTCCAGCCCGATAAGTTTTCACCCTCTGCTTCCTAGGGCTTTCCTCTTTGAAATGAAGGAGGATGAGAGGTGACTTGATTAGATATGTACAAGATGACAAGAGGCATAGGTCGTGTGGGTAGCCAGCGATTTTTTCACAGAGCGCCGAAGTGGTTAATACAAGGTGGCATAATTTTACAGTGATTGGAGGAAAATACTGGGGGGATATCAGAGAAAGGTTCTTTTGCACAGAGTTGTGAGGATGCATAACACCCTGCCAAGGGTGGTGGCAGAGGCAGATATATTAGGAGCATTTAAGAAACTCTTAGATAGGAACATGGATGATAGAAAAATGGAAAGCTATGTAGGATGGAATGGTTAAAAGGTCAGCATAACATTGAGACCAAAGGGCCTGTACTGTGCTGTAATGTTCTACGTTCTGTACTTCCAATCCCAGACCCACAACAACTGGCTTGTTGTCACTCTTAATGCCGATTAACTGGGTCCTACAAATGTTCTCAACCCATCCACCCAACCATATTCCACCCTAAGGACCACATTCAACAGCAGTGAGCCTTGTTTGCAACTGGTTTCCCAAAACCAAAGCAATTAGTAGTCCAATACATCTGCACCATTCTCATTCACTTTAGTGTGCAGACTGTAATTGTAACAAATGCCCGACCATTGCTCACCAGCCCAGGGCACTGAGCCAAAAATATTGTGTTTTTAAACCACCTGCAGAGGTCATCAACTTCTGCATGTCCTTTGCTGTTATGCAAACCTCTGAATCATACACATAGTGAACCACCAGGAAAAGCTAATTCCAATACCATTCTAGCTAATGAAATATTCCATCACCCATGAGAGCATCGGCTTCTCTTTTTCAAAGATGTATATAAATCTTGCACATCCCTTCTTTACATGAACGGAATGTTTGGATGGCTCACTGCTCCACATGGCTTCCTGTCTCAGTTATGTTAAGTTTTGTTTATGGTGTCACTTCACAAAACTCATCCAAGGCAGTTCTATCCTGTGAAGTTTTGAATTTGAATTAGTTTTTTTCACAGCTGGCCTTATGACACAAATTAAAATAGGGCTCAACTAAGTTAAAAATTGGTTCTCACTTACAGCAAGCAGGTGCACGAACAGTGAAGACACATAAAGGGAAAACAGAGAAAATGTAAATTACTTAGACAACTTCCACCATTTGATTTTTAATCAATATATAAAATGGTTTATTACATATTCAGCAAGAAACAGAGAAGTAACCACAATATCAGCAAATTAATTGCAAACTAAATCAATAGAACACAACAAAAATTTATGCATAAATTATTCTTCATTTTTTGTAGACTTCTGATAACTTTAAGCCCTGGACACTCCAAACCCTAACTATTCTGGTTAATCAAATATTTACCCACCTACAAGAGCATCTGTACTGTCCAATGCCCACCTTATTTCATTAGAAGTTTGAGGAGATTTGGTATGTCACCAAAAACATTCACTAATTTCTACAGATGGAGAGCGTTCCAGCTGGCTGTGTCACTGTCTGGTATGGGGGCGGGGAAGGGGTTGTGCTTCTGCACAGGATCAAAGTAGACTGCAGAGAATTGTAAAACTAGTTAGCTCCATCATGGGCACTAGCCTCTGTAGTATCCAAGACAACTTCAAAGAGTGATGCCTCAAAAAGGCGGTGTCCATCATTAAGGACCCCCTTCAGGCAGGACATGCCTTGTTCTCATTACTGCTATCAGGAAGAAGGTACGGAAGTCTAAAGGCTAAATTCAACGATTCAGAAACAGTTTCTTTCCCTCCACCATCCAATTTCGGAATGGACAGTGAACCCATGAACACCACCTCATTACTTTTTTTTATTTCTTACTGTATAAAACAAATAAACTCATGAACCGCAGAGTCCCCAAAAGTGAGTCCACAGCCACGGAGCCAGTTCAGTACTGTAGCCAGTCCAGGAGCCTGATGGCTGCAGGCCACAGCCAGGGAACCAGTTTAGCGCTGAGGCAAATAAAGCCTCTCAGAGTAATGATCTAAACACTGATTTGTCTTTTGCCCTTAGCCTCGATGTCTAGATCTTTTTAATCTGGTTTGTCACTTAAATTGGCTAAACATAGATTTGTTTTCCACTCTCAGGCCTGGGCCCTCCCAATTCAATCTGGCCCAAAGTTTCAATCCAGCCCCAAGTCTGCTCCAGCAATGGCCATCACACCATACCTGCATTCACAACAGTCAAGTTCACTGAGTCATTCAGGATACGGCAAAAGCGCCAGGTCATACAGACGGTTCAAAGGCACAACCCCCAAAGGGAAATGTCAGATTGCCAATTGAAATGATTGCAGTCCAGAAGAAGTATAATTTTATTAGAATGGTTTGTAGTTTTGTTTGCTATCTGCAAAAGGTTTGAGAGAACAAAGCAAGGACTAACATTTCACAAGGATCATCATGATTAGCTACCTGCTTGGGGCTCTTTTCCAATCAAGTAGCCTGCAGATTTCAGCCTATTTTAGTGATACATACAAGATGTGTACATTGAAGCAATTAAAACGGTTGAATTAAAAGGAAATATCCCTAACTCTTGTTACATTGAGAAGCAGAATTAAAGCTGCCATGCAAGGATTGAGCATGTTTGGTGCAAAATGAGCTGCTGTCATCTAAATAAACATCTCACTTTGGGATTTTAACGAGTGCATGAAATCACACAGCAGGTCTGAAGATTAGACGTGTTTCCTTCTGTTTCCTATAAATTTTGCATTATCTGCACATAATTTAATATGTGCAGTTTATAATCATTTGGGATTGAACTGGCATGACTCAGTAGCACAGATAGGTGTTCACCTCTCCAGCAACCCAGGTTCAGTTCTGACCTCTGTTCCTCTGTGTGTTGTTTGCACATTCCTTCTGTGACTCCATGGGTGCTCCAGTTCCCTCTGACATCCAAAGTTGCTAACTTAATTAGCCACTGTAAATTGTCTCTAGTGCATGAGTAGTTGAACGTAGTAATAGTTGATTATTAACAATGGGAAGAAGAACGTAGGAACAACGTATAATTTGAGTAAGTGGGTGCTTGACGATCAGCCTTAGACAATCAGCCTAGACCTTGCCTCCCTGTTCCCATAATCACTAGACTAAATTTTTACCTCCGGCAAAATTGACACAAAGGCTATTCTGGTCGTGGTGGTGGAGACTGGGATTGTCCCAAATTCTTAGTATACACTCTACTTCACGCTCTCCATCCTCACAAAATATGTACAGACTCATCTCTAGTTTGTTCTGCACTGTTTATGATTCTCTACATCAAATACTTATTCTTCTTTATTTGTACCCACCTTTCACCAGTGTAGGATTACCGAATGTTTCAATCAGTGAATAGGATATTGACTGACTCTGAAATCAGAACTGTAAAGCAAATTTTGGGAACACTGTAAACTCAACAATATAACACAAGGATGTGTTACATCTTTATTATATATTGCCTGTGAATATGCAAGGTAACTGCCATCAGTCGAATAATAAATTGATGATGATTGAGTTGTTCTCGGATCTTGGCAATTTACTTGCAAACATTTTATCACCATATGAAGAGACATTATCATTGTGCTATCGATTGTGGCGTGTCTTCCGAATGCTTGGCCTTTATATACTTATCAACCAGATGATTGGTCGCCATTTCGGAAACTCAATTGTGATGTGGGGAGGAAATGTTGTCGCTGATTGGTTGTGTGGCAAACTTAGTGCATTGTGGTCTGGAATTCTGCCTGCATCAGCTCATAAATAGGATCGAGATCTACATGCTTGTTTACAGAATTGTTCGTGGAAAACCACACTTCTGGAACTCCTTTGCATGCTGTGTGTTTGTTTGCGCCATGTCTTTCACTGATGCCCAGTCAAATTTGAATCCCTCTCGATCTTCATGGGTAGAGACTAGGGAGAATTGATCATGCTGTTTTATAGCTGGTTGATGTTCATGGATTCTTGTGGATAGTTTTCTTCCAGTTTAGCTGACATAATATTTGCTGCAGTCCCTGCATTGAATTTTGTAGACCACATTGCTCTCGTCAATTAGCTTGGTCCATTCTTTTGGTCTGCAAAGTACGCTCCCCAAAATTGCCATTGGCTAGTGTGCAACTGAAATTCTACGTTCTTGGAGCAGTCGAGCCGTCATCAACCATCTGAGCTACATATCTTTCAAATTATTTCCAATAATCTTTGAGCTACACAGGCAGCCTATGCTATAACTTCACACCAACAAGTTACACAAACAGAGAAACAAGAAAGGAATAGATCAAGCCGGTTTTGAATTATAGAAGCGTTCGTGGTCATGACTCATTTTCGATTAGTACCTGCTCCAGTCCAATAAGGATCTAGTTATGTATCATAGTGGAGTATGTGCGGGAAGGCAAAAGATAGGCAGCTCAATCAACTTGTAGATTTTGGTTGGATTAGAGCTGAATCAAGAATCAGCAAGGTATAAGAGGTTGGGGGGGGATTCGGAGGAATCGGGATCTTGAGGGATGGGTAGGGAGTTGGAGGAGGTCATAATCAGTCAAAGGCAACAATTGGGCTTGTAGTAAAAAGGCTTGTGGTAATGATTAGAGAGATGAGATAGAAGTTCGTGCAAAGATTTGCAAGAGCAAGGTATTTTGTCTGCACTAGGTATAATTTGCAACTTACCACCACCATCGTTGGTTGTGGGAGAAAACCAGAACACGCCTTAGGAAGCCCAGTCCAAACAGGGAGAACATGGAACATGGAAACTCTCTGCAAGCAAATTCAAACATTGGAGGCAAACCTGGGCTCCTAGAGCAATGTAGCAGCAGCACCACCTACTGCACCATCATGCCATCTGCAGATTTTAATTGTATTTATCAACTATTTTGTGTTTTTCTTAAAGATAGCCCATATATTTCTAAGTTGTACCTGCCTTCACAAATGGATTATGGAGTTTGAATAGCTATTTTACCATGTTACTACCTCCCTCAGCACTCTGATTTTCTTCTGTGGATGGATTGTTATTAACCTTTGCATCAAGTCTCTGAAAACTATGTTCCTGATTGACACCTACCTAATTTTCCCTATCATTCAGCACTCCACTGACTTCCTGCTGATGTGGTGCTTCTTCTGTAACTTTAACAGCAGGTTCATCCTAGGGTTTAATATCAGTCTGATTGCTCTTATTATCTTCTCGGCCAGCATCCTTTCCTATTACAAAACCCAGTTCAGTGCCACAGATGTCAACATTCACAGTGCTACTAGCTGGAGCCTCAGAGAAATCTTTCTGGTCCAACTCAGTTCCACAGATATCGTATCCAGCCATCTCAGTGGCCATATCTGGCTCAGATTTATTGTCTTCTTTCATGACTGACTGCAGTTCTGCCCCACAGATGTCTGCATCAGTATTAATGTTTTCTTTCACCAATGGGGAGCCAAGCTCTGCAGCACAAATGTTAATCTCTGCAGTGCCATCCTTAGCTGTTGCGTGGAGACCATCGACTCCCATTCTGCTCTTTCTTTTCTCACCAGTCATCCCCAAAGCTTTTTCAAAATTTATATTTTCCCCTTCAGAAAATGCCAGCTCCTCTCCTGAGCTGTTTCTTATTCCACATGGACTTGGACACGCTTCTGTAAATAAGCCATCATCAGTTCTGAAAAAGAAAGAAATCTTTAAGCTCACTCTAACATCCTATTCCATCCATTTTTGTTTTAAGAGTATGGCTTTATATTCAAAATCACTCAATTTTAGTTACATCAAAAGTCACCTTTAGCTCATTTATAGAGACCCTTTTGAATTGATTTGTACGGTTTGTCTCATTCTTTATTGAAATAAATGAAAAATAGCCCCTAATCTATCTTACTCAGACAGTTTGTCTGTTTTTTTCATTGAGATGGATGATAAAATAACCCCTAATTGATCTCAGTTAGACAGACCATAATATGGCAAAAATGGAAAGTAAAAAATATAGTATTTGAGCTTGGTTCTGCAACACTGACAGAAGAGTGGAAAGAATTTAAACTAAACCAAGTCAACCTGTACATGGGTCCAAGATAGTGAAGTACCAAATGGAATGTGTTTCCTTTATGATATACTTCTTACTTTGACAAAGCTAAATTTCAAAAAACTACTGTATTAACTAAATTAAGTTTCATCATACCAAAATGTAGCATAAATCAAAGTATTGAGTACAGGAGACGGGATGTTATGTTGAAGCCTAATGTGAGTATTGTGTGCGGTTTTGGTCACTTGCCTACAGGGAAAACATAAATAAGGTTGAAAGAGTGCAGAGAAAATTTACAAGAATGTTGCTGGGACTGGAGGACCTGAGTTATAAGGAAAGATTGAATAGGTTGGGATCTTATTCCTTGCAACATAGAAGATTGAGAGAAGATTTGATGGAGGTATACAAAACTATGAGGGGTATAGATAGGGTAAATGCAAGCAGGCTTTTTGCACTGAGGTTGGGTGGGACTACAACTGGAGGTCATGGGTTAAAGATGAAATGTGAAAAGTTTAAGGAGAACATGAGGGGAAACTTCTTCACTCAGAAGGTTGTAAGAGTGTGGAATGAGCTGCCAGTGCAAGTTGTGCATGCAACCTCAATTTCAACATTTAAGAGAAGCTTAGATAGGTACATGGATGACAGGGGTATGAAGGGCGATGGTTGGGTGCAGTTTGATGGGAGTAGGCAGCTTAAATCATTTGGCACAGACTAGATGGGCTGAAGAACCTGTTTCTGTGCTGTACTTTTTATGACTCTATGACTTGATAATAATCAAAACAAGCGAACCTGCAATTCATACAAATGATCTCAAACACAATGAAGGAAAGTACAATTTAGCAAAGTGAATCAAAATTAATTTAGCTTGATGGTCTTAATGCTTAGTAACAGTGAAGGGGAGTAGTAAAGTCTAAGGCAATTGGGTAATTGAAAACATTAAAATCAATAACCTATTTTTAATATTAATATTAAGAATTGTTGAATCTGAACAATTTAGTAACTGCATTGGCAAAAGGAAAGCATAGTGATTAGAAAACCATTTACTACAGTGATTTATTGTAATCAATTTACAAAACTGATAGCATACACCTCAGTATAAACCTTGTACCTATGTAAACTCAAATCAACTTAGACACATGTTCATCTCTTTAAAAGTAATGACATGACTGCAGTTCTCGAAAATTTCTACAATATAGTAATTCCAAGAGTGAAAGAGATTTTCTTGATAGATAAAATATGAATAATCAGGTAAAGAAACAGTAACCTACTCAAAATAAAGAGACAGCTGAGCTGTACTTTGGGTGTCAAAGGCCCATGTGACTCAGAAGGAAAGCAGAGTGAAATGATTTACTCTGAAGCATTTTTCTCCATTGCTTGGGTTGCATATAAGATTGAGTCATAATGAAGAACCAATAGGAAAACTCATAATGGAATGGGCCCTTTTGCTTACCTTCATTGCTTTTATAGTTTTTCTATAGAGACAATCTTACTATTGTGCTCCAGTTGCTTAAATAAAATCAAGCTATAGAAAAATATCTTCACATCAGTTCTATGTATTGACATTAAGATGTAACTTACGTGGCTAATTTGATAAGATAGAGATAACTTAATTTGATTAAAATATTTTGTAATTTAATTTGTGAAATCTGGAATCATAATTATACAAATTGCAAATCTGCAGTTTGGCAAATATGACAAAATGGCAGAGATAACATTGGAACTTGCCAGCCATGGAATCTGCACACAATTGTTTCAGTGAACATTAACTGTCTATACAGTGACCTTCAAGTGGGAGTAATAGCCAGTATTAGACTATCAGACTACAAGATATAGGAGCAGAATGCTGCCATTTGGCCCATCGAGTCTGCTTTGTCATTTCATCATGACTGATCTATTTCCCTCTCAGCCCTCGTCTCCTGCCTTGTCCCCATAACCCTTCATGTCCTGACTAATCAAAAATCTATCATCCTCTGCCTTAAATATACCCAATGACCTGGCCCCCACAGCCTCCTGTGGCAAAGAATTCCACAGATTCACCACTCTCTGAGTAAAGAAGTTCCTTGTCTTTGTTTTAAATGGATATCCTTCTATTCTGAGGCTGTGTCCTCCGGTCTTAGACACCCCACTATTGGAAACATCCACTCTATTAAGGCCTTTCAACAATTGACAGCTTTCAGTAAGATCCCCCCCACCAGATCTTCTGAATTCCAGTGAGTACAGTCCCAGAGCCATCAAACTCTCCTCATGTGATAAACCTTTCCATCCAGTATTAATCTTTATTTCCAGTGGGAAAGTGACTCTATTAACAGGGTGACACACAGTCACTGAGCCAACCTCCTACCAACTGTCTGCTCCCCAAGAAAGTGAGTTCCTTGCTGCACCATTGGGGCTGGTGGGATCTCTGAACTATTACACTGACAGGGAGACTCCTTCCCTCCTCATCCCCGCACTCAATGATCCGTCTCTACTGAGATTTTCTGTATTACCCTGATGACTACAGGATCTGCCCAAGTCAGATCTCAGCACATCCCCAGTTCTCTGGCTAAGTCTGGGATTCCTGAAGTGGCAAAATTGATGTTATAAACATATAATTATTTGCCCATCATAATTCTGTGAAATAGAAGGTTTTAGCCAAAGAAACAACATTTATACTAGAAAATAGTTACTAAGCTAAATGCTATGAAATGTAATAGAACCTTGCCTATTTGTATTGCATGCTCAATAATAGAGGAACGAAGAAACAACTTGCTGTCTGGTTCTAGGGCTCTGCCATGAGCTGCTCTCCGCTCACTGCATTTTACAACATCCTAAACATGAATACTCATTTCTTGGTCTATGCTGTGAATAAGTCTCTGGGCTGAGCAGTGATTCCAGTGTTCATCCTTCTTCATTGCCTTCTCTTGCTGCTCTTACCAAGGGCCTAAATGACGTGTTTAATCATCATCTATGCTACAGCATGGAGTGTTAACTAAAATTCAGCACAAGTTACAATTAGCAGATTTTAGTAAAATAGAATGCACTTTTCTTGCAAATATCTTCCATGTCTTAGTCCTGACAAGGGGTCTCGACCCGAAACGTCGACTGTGCTTCTTCCTATGGATGCTGTCTGGCCTGCTGCATTCACCAGTATTTTGTGTGTGTTCCATGTTTTAACAGTTTATTTCCACATATACCAATTTTCTTTGAATTTTTGTGTTGTGTGTAAACTGAAGCTCACAGATGTAACCTGCCAGTCATAGCCCTCTAATTTGTGTTCTCGATTATGGAATTCCGTAATATGTAGAAGAAAAATATAAAAAACAGGATTTGCTTCAAAAAACAAAGAGGAATGTGACTATTTATCAAAATGTCTGGAACACTATGATGTGTAATAATCTGCTGAAACTGCCCAAAAAATAATTATTTTTTAGTATTATCAAATCTCCACAAAAATGAGGTTTTCAATAACATGGGATAGGGCAGATATGTTTTCAATTTCTAGGCTGAAAATGATTAGCAAATCCTTTTTCATTGGTTTTGTGCATCACTCATACCACCCAAAATTGCAGCATCCTTTGCAATAACGGCAAATGATGACAACAATATTGAAGTCAAAAGGGCTCATATATTCCTGAAGCATTAGCTATTGAGCCCACACATATTTACAGAATGAATGATGGTTTTGGATTAACATAAATATAAGATGTTCTGAGTCGCAAATAACAAATCAAGTATATGATATGTGCTCCTACTTCAGAGGTTTACCCTAATAGTAAACTTCTGCTAAATGTAAAATGGCCTGTGGTGCAATCAGATTATAAAACTCAGGATTAGCAATTAAAGAAAATATTTTCAATAAAGATTGACAAAGAATCTATTGGAACAATGGCATTGCCTTTCAACCAACAGTATGGGAGGTGTGGTCTAAACTTGAGTTTCTCCCTGCTGAAAAGGATTGTAGTGGCAGAACTCTCATCACATATAATGTGTGTCCAGTGTATTTATAGAGTTATGACCTTGTAGAAAAATAGTTGCTAGCCAACAAATAAATATAATCTCTTAGGAGAATCAAAAAGGAGTGAAAAATGCCAATGCAAATTTAGAAAAAAAGAAAGTCTCTTCTATTGAATAAGGTAATGGGAAATTAGTATGTTGATCATAACAAATTGCTGTTATTTTACCTGGTTATAGATGCCATGAAAGATGTGATCATCCAACACCCTTTGCAAAGTTTGCAGGGATTCACTGCACAGGCCTTCAGCTTAAAATCTGATCTAAACATCTCATTACTTACTTAGTTATCAATACTCTTTAATTAATCAAATTTAAATAATGAAATGTTTGAGTACAATTTTAATTTTTATATTTCTATCTCATCACTTCACAACTGACAGGCTTCTAAAGTGAAAGTCAGAGCTACGCTGAATAACCTATTTAAGCTATTAATCCATTGACCTTTTCCTTAGCTTTCAACTCTCCAGAGGAAGGAACCAAAAATGGATGTTCCGGAAATGTACTTTATTTGTAGCAACAAAATGGCATTTTTGTCTGTAATAAAATGGAACCCGCATTGTACCAGGGTGCTTTGCTAATAGCATTCGTGCAACATTATGCCAATGGAACCTGAGACCTTTGCAAACTGCAGACCAATAGATGTGTTCCTGGAAGAATACCAAAATGCACTAATTAAACAGACAAACAGAATGCACTGTCTTTGAATTGATGCACAGCTAACCGCACTTGTGTATAAAGCAGTAACTATGCTGTCTGTTTTTTTGAAGCTATCACCAGCTCTTGTGCGGTGATGGTCTTCCCTTGCAGCAAGTAAAATAAATGTGCTATTGATTGATCCACTCTGAGTTATTTGTTGTTTGTTATGAGATTTATTGAAATGCTGCTCAACAATGAAGCATTTTAACAGCAGTCTATAATAAAATGTTGACATAGCATTTGACAACAGATCTTCAGATGATCTCTGAAAAGACATTGCACAATCAGTTTCTTTCCTGAGATAGAATAAGCAGAGGTTGTATGGAAGGTGGCC